>NC_083354.1:80981776-81290689 GCF_030254825.1 Meriones unguiculatus
GCCAACTTATTTGTCAAAAAGGGGTCCAAGTATATGCAATGGCTGTCCAAGATCTACCAGATTAATAAGAAACCATCTATCCTGGTGACCCTACACTGAAAAAGAAAAAAATCATTGATAAATATAAAAATACTCATGATAGCCTTGCAACTGTGACACTGCCCCTATGTCAAATTAACAAATCTTGTATAGATGCAAATATATCTGAAAGCAACCAGCCTGTAAGATAAAACAGATATAAGTGAATTTAAAGATTTTGTTTTCTTTCCTCGTATTCTCTTCCCAGGCCATCTTTTTTCACGCCTCTGTCCATGTCAGAGGTTCTCAACCTGTGGGTCACGAGTCCCTGAGTCAATGACCTTTTCACAGGGGTTGCATATCAGGTATTTACATTAATCTTCATAACAGTAGTAAAATTACAGTTATAAAGTAGCAACAAAGGTAATTTTATGGTTAGGGGTGACCACAGCAGAAGAGACTGCATTAAAGTGCTGTAGCATTAGGAGGGTTGAGAAACACAGATCTATGACGTAATCTTCTTTTCATGTAATTTCCTAAGTTCTTCAAACCATAGTAACTGTTCCTAGCTGGAATCCTGCCATATTCATGAACTTGAGTTTTACACTTGTTTCTTACATAGCCACAAAGATGATGTCTGTTCTGTCCTAAGAAGGCTTCACACAGGGTAGAATAATGCTGGACACTGAGCTATAGGGAGCTGAACTTCCTTTAATGTTTACATAAAACTATATTTTAAATTTTCTCATTCTCTATTTGCCATTCTTTTTAAGTGTCTTCAGATCTATGATTCTGCTGAGGAGATATCATTATTTGTTAGCTGACTTCCGATGTAATAATAAGTCTTTAATGTTTTCAAATCTAGTAATGAAAAAATAAACAGGTATGTCATATTAATGGAACAATTTATACCAAAAATCAAACCCATTCTTGTTAGAAGCTAGATAATCAAGGATTAAAGTAATTAACTTTAATTTATTCTAATTTCAGCATTTAGTATCTATATATATGAAGCTTTACAGCATTTTTTATAATTTTTATTTTTGTATATTAATCACAGGTTATTTACTTTGTATCCCAGCCATAGCCCCCTGCAGCATTTTTTTTTAATTCGATATACAGGGCTGAAGCATGGTAGAGAAATTACCAAGTAAGAGCAAGGGCTTGAGTTAGATCCTCGGGCATGGAAAGAATTTCTATATAACATATAAACTTGGCAAGTACAGCTATTCTATTCATAAGTAGATAATGCCTCAAGCAGTCAATTCCAAAGGCAGTAATATTAGGAAGACCTTAGATCAGAAGAGTAGAGCAACCACTATAGAGGCAAAAAAAAAGGTCCTTGCAGAGTCAAGAAGAAAAGAGAAGTGGGAGGGGAGAGAAAAGAGGAACAATCCCTCAATAAAATCCATTTACACACAGTAATTATTTTCAAGACAGTCAGGACAAAAGGCTAAAATATCCCATGTTTGTCTTTCTCCTTCTGGGATATTTCACTCAGAATGATCTTTTCTAGATCCCACCATTTGCCTGCAAATTTCATGATTTCCTCCTTTTTGATTGCTGAGTAGTATTCCATTGTATAAAAATACCACAATTTCTGTACCCATTCCACCATTGATGGACATCTGGGTTGTTTCCAGGTTCTGGCTATTACAAATAGAGCTGCTATAAACATGGTTGAGCAAGTGTCCTTTTTGTGTACTTGAACAAACTTTGGGTATATACCTAGCAGTGGTATAGCTGGGTCTGGAGGAAGCACTATTCCTATTTGTCTTAGAAAGCGCCAGATAGCTTTCCAGAGTGGTTGTACCAGTTTACATTCCCACCAGCAGTGGAGCAGGGTTCCCCTTTCTCCACAACCTCTCCAGCATGTGTTATCGCTTGAGTTTTTCATCTTGGCCATTCTGATGGGTGTAAGGTGATATCTCAGGGTTGTTTTGATTTGCATTTCCCTGATGGCTAATGAGGATGAGCATTTCTTTAAGTGTTTTTCTGCCATTCGATATTCCTCTGTCGAGAATTCTCAAACATGGGATATACTCACTTATATAGACCTATAAGATATGATAAACATAATGAAATCTATACACCTAAAAAAGATAATCAATTGAGCGGACATGGGGTAAGATGATCAATCCTCATTTAGAAAGACAGACGGGATGTGCATTGAACGTATGACAGGAGTCTACTGAGCGCATCTGAAAGACTCTAACTAGCAGTGTTTTCAAAGCAAAGACTCATGACCAAACCTTTGGCAGAGTACAGGGAATCATAAGAAAGAAGGGGAGTTAGTCTGATGGGGAAAGGATAGGAGCTCCACAGGGACCAAATATATCTGGGCACAGGGTCTTTTCTGAGACTGACATTCAACCAAGGACCATGTATGGATATAACCTAGAACCTCCACTCAGATGTAGCCTGTGGTAGCTCAGTAACCAATTGGTTTCCCAAAGTGAGGGGAACAGGGACTATTTCTAACAGGAACTCGATGACTGGCTCTTTGGTCTCCCCACCCCCGAAGGGAGGAGCAGTCCTGTTAGACCACAGAGGAGGGCTTTGCAGCCAGTCCTGAAGATACCTGATAAAACAGGATCAGATGAATGGGGAGGAGGTCCCCCCCATCAGTGGACTTGGAAAGGGGCACGGTGGAGATGAGGGAGGGAGGGAGGGAGGGACTGGGAGGGAATGAGGGATCGGGACACGGCTGGGATACAGAGTTAATAAAATGTAACTGATAAAAAAAAATAAAATAAAAAAAAAGGCTAAAATATTAGTTTGCTTAAAATAGTAAATAATATAAGTTAATTCAAAGATCATTCTTTTTGATGTACCTTTAGAGGTTTTAGATATTATTTGGTTACCTTATTTCTACCTTCACTCTTTGTAGTCCTTACCATGAAGAATATTAAAATCATGCACATACTAACATGAATGACATATATATATATGAATGCATAGAAACATACATATGCATGTTTGTTTTGGCAGCACAAAGGCTGTGAAACTGCAAAGCCACCTCTCTTGCAACAAGAACTCCAGACATCAGCAGTGGCATAACTGGATTTCAGCACAGTCTATCAAACATTTTCTCCTGCTTCCCCATAAATAAATTCTTCAATTTAATATTACACGCTATCTTCGAAGAGAAACTGGACTTTGCTTTTCTGCTGAATAGAGCCAGCTTTTAAGCAATTGGAACAATTGCATAAAAAGCCTCACTCTTTTGCTTCATCACAGGGGGTTCTCTTCGAAGTCATTCTAGAATGTGGTCAGAGTAACTGTCTTGGAAAGTTGCTGCAGCATGCTTTATGATCCACAGCATGCTTCTATTGGGTATTTCATGATTTCAGAAAACAAGATGATAGAATATAGATAGATAGATAGGTAGACAGACAGACAGAGAGATAGATACATAGATTTAAAAAAATCAGGTTGTTTGGAATAAAGCATAACAATTTGATCAGATGTTAAGGGTAGATTAACATCTTCTGTATTGTCCCTGGTTGTTAACTCTTGTCTGCTTGAGAGATAAATTGAATTCTCCCATTATAATAATTGATTTACTGATTTCAGCTCACAATTTAGCTAAAGTATTGATTTATTTGTTAGAAAGTATTTCTATTGTGGACCTTTTTCAAATTTTTCTTTTTTACAATTTATTCATTTTATATCCCAATTGTATGCCCCTCCCTCATCTTCTCCAGGACCCACCCTCTGTCCTTCTTCCCCCCTAATCCCCTTCCCCCAGTCCACTGAAAGGTGGAGTCCTCCCTCTTTTCTAGTTCCATCCATTTGCCTACAGATTTCAAGATTTCCTTGTTTTTGATAGCTGAGTATTCTATTGTGTAAATGTACCACAATTTCTGTATCCATTCTTCCATTGAAGGACATCTAGGTTGCTTCCAGATTT
Organism: Meriones unguiculatus; assembly: GCF_030254825.1. NCBI lineage: Eukaryota > Metazoa > Chordata > Mammalia > Rodentia > Muridae > Meriones > Meriones unguiculatus. The sequence continues at coordinate 80,985,708 of NC_083354.1, forward strand.
TGACTCTTACAAATAAAGCTGCTATGAGGAAATGTCCTTACTGAATGGTGGAACATCTTTCAGGTATATGCCCAGGAGCGGAATAGCTGGATCTTGAGGTGGCACTGTTCCTAATTGTCTGAGAAAGCACCAGATTATGTACACAAGTTGTTCTACAAGTTTGCGCTCTCTCCTGCAATGGAGGAGGGTTCCCCTTTCTCCACATCTTCTCCAGCATGTGTTGTCACTTAAGTTTTTTATTTTAACCATTCTGATGGGTGTAAGATGGAATCTCAGAATTGTTTTGATTTGCATTTCCCTGATGACTAAGGACACTGAGCATTTCTTTAAGTGTTTCTCTGCCATTCTATATTCCTCTTTTGAGAATTCTCTGCTTAGCTCTGTACCCCATTTTTCATTTGGATTATTTAGTTTGTTGGTGTCTTAATTTCTTGAGTTCTTTATATATTCTGGATATCAGCCCTCTGTCAGATGGAGGGTTGGTGAAGATCTTTTCCCAGTCTGTAGGCTGTCATTTTGTTCTGACGACAGTGTCCTTTGCCTTACAGAAGCTTTTCAGTTTCACGAGGTCCCATTTATTAATTGTTGATCTTAGAGCCTGAGCTGTTGGAGTTCTGTCCAGGAAGTTGTCTCCTGTGCCAATGAGTTCAAGGCTTTTCCCCAATTTTTCTTCTAACAGATTTAGTATGTCTGGACATTTAAGTTAGAAAATAGTATCAATAATTCTCTGAAAAGCTTAAAAAAGTAATAGCATGTAAAAATTGATTTCATGTAATGTGTTCTACCTTGAAGTCTACTTTTTCTAGTTAAAAGATTTATACTGTTTTATATTTCCTGGTATATTTTTCATACTTCTGTCTTTCATACTTTTCTCTGTGGGGTTCTTACCCCTGGTCCATTTTCTCTGATGAGTTGTAACTGGGGATTCTTTTTTAAAATTCAATACAAAATATTAACATATTAATTAGAGGATTTTAATGTACTGGGCAAATGTGTACCACTGACCTATTTTGAAGACCCCTTTTTGCTTTTTATTTCAAGACATGGCCTCACTAAGTTGTCTAACCTTGAACTCACTCTGTAACCAAAATAATTGTTGAATTTGTAATCCTTCTGCCTTAGTCTCCAAAGAAGTTAAGGCTCCAGGTATCTACCACCAAGGCTGGCTTTCCATCCTTTGTCTAAATTTGATGATGAAGACACTATCACTGGGGTTCCAGTTTGTTTTAAATGCCCTGATATTGTTTTCATCTGTCTACATTCTAAACATTTTCTTTGGTGATGTCATCCAAATCTGCATGGCATCCTTTAGTTCCCTCTGACTTGCTCCTTGAAGTACATAGAGTTCCTCATTTCATCTGCTGAATTTTTCTATTTCTAAGATTTCTAACTGGATTTCTTTTCAAATATTCCTGATCATTTTCAATATGTATATATAATGGGCCGTCAGCATCCTTTTAACATATTTTCTATTTCCTTCGACCTTATTTTAACATGGTTATTTTTATAGTATTGGAACTTTCCAAAACCTCTTCCCTTTAAAAGTTTGGTCCTGTTTGTTGTTTCCACTGGTTCTTACTAATTTTGCAGTCATATTTTTAGAAACTTTTTCTGCGGAATTCCACTGAAGTCTTGTTGTAAAGGATTCTCCAGAGTAGTTGGTTATCCTTCTGTCTGGTACCCAGAGGTACAACTGCTTCATGAGCATCTTTCTGATTTTTTTTCTTTTGTGTTTTTCTCAGATCAAAGAATGTTCTTTCAGTCTTCAGATTCATCTAGATTTTTAATTTTGTGTTTCTCTTAGATACCACAGAGAATTTTATTTCAATCCCCAAATTCATGAGTGGGATTTTTCTGGAGAAATATGTTTTCCACACTCAACCCAGAACTGAGACATCAGCAGGTGTGTTTCTCTATCTCCAGTGGCAGGGGAATGGAACTTTTTCCATATGCACATACAGGAGATGGAGTGCCTTCATTGGAGGGCCTCGGAGCTAACCTCAGTCCTTCACAGACTGAAGCCTTTATCTTCCCATGCAGAGGTGTGACCCACCATGACAAATGCCCTCCGGACGGCCGAGCTCCAATACTCATTCACTCAGCTGTATTCACACTTTGTCACTGTTTCTGGCCTACCATAATTTTCTTACATTTCTGCCAATTTAAACGTTTGTAAATACACGTTAATAAACAATTCTTGCATTCTTGAAAGGTTATGACAATCATATAAATCCAGATAACACCAGTCATATAAAACTAAAGTCAGCCTGCTTAATTCTCCTGGAAATTCCCTTTTTCTTCTGTTTTGTTTTTTATACAGTTATGACTATTTTAACTTAACTTCAAATACATATAAGATAACTGTACACATTAGTTCACTCCTATTTTATTGTTATTTTACATGTATATTTTACATATAGAATACTCATCACCAAACTACTGCAGCTATGTTTTGTTTTCTAATTAGCAAAGTTGTGATTTCGTGATGCTATTTATGTACACATGTAACTAACCAATACACACAAATATATACGTGCCATTCTTTGTTGTTATTGATTTTCCTACCCAAATTATAGATCTCCAACTTTTGTTCCCCTGAAGATAACTTAATAAAGTTTGTGGATCTGTTGAGGTACCTGGGTTGCTCTATCTATGAGAAACTATTGCCAGAATATTTTTAGTCGCATTGTACATTGTGGGAAGCACTTACCTATTCACAAATATGGGTAACCAAAACAGTACAATGAAAAGTCATTATGCACAGTTCAAGGTAGGTCTTACCGTAGAGATTAACACAGCAGCTCCTAGTCTCCTCTCTCACAGGCTTCTCCTGGCCTCTTCAGGTTGCTGTAGTCTTCTCCAGGCAGACTGAAATTGCATAGCTTGTGAATTAAAAGAATTCTCAAAACATCATATATCTGGCCATGTCAATTATTAGTTAAAAATTGTACAAAATGTATTTACCTGATCTTTATTTAATTTTGGTAAATGTAATCTATCAAGAAAATTGTCCATTTCATTTAGATTTTCAAATTTTGTGGCATATAGGCTTTTATAGTAAGACCTAATGATTGTTTGGATTTCCAAATATCTGGGCACAGTGGTCTTTTCTGAGATTGCTACTCCAACCAAGGACCATTCATGGATAAGATCTAGAACCCCTGCTCAGATGTAGCCCATGCCAGCTTAGTCTCCAAGTGGGTTTCCTAATAAAGGGAACAGAGACTGTCTCTGACAAGAACTCAGTGGCAAGCTTTTGACCACCACTCCCCCAAGAAGAAGCTGCCTTGCCAGGTCACAGAGGAAGACAATGCAGCCATTCTTGATGAGACCTGATAAGCTAGGGTCAGATGGAAGAAGAGGAGGACCTCCCTTATCAGTGGACTTAGAGAGGGGAATGGGAAGAGATGATGGAGGAAGAATGGGGTTGGGAAGGAATGTGGGAATGGGTTACAGCTGGGATACAAAGTGTATAAACTGATTAATATAAAAAATAAAAATTTAATTAAAAAATAAATAAATAAAATATAAAAAAGTGTATAAAAGTTCTGGGAAAATATTTTACATATAAATGTGAACATACATGTTCCTTCCTAAAAAAGACTCATTACTTGCTGTTGTAAGCGATAAGGTTAAGAAAAATCTGTCAGTTTTCAAAATTTCCACCATTGCATCTAAATTATGAGCAGGGAGGCACTGGCTACTGCAGACTTCTTTGTCCTGACACTGTCCCAGATCCATCACAGTTCTTCCTGCACCAACGTGATAGTATCTCCTAAAGGAGTCATCTGTCTTGGCTATAGGACAAATAAAATGATGACTGAAAGGGACTTGTTTTAATCAAAGTTCAAAGGCTTGGACTCTAAGACAATGGCAACAATAAGAAAAAGAAAAATCGTTGTGTTCTGTTGGACATCCTTGAGATGTTGCAAATTGCTACTAGCGTTCTCATAAATTTTGTTTCCAAGGCATTTCCAGCCCATTTCTCAGTGACTGCCATGAGGCCTGCCCTGAGAGAGATGACAAAATTGGACAGTGGCCGTGAACTCACTTCATAGCTCTTCAGTCATGCAGTACAAAAGATCTTTTCAGTCTAATGCTATATAGGCTTCCCTACTCTGAAAAGAAGAAAAGAAGGGGAGAATCGGGGGGGGGGCTGAGGATGAAACTGAGAGGAGAGAAGGAGGGGGCTGGAATCAGGCTGTAAATGAGTAAGTAAGTAAATAAATAAATAGATAGATAGATAAGTAAATGGAAAAATACCTTTCTTTTTTTTCTTTCTTTTTTTCTTTTTTTTTTTTTTTTTTTGGCCAGAAGGTCAGATTCTTGCTAGCAACTATCTAGACACAGAATGGAAAAAATAGAGTAATAGAGTTCAAATAAAATCTGCATGCCTCTATGTTTTCAAGTTAACCCAATTCATATAAAACCAACAAAGCCAGTTTATAAATCCCTCTTGCCATATGTTTAGTTCTATCAATGGCTTCCTGACACTTTCTCTTTAATTAGATTTTTAAAAATCATTGACCTTTGATAGTCTGAAGGGCAGAGGCTTTCAGAGGCCCTCTGTAGCAGGTTTCTAGGTTGTTTCTTGTTTTCTTCTTCTTCTGATTTCCATTCTCTTTGCCTTTCGGGATGGGGATTGAACATTTTAGTCAGGGTCCTCTCTCTTGATTAGTTTCTTTAGATGTACAGATTTTAGTGGATTTATCCTGTGTTGTATGTCTATATGAGTGAGTAAATACCATGTGTGTCTTTCTGCTTCTGGGACAGCTCACTCAGGATGATCCTTTCCCTACAGACTATCAAAGCAGAAGCTGAGACTTATGGCCAACTGTTGGGCAGAGTGCATGGAATCTTATGTAAGAAGTGGGAAATAGTAAGATCTGGAGAGGACAGGAACCCCACAAGGAGAGCGACAGAACCAGAAAATTTGAACACAGGGGTCTTCCCAGAGACTCATACTCCAACCATGTACCAGGCATGGAAATAACCTAGAACCCCTGCACAGATGTACCCCATGGCAGTTTAGTGTCCAAGTGGGTTACATAGTAATGGGAAGAGGGACTGCTTCTGACATAATCTGATTGGCCTGCTCTTTGATCACCTCACCTTGAGCGGGGAGCAGCCTCACCAGGCTACAGAAGATGACAATGCCACTCCTGATGTGATCTGATAGGCTAAGATCAAAAGGAAGGAGAGGAGGACCTCCCTTATCAGTGGACTTGAGGAGGGGCATTCGTGAAGAAGGGGGAGGGGAAGGTGGGGCTTGGAGGGCAGAAGGGAGGGGCTTATGGGGGGATACAAAGTGAATAAAGTGTAATTAATAAAATAAAATGAAATTAAAAAAAATCATTGACCTTAGCTCTATTTCTTTCTCCTCCCTTTGGATTTTCTACAGTGGATTCAAATAATAATAATAATAATAATAAAACATTCTCTTTCCTAACCTAGCATTTGGTATGCTGTATACTGAAGGAAGCTCTATTGATATCATGGGTAAGAGTTTGAAGGATCAAATGGGGGAAAAGGAATAAACAGCCTTACTATCCCTCAACAAGCTCATTCCCCTTGAACAGGACACCAACTACAATGGTATAACTAACTAGTCCAAATACAATGGTTCCTTAAGGCAAGAGGTGGTTCAGGACACCATCAAACCAGTTCAGCATGGACAAATGATAAGCAGACAATATTTTTAGTCACTGGATCTAAATGTAAAGATGAATTTAAAGACATTACTAAGTCACACTGGATTCTCTCCACCCCTAAAGTCATGAGGAATGAACAGATGCATAGGGGTTCAGGAAGGGAATTGACAAAGTAGCAGCTGGAGCCTCTGTTCATAATCTCTTGAAGTTTGCCTTCTCTGTCACACCAGCTCCTCTAGAGATCAGCTAGGAACCCAATATCATCCATTTGGGAAGGACTCCAGCTTTGAAAATGAATTAAAATTTCCCAACTGATCCTTCTCTGCATCCTGCTAGGTAACAACCCACAGAGATTTGCATTTATTACTATTTAGATTTTCTGCATCTCGTTATCCCACCACGCTTTGGAGAGTGGGAAGCACAGCTTGGATATTTGCAAATGCCTTGGCAAATTTGGCAGAACACACCAATAAGCTCTAAGATAATATTCAAACAGAGGATTCTGTGGCTCTTTCACTGCACATTCTGAGTCTGCTGAAACTAGCCAGTCTCCAGAAGACACTCCCTGTGACAGCAGGCTAGGAGCATATTTGGTAATTTGACAACTGCCTGCACAGTGTGCTGACAGAGAGAAAGAAGCAGAGAAATAGAACAAGGATCTATCTTTGCTTTCCAAACCAACTTTTTAATTTTGTGAGTTTTATGACCACTTTCAAAACATTCAAAAAATAGTCACCCATATTTTAGTCAGCCAAAGTTTAATGAAATCTTGCTGAATTTTGAACTATATTATTCAATATCCTTAGCCCAAGAAAATGAAAATTTTAGAGATTTCATCTCACTCCATTCAGAACGGCTACTATCGAGAGAGAGAGAGAGAGAGAGAGAGAGAGAGAGAGAGAGAGAGAGAGAGAGAGATGGCTGTGTGTGGTGGTACATGCCTTTAATCTCAGCACCCCGAGGCAGAGGAAGATGAATCTCTGTGAGTTTGAGTCCAACCTGGTCTACATGCATTATGGCCAAGTCACATGTCACTTCTTTATCTTCCCAGCATGGATCTTAATTTTTGCTGGCTTATTATCTTATAAAACTTTGCCTTTGAGAAAAATTCTCTTTCTTCAGACCTACTCCGCATGTTAGCCCTTTTTTACTTGGGCATGTAATTCCTCCAAAAAAGTTTTTCGATTCAAAGCTTATTTGATCAACTGCAAAACACGAAAGGCTGTCATTTGCGCTAAAGGTGTTTCTCTATCATATTTCTTCTGGCTCTTCCCTCCTCCACATATTGTGGCTTTGCACAGTGCCATGACTAAAAAATTCCAAAGGAGGAAACAAACATTCTCAAGATGAAAAACTATTTTTATGTCTTCCCTTTTAATTAAAGATGTGTCCAATTGTGTCTCTGAAAAGACCCTAAATTCTCTGTTGTACAGCAGTTTCCTCAAAAATTAAACCCCTTTATCTTGGATGGAAACTTCCTAAGACAAGAGGTTTTCAGGGAAGAGAAAGAACAGGGAGTTGGAGGGGAAGGTGAGCTATGGCAGGGAAGCTCTTTAAGATAGAAAGTAAACTCTTCCTGAGGGTATGTGTTTGGAGGTCATGACTTAAAAGAGTTGATTCTCTTCCTCAATATATGTCCCCAGGATTGAACTCAAGTCTTCAGGCTCAGTAACAAGTGCTTTAATCTTCTGATCCATTTCACCGAGCTAACCCCTTATTCCTTATGCCCTGTCTGACTGTTGCGCTGGACATGCATACAAGGCTCTCACTATCATTATCTCTAGTGAAAACAGGTTAGGCCACAAGCTCTGCCTCCATTCTCCATGGCCTTCAGTGGGGCCATCCTTTAACCACTGACAAAGGAGACCTACAATACTCAAGACTTAAAATTATTCCCACTTAGGGAAAAACCCAAGCTCCTGTCTCTTCAGTCAACATTCTACCTATTTACTTTCCCTTTTCTTCTGAAAATACAAATGCTAGCCCCATTGCTTTCCTCCTCAAATGCCTTCATACCGCCTAAAACCATGGATGTGGGGTTGTTCTCAAATGCTCGACAGTTTCTGCTTTAAAATATAAAATAGAAGACTTCTAATGAATCTCTAATATATGGAGAACAGACTCAGGTCATCCAAGGATCAATGCCTTCTTGAATGGAGTAAGGAATTAATATTTGCTTTAAATTTCCTGAAGAATAAGAAAAGTAGATATGACTATTTTAATACCATTTCTTGTCCTATCATAAGAAAAGGGAACTCTAAGGTAGAGGTTAGCAGGAGCAATGTGTTGAAAATAAATGTCATAAAGGTATAATAACACACATCAGAGTTAGCAGTATTTATTTAATTCAGTACAATTTCTGGAAAAGTATATAGACCACATTATTACACTGATATCAGAATCAGGCAGAGGCTACTCACAATGTGAATATTTTTATTTAATATTTAATTGTAACTTCAGAGTTATATCTTAATCAATACTATTGCTTAACCTATTGATTTTTGTCCTTACATGAGGGTTCTACACTTACTAAAAATACTATGAAAATAACCCAGAATAAAAGGCTTATAAACAGGAAACAATTAGAAAGAAAGAAAAATTGCCTTTAAAATGTCTTTAGAAATAAAAAACTAAACTAAACCAATCATTCCCATCTTTGGAATATGATTATGATTATTTTAGAAGCAGGCATATTCATGAAAAGGGCTGGTAGAGACAGAAAAGGTGTGTTGTAGTATTATGTGTTGTCTTAACATAAAATTAAATTATCAAGGGAAGACATAAAACTCTAAATAAAACATCATGGCTCTTGTTGGAAACTGGTAGTAAAGAAAGGAGAGGTGTGTATTGGTAACATCCTCTGGCATTCTCAGATGCTGGCTGGTTAGGCCAAGTTAAAAACAATAAAGCATTAAAATTTTTTTTCCACCTGGAACATCTGGATCTCTTCGAATAGCTATTATAATTCTAAAAGATGAGAACTAACAATTTGCTCAGTCTAGTTACTGAATAAACAAGCCTGTTGGTGGACTCATATATTCCAATATGTCAAATAGCAAATGGCAATACAAGGAAAAGGAAGGCAAGTTATCTGTCGATTATATTCTGAGTAAATAAACCACCTACAATAGTACCCAGCAATCAACTAAAACAAGCAAACAAGCATGTAATCCTATCACCATCATATTTCACAGCACATAGGGAAATGCATGTGTTGTAAAAGAAATGTGTCCTAATTTTATCCATAGTCAGCAGTTTCAGTGGCTAGAGCACCTTGGCATTGGTAGTCATAGTTCTGTCATGCATAACTCCAAGTCATTGAAATTGTTGAGAGGATACAAAACCCAGTTCAAAGTTGAGTTTTTTATGGGTAATATCTAATTTATTTAATCATCCCACTATTCTGTAATGTGGGAGAGAACGAATCTGTGATGTCCTTTAATAATCCACCCTGAGAAGTTCTAATAGGTACTGAAAGGAAACGGGGTGATACCTAACTATAGACTCAAGCAATAGTCTCCATGATGAAAAGCTGGGGGTGGGGACTTCCCCAGTTTTTTCAATTATGGAAATAAACTCCTCTATTAATTGGAAAAAGGCAGAAAGTCAGTTGTTCTTATATGACACATTCTAGCGCCCAAGGTAGCAGAGAATCTGCAAAGTAGATAGTTTATACTTTTCCTTTATAGAGAGCTGTGGGTGTGGATGCAAAATGGGATGACACGTATGTGCACTATGCCCGTTATCCCAGCGCTATCCCAAGATTCTTCACTGGAATGCCTCCAAGTGTGTGTGCCTCTCATGCTGTACCACAGCTCATTGCCATAAGCACACATACAAGATTCCCTGGAAAGTGTAGTTCTGCCAAACTCAACATAATCTGTAGATTGCCATTCCCTTTTCAAGCATGATGCCAAGAAATGTGGCCTCACATGATCTTTCAGTTTCTAGATCTCTTTCCACTTTCTAGATCTCCTTTCTCGGGTTTCCATCTTCCTCTTGTCTTTTCCAAAACTTCTGATGGCAACGTCTCCATTAAGTCTTTGCTTGCTTATGCCTTCAATGAATTTCCTCAATACCTAAAACCTTATAGTAGTTCTTGTTGCTACCACTAATTTATTCAAATGACTCTGATGATTTACTAACCTTTGTAAGGCAATCTGTCCTGTACCCCAACTAAACCTGTGCTGCACGAACAAAAGCAGAGTAGTTAATGTTTGTTTTTCCTTAATGTTGGGGGATTGCTGCTTCTGTTTTATTCATTTGCAAAATCTGTGACAGTTCCCTGATAATCGTAACTTTGCAGTGAAATAATTTTGTGAGGAATGAAGAAAAAAGAGGTGGAGGAGAAGGAAGAGATATAGTTGCGAGATTAGTTATAACTCTGGTTATTAAAAGACTCCAGACAAGGAAAGCATCTGTCCTTTACTCCAAGCTTCTAGTCTTATGAAGAACAACACATCATTTTTATCAAATGCAAATAACCAAGCAATGACAAATGACCTGTGTTATTCATGCTTCTAGAGAACATATCTCAGCAGCGATTCTTTATGCTTATCCATAGGAATCAATTTCATCTAATAATCTATGCTATTTTCTCCAAGATGGGTTAATTACATATGCCAACAATCCTCAGCCAGTACATCTGATAACAAAATATTGTTTTCAGGATCAACTGAATCATTTCTGACTTCTTGTGAAAATTATTAATAAAATTTTTTTTCTTAAAGGCTTGGTTGCAATAAATTGTGCTTAATTCTAGAACTATCCTGAGCATATATCTTATTCATGTAACAGTTATTAGATTTAAATTGTCCAGTTTCCTCTCCAGGAAATTATCCCATGATGAAAACTATGATGTAATCATTTGCCTTTGGGTTATCCAATATATTTTCTCAGCTTGATATCCAAAACAGGACATGGAAAGCTTAAATGATGTTCAAAGAAAAGTCACAAAAATAATAAAAGAAGCTGAAAACAAAATTCACAAATAAGGAAACAGATTATTCAAGCAAAAAGGCAAATAAAGAGAAATTTAAAAGGAGCTTCAAGGCCAAATAGATGGCAAAGCTCTAAAATAAGCTCTATTGCTCATACTTTTCTAAGAAAGTAGAACACAAGGAAAACAGAATCACATTTCATAGTTGATATATAAGTTTGGAACTGCACTGATTTGTCTCATAACACCATACAGCATTGCTTTAATCTCTTTCTCTTTCTCAACAGAGTCAAATAGGAGTCAGCCCACCTGAAAAGGATGTTGGACTCAGCAGTGGCCATTCCCAAGTCCCGAACTCAAGACTCACCCATTTAAGTGGAGTACTAAAATTATCTTCTAAGTTCCACCCACATGGTCTTTCCTCAGATTCTAGAATAACATCACCAGGAATTAGAAGAAGGCTTAATTTATTGTTGCCATGGAACTAGCAAAAACTAAATCAGCACTGGAACTCCTACAGATTAAGAGAAACACACCCCACTGTTTGGGTCCATTTAGAGTAATATAAAAGCCAGTTCATGTCTATTTAAAAGAGCTGACTTTTATATTTTCAAGAATTTCATAAGGCACTTGATATCACACAGAAGGCTCTAAATAGAACACAGTGATAGCTGTTACATCACAGAAGTCAGCAGAACAGACAAATTAAGGTGCATCTTCCGCAAGGGTCTTAACTAAATGTTATCAGCATGGGCGCCACTGAAGACATACACACGCATTCACACACACACACACACACACACACACACACACACACAAACAGTAACATTAACTGTCTTTAATCTGGTGGTGAAGCTGCAAGCAAGACAAGAGCCAAAAGAGTGCATGTCAACAAAGCAGCAAGAGAGGAGTTTGCATTCACGACTGCATCAAATAGCACTGACATGTGTCTTTCATTGCAGTCGTTTCTGTTGGACATGTGTCTAGGGGTGGTGGTGCAGGCTTTAAATGTGCACTTTCAACTCAAGTACTTGTCTCCAAAATAGTTGCACCAGTTACATCTAAAATAAGGGGGTTTTTTTCCCTGTAAATTCACAAGAGTTATTTATATATTCTCAACAAGTCCTCTTTTCACTATATTACTACAAATAAATTATCCTTTTCAGTGGGATAGTTAATTCAACTATCCCATTTAAACATCTTATCCTATTCAATTGTTTTAATGTTTTTGGTGAAATGAAATATTGAAGTCTTTACAATAAATCACATATTTTATGATCAATGTATTTTATATACCACTTACTCCGTCTTCCTCTACTTGAAGTCATAGAAATATTCATATTTCCCACAAATTTCTTCTTTCATTTCTCAAGTTCTACCTGGAACTCTTTCTGAACATGATATGAGCTAGGAGCTGAATTATAATTTCTGAGTATCTAAATGCTTCAACTCCACTACAGTGGTATATCTTTAACTGAAAAATAACCTGACTGCGCATCAACAATGCATAAATCAATCATAAGATTTTCCAAATAAGCATTATTCAACAATGGGGAAAAAAGCCCTCGATTACATGCAACAAGGTGGATGGCTCCCGTCCACACATTAATCCACAGAAGCTGGATTCTGGGGAGTTCAGACTGTTAACTATGGACGCATCTATGTGCTGGAGCTCCGCAATACTATTTTCTGAGGAAGGAAATCATTCGATTGTTATGCCTATAGGAAAATTTAACAGAGAAAAGGCACTGAAGATTCGGTTGAGAGAGGAAGGTCGAATATCATGAAGTACTTTTAACCATACAGAAAGTGAGCCTCAAATGTAAAGTGAAGACTTCGATATGTGCTCTCAGGGGTACTATGTCAGCCAGAACAAGAGAAGTGTTTCTCCACCTTACACAGATGCTAATTTGCCACACAGCGCGGAAGCATGCTTCTCTGTTTACACAGGTGCTAATTTGCCACACAACATGGAAGCATGCACACAGAAGTTGCTATCTCAGTCAATGTGTCTTTTATATCTTAACGCCTCTACTTTCCTTCCAACCCCCTGACCCTAGGTAGAAGAGTAGTAGGGAAAAGGAGCTGTAGACCTCTTTTTAGCTATTTTCTGCTGAGTAGGGTCATTGTGTTCTTTGGGGATGTATCAGTCTCAGTCAGGAAACCAGCAGTCCAGTCAAACAGCAAAGCAGCAGCAGCAAACCTCAAGCAACAGTAAAAGCAGTAGAATCGCTCAGCAAAAACAGCCAGATTCTGCACAAATGGCAGAGTACCCCTAAGCAGCAAAGCAGCACAAGAAGTTCTCTGGAGAGTTTCCCTCTGTGAAAACCAGAAAAGTGATGTGAACCCCTGGCAAAGCTTAGAGATACCAAAAGTGTTGTTTCACTGTCTGTGAGCTTCTGTTTATCCTTCACAGTCCATACAAGGATGCTTTACAGCTAGCAAAAACCACATCCCTCCTACAAGGTAGTTTCCAACTGACAAACATCACATGACTTTTCACAGAGGCAGTTTTCTGGGGAGGGAAGGAGGAACATTCCCACATCCCACACTTGGAATTAAGGAAAAAAAAAAAAAAAAAAAAAAAAAAAAAAAACCTGTTCACATGGCACAACTGAGTTTCCAAAGAAACCAGAAATTTCCACTGAACTTTAGCAAACAAATGCATGGGAATGATTAGAACTAGAACTGAATTTAGAAATGGTTATGTGGAAGGAAAAAAATGGACGGAGAATATTAGGGGTAGAAGAAGAATTTCAGATTTAATAGAGAAATCCATGGCCCAAGCTTACAGAATTTTAAAGTGGAAAAACACTAGGTGTCAGTTATATGAGTGGTTTGTCCAGTTAATTTCCTTGCTGTGGTATTTTTTAAAACATTTTTAAGACCATGAAAATTCTAATTGATAACGTTGAACTGGCATGCCGACTTCAGTGTCTCTGTCTGATCTGGAACACATCACTTGCCTTCTCTGTTCTAAAACAATTCTGTAAAATGCAGGTGTTAATATCTTTGCTTCTCCACTTTACACAGATGGTAATTTGCTCTAAGGGACAATAACCACAAAGTGTATCAACTTCGGTGTAGAACTAAGACTCTTAAATCAAGAAAAATAACTTTCCTTCCTCAGAGGGAGGGGGAGGAAATTGTCAGAACAAAAAGAAAAATCAATTGAACACCATATAAGTTAAAAGTAACTCATTTTAGCTTTTGTTGCTGTTCTCTTTGTTAAATGGAGTGAAACAAACATTCTGCTTATTGATTTTTTTAATTAACAGGAAGCATAAATTGCAACCTAGTAAATAAAACTGAAAAAAAAATTCCATTTTGTATTATTTCTAGATAACAGAAACAGCAGGAAAAAGAAACAAAGAGATGATAAAAGGGAATGCAAGGGACGTGTGACTAGAAAGCAACAGAGAAAGAGAAATGTGTCAAACAAAACAGCAGAACCGACCGTGCACCAAAGGAATTGTGCATAGCCCTGTCCCCACTCACATTCACAAAAGCACCTATCAAAGTAATTACAGTTGTAAGAAGCGAGCTTCCCCCTCCACATAAACAAATTAAAGAAACTAGCTAAAGTAGGAAGGTTGTTATTTTATGATCATGCAAGATCAGGTGTCAGCCTGCACAAGAAGCAAAACTGGCTGGGGCACTGATTTCATGTAAAGCAATTCTCCTATTGGTTGGGTACTTCAGAGAGTTACAATCCGGCATGGTCCTCACTCCAGACTCCCCATCCTCCTGGAGCTGGGCCCCCTTCCACCCTTTTTTCTTATACATGGGCTCAGGCATGTACCCTGTGTAACTTTTCAACACTAAAATGTAAACTAAAATGATCCCAGGCACGCAGAACCCAGCTTCTGCCAGAAAGACAGGAGCCTAGTACCTCCTGCTTCTCTATGATTCTTTAGTGAGTTCTAAACACCTCATGCTGAAAACAGACCATAATGACTTATTTCTTATACAGAAAAGAATGCAGCGGGACTCATGGTTACTAAAATTTAACCATGAGTTAAATTTTAAATTAAACTAAAGTTTAAAAAAATGTAAGTCACAGAAAACTTCAGATTACTTGTAATGTTCCTTCCTTTAAGAAAGAAAAAAAAAAAAAAAACATAGACAGCTCCCATTTTTCTTGGCCAGCCCTAGCTTGAATTAGCAAGGATTAAACAAATTTTGTGGCTTTAACCTCCACAACCAGTCATATATTTCACTGTCACCATGTCTTCTGTGTAACTTATTGGAATTCTACCCTTCCTAATAGTTCAGCTTAATTTTTAATCAACACATCTCTGACTTTGATACTTTTTGAAGCCCATTTTATAGTGATCACCCTGCTTATTGTCCGTCATTAACTATCTGCATTTCCTCATTCTGTTTTCCAGTCATCTGTCTTAGTACTTAACATGTTATGTGGGTCTCTTACGCACACACGATCTGTTTGCATAGAAAATACTATCCCTACACTGTCTAGGTGCTAAACTTATTTTGTCAGAATGATACTTCACCCGACTCCTCAGCTAAGGTTGCTCTCTGAACTAGTATATAAACTGATGCGAGATCTTCCCAGACTGGGCCAAGAATGTCCTAGACTAGAAGAAAATAGAACAAGGAAGTATATTTTGTGTAGAGCATGTTTACATAGGTTCTTTGAACCTGAACTGTCTGAGACTGTCCTGAAGGAATTATCACTACTAACCCCTCTCACTTCCTGAAGCATCCTTGTTGGGATAATAAATTATATTGTATACCGCAGCTGATGCCACCAAGGATTTCTAAGTTCATGTTCCACTTTTTTACAGTTATAAAGTGAGCTATTAGTTTGCAACTACAGTTGAATAACAGATTATTCAGTTCAAACTAGGTAGCATAGTTAACTAAAGATTTATTGCTGAATTTTAAAATGAAATAATAAAATGTGAGCTGTTGAAGGAAGACAAAAGCAGCTGGAGACAGCAATCAAAGACAAGAAATATCAGGGAAGGAGGGCCTCCCCAATCAGTGGACTAGGGAAGGGGTATAGGGAGGAGAAGAGGGAGGAAGAGGGGATTGGGAGGAGATGAGGGAGGGGGCTACAGATGGGATACAAAGTGAATAAGTTGTAATCAATAATAAATAAGTTTTTTTAATGGAGAAAAAAAGGAAATCTCAGACACAAAATTGTAAAGAGGGGGTCTTCCAAGATGGTGACTAGCAGTGTGAATCATATATCTAAAGGGCAGAAGATCAGAGACGGTGAAACCAATGAGTAAACAGGTGG
Organism: Meriones unguiculatus; assembly: GCF_030254825.1. Taxonomy (NCBI): domain Eukaryota; kingdom Metazoa; phylum Chordata; class Mammalia; order Rodentia; family Muridae; genus Meriones; species Meriones unguiculatus. The sequence continues at coordinate 81,001,564 of NC_083354.1, forward strand.
CTGGATCCAAAACACCTACTTTGGTGCTTCCTGCACGGGAGGGAACATCCTAGGAGCTGGGGACAATCAGATCCAGGCCCCCTGTGGTCGCCATCTCCTGGGTGCAGAAGTCACAAATAGTGAGCCCCCTACTCTTTCTGCCTACTCAAGTAAGCTCAAGGCCCCAGTTGCACGGACCCTCCACTCCAGCAACCAGACCTCGGATTCGTCCTGCTCCCAAAAGGGAAGGCAGCATATGGATTCTAGGGACAACAACCCAAACTCCAATCCACAGTTCTACTGGTCCCTTTGTGGAGACCAGGTGGTCAATAAAATCATACCAAATCCCAGATCCAAGATGGTGACCCCAGCCAAATCTGAGTGCCAGGACAACAGTGTCTGCTAGGCATGTAAGCTGGGGATCAGCTTACATGAGACACACATCTCTCCCGGCTGCCACCTGCGTAAGCCATGCCCTCATTGTTGCCACTTGAGAACCTGTGTGCCCGCAGCTGCCACCTGAGACACCCGTGTTTTTGTGGCTGCCTTCTGAGAAACCCACACTCGCACATACCTGTGCCTGAGTGCCTGCCTTCTGAGACACACCCATGACTGCACTCTGCTCTTTGAGATACCTGCACCTGTGCTCCTGCCCTCTAAGACATCCATACGAATGTGGCTGCCTCTAAAATGCCAGCACCCATTCATGTCCCCCCGGGTCTTTCTCGCCATCCTAAAGACTACTCTAGACTTCAGAGACAAGCATATCCAGTCTTTGGTTCAGCTCTCTTACTTGAGGGGACCAGCAGGTCCTCACCTGATCATTAAGGTCCAAGAAACCCAGCAGGTTCCAGGAACAAACAGCCAAAGCTATGGACAACCAGGCGGCTGAAGGCCAGCATAAGAACAAAATCAACGGAAACCAGAACATCATGGCTCTACCAGAAATTCCCCAAAACAATGGATATTCCAATGCAACTGAAACACAGGAAAATGACCTTAAATCAAGCTTATGCAGTTATAAGAGGCATATAAAGACAAAACAAAGAAATCTCTCAAAGAAATACAGGAAAATACAACAAAACAAATAGAAGCCATCATGGCCATACAGGAAACCATAATCAAACATATGAAGAAAATTAATAAAATGGTTCCAGACCTACAAATACAATTAGAATCATTAAAGAAAACACAAACCAAGAAAAACCTGGAGATGGAAAATTTAGAAAAAAAAATTAGGAATCACAGAGGTAAGCATCACCAACAAAATACAGGAGATGAAGGAGAGAATCTCAGGTGTTGAAGATGCAACTGAAGAAATTGATATATCTGCCAAAGAAAACATTAAAATGAAAATTTTCTGACAAAAAAAAAAATCCAAGAAATCAAGGACACCATGAAAAGATGAAAACTAAGAAAAATAGAAAAAGATGAAAAAGAAGATTCCAGGCTCAAAAACACCAGAAAATATTTTCAAGAAAATCATAGAAGAAAATTACTCCAACCTAGAGAAAAGATGCCTTTAAGTATTCAAAAGGCTTGCAGAACACTAAATAGACTATACAAGAAGAGAAACTTCTCCCACTACATAATAACCAAAATACTAAATTTACAAAATCAAGAAAAAAATATTAAAAGCAGCAAGAGAAAAAGGCCAAGTAACACATAAAGATAGACCTATCAGAATCACACCTGACTTCTCAATAGAGAATATGAAAGTCAGAAGGGCCTGGGCAGATGTCATGAAGACACTAAGAGACTACAATACCCAGCAAAGCTCTCAATCACCATAGATAGAGAAAACAAGATATTCTTGTTTGACAAGACCAAATTTAAACAATATCTATGCAATAACCCAGCCCTACAGAAGAGACTAGAAAAAAGATCCAACGAGGTCAACTACACCAAAAAAAAAAAAAAAAAACCCACAGGATAGAGATACCTTTACAACAGCAAAACCAAAAGGAATCGACCACACAAACACACTATCACCACCAATATCACAATAAAAGGAACTAACAATCATTGGTTACTAATATCTATCAACATCATGACATCAACTCTCCAATAAAAAGACACAGGCTAACAGAATGATTGCATAAAGAGGATACAAAATTCTGAAAACAAAACAAAACACCTCAGCAAGAAAGATAGATATTACCTCACAGTAAAGCACTGGAAAAAAGTTTTCAAAGCAAACAGAGCCAAGAAGCAAGCTGGAGTAGCTATCCTAATATCTAATAAAATAAATTTTCAACCAAAATTAATCAAAAGAAATGGTGAAGGACAATTCATTTTTATCAAATGAAAAATCCTCCAAGAGGACATCACAGTCCTGAACATTTGCCCCAAATACAAGAGCACCTACATTTGTAAAAGAAACATTATTAAAGCTTAAATCACATATTGATACCAACACATTAATAGTGGGAGATTTCAACACCCCACTGTCACCAATGGATAGATCATCAAAATGTAAACTAAATGGAGAAATAATGAAGTTAACAGAGGTCATGAATCAAATGGACCTAATAGATGTCTATAGAACTTTTCACCCAAACCACACTAAAAAATATATTTTCTTCTTAGCACCACAGAGAACCTTCTCCAAAATCAACCATATAGTTGGTCACAGAGCAAAGCTCAACTAATACATGAAAACTGAATTAATCCTTTGTTCTTTATCAGATCACCATGGCCTAAAACTAGCTCTCAACAACAGCAGAAATAACAAAAATCCTACACATTCATGGAAACTGAACCACCCCCTGCTCAATGATCACTGGATGAGGGCAGAAATAAAGGAACAAATTAAAGACTTTCTAGAATTCAATGAAAATGAGGGCACAACTTACCCAAACTTATGGGACACCATGAAAGCAGTGCTAAGAGGAAAGTTCATAGCACTAAGTGCCTTCAAGAAGAAATTGGATTCCTAGGTTGTTTCCTGTTTTCTTCTTCTTCTGATGTCCATCCTCTTTGCCTTTCCGGATGGGGATTGGACATTTTAGTTAGGGTCCTCTCTCTTGCTTAGTTTCTTTAGATGCACAGGTTTTAGTGGGTTTGTCCTATGTTGTATGTCTATATGAGTGAGTATATGCCATGTGTGTCTTTTTGCTTCTGGAACAACTCACTCAGGATGATCCTTTCCAGATCCCACCATTTACCTGCAAATTTCATGATTTCCTTATTTTTCATTGCTGAGTAATATTCCATTGTGTAGATGTACCACAATTTCTGCATCCATTCTTCAGTTGAGGGGCATCTCAACCTAGGAACCTACCACAGAGGGCCTCTGAAAGCCTCTGCCCTTCAGACTATCAAAGCAGATGCTGAGCCTGATGGGCAACTGTTGGGCAGGTGAACGGAATTTTAGGTAAGAACTGGGAAATAGTAAGAGCTGGAGAGGACAGGGTCTCCACAAGGAGAGCAACAGAACAAGAAAATTTGAACACAGGGAACTTCCCAGAGACTCATACTCCAACCAAGGACTATTCATGGAGATAACCCAGAACCCCTGCACAGATGTAGCCCAGGGCAGTTCAGAGTCCAATTGGGTTACATAGTAATGTGAAGAGGGACTGCCTCTGACATAATCTGATTGGCCTGCTCTTTGATCACCTCCCTCTGGGGGGGAGCAGCCTTACCAGGCCATAGTAGAGGACAATGCAGCCACTTTTGATGTGAACTGACAGACTAAGATCAGAAAGGAGAGGAGAACCTCCCCTATTAGTGGACTTGGGGAGTGGCATGCAAGCAGAGGGAGGAGGGAGGGTGGGACTGGGAGGGGAGGAGGGAGGGGCTTATGGGGGGATGCAGAATGAATAAAGTGTAATTGATGAAAAATTTTTAAAAAAAAAGAAGAAATTGGAGAGATCACATACTAGTAACTTCACATCTCACCTAAATGCTTTAGGAGAAGGAGAAGAAGAAGAACAAGAAGAACAAGAACAAGAACAAGAACAAGAACAAGAACAAGAACAAGAACAAGAAGAACAAGAAGAAGCAAACACACCCAAGGGTAGACAGCAGGAAATAATCAAACTCAGGGCTGAAATCAATAAATTAGAAACTAAGAGAGCAATACAAAGAATCAAAGAAATTAAGCTGGTTCTTTGAGAAAATAAACAAGATAAACAAACCCCTAGCCAAACTAACTAAAAGACAGAGAGACAGTACCCACGGTAACAAAATCAGAAATGAAAGGGGGGACATAACAGACACTGAGGAAATCGAATCATTAGGTCTTACTTCAAAAGCCTGTATTCCACAAAATTGGAAAATCTAAAGGAAATGGATTATTTTCTTGATAGCTTTCACCAACTAAAGTTAAATCAAGAACAGATAAACAGTTTAAATAGCCATACAACCCCTAAGGAAATAGAACAGTCATAAAAAGTCTACCAACCAAAAACAAAAACAAAACAAGAACAACAAAAGCCTAGGAACTGATGGTTTTAGCTGGGAATTCTACCAGACTTTCAAAGAAGACCTAGCACCAATACTCCCCAAACTATTCCACAAAATATAAACAGAAAGAACATTACCTAAAGCACACAAAGACTCAACAAAGAAAAACAATTCAGACTAATCTCTGTTTATGAACTCTGATGCAAAAATACTTGCAATAAGGAACTTGCAAACCAAATTCAAAATCACATCATCCACCATAAATAATCAAGTAGGCTTAATCCCAGGGATACAGGGATGGTTCAACATATGAAAATTCATCAATGAAATCCACCATATAAACAAACCAAGAGGAAAAAAAAAGGTCACATGATCATCTTATTAGATGCAGGAAAAGCCTTTGACAAAATCCACCCCTTCATGATAAAAGTCTTGGAGAAATCTGAGATACAAGGACCATACCTAAACATAATAAAGGTTGTATACAGCAAACAGATAGCCAACATCAAACTAAATGGAGAGAAACTCAAAGCAATCCCACTAAAACCAGGGACACAACAAAAAGTTGCCCACTCTCTCCATATCTCTGCAATTTAGTATGAGAAGTTCTTGCTAAAACAATAAGACAACTAAAAATGATCAAAGGGATACAAATTGGAAAGGAAAAAGTTAAAGTATTGATATTCACAGATGATATAAGAGTTTACATAAGCAATTCCAAAAATTACACCACAAAACTCCTGCATCTGATAAACTCCTTCAGCGAAGTGGCTGGATACAAGATTAATTTTAAAAGATCAGTACCCCTCCTATATACAAATTACAAACAGGGTGAGAAAGAAATTAGGGAAACCACACCCTTCACAATAGCCAAAAATAATATAAAGTATCTATGAGTAACCTGTATGACAAGAACTTCAATCTCTGGGCGGGGGGGGGGACAGAAGATGGAAAGGTCTCCCATGCTCATGGATCAGCAGGATTAACATAGTAAAGCTAGCAATATTACCAAAAGTAATCTACAGATTCAATGCAATCCCCATCAAAATACCAACACAATTTTTGGCAGACCTTGAAAGAACAATTCTAAATTTCATATAGAAAAACAAAAAATCCAGATTAGATAAAACAATCCTAAACGATTATAGAACTTCTGGAGCTATCTCCATTCCTGACCTCAAGCTATACTACAGAGCAATAGTAATAAAAACTGCATAAGATTAGCATAGATTGATCATGGAATTGAATCAAAGACCCAGATATAAACCCACACACCTATGAGCACACATGATGTACTCACTTATAAGTGGATTTTAGTCATGTAGTACAGGATAGACATAATACAATGAACAGACCCCAAGAAGATAAGTAACAAGGAGGACCCAAGGGACGATGTGTAAATCTCACTCATAATGGAAAATAGAATAGACAGGGGTAGTGGTTGAAGAATGGGAACAAGGTAGAAGAGAGAATACAGATAAAAATCAGGGTGGAGATCAGGCTTGGGAGAGCAGGGCAGAGGCCTGCAGAGAAAAGAGAAAAGGTGGGTTAGGGTATCTCCATATGAAGAGAATTGGCCTCTAGGAGGATATGAGGGGAACTCTAGCTGAGACTCCTAGTAGCAGGGCCAGTGGAGACTGAAGAGAAAACCCTCTACCTAGACAATACTCCTAGTGGAGGGAGGAGATCATCAACCTACTCACAAAAACCTCAACCCAAAACTTACCCTGCCTATAAGACCTGCAGGGACAAAGATAGAACAGATAAAACAGAGATTGAGCGAATGACCAACCAATGCCTGGCCCAACCGTTAGACCCACCCCTTGGAAGAGAACCAACCCCTATCACTTTAACAATACTCTGCTATGCTTGCAGACAGGAGCCAACCATAGTTGTCTTCTGAAAGGATCCACCCAACAATGGTTCGAAACTGATACTGAGACTAACAAAAATTGGGCAAAGCATAAGGAGTCTACTGGAAAAGAGAAAGAAGAAAAAATGGACCTAGAGATGACAAAAGCTCCACAAGAAGACTAACAGAGCCAATCAACCAGGGCCCAGAGGGGCCTGTGGAGTCTGAAGCACCAACCAAGGACAATGAGTTGACTGTACCTAGGTCCTTCACATATAAGTAGCTGATGGGCAGCTTCGACTTCATGTGGGACCACTAGTTTAGGGAGCAGGGAATATCTCTGACATCTATGTTGCCTGCTTCTTAATTACTTCCCTCTGATGGGACTTCCCTACCAGGCCACAGAGGAAGAAGAACTCAGTCATCATGTGAATAGATGAGCCTGGTTGGGGGGGAAGGGAATCTCCTATTCAGAGGAATAAGGGAGAGGAAATACAGGAGGGAGGGTAAAACTGGAGGAGATGAGGGAGGAGCCTATGACCAAGATGTAAATTGAATTAATTAATTAAAAACATAAAATGTAAAGAGGAAAGAAAAAATAGGAGGACATACATTGACGTCCAGTTATGACCCATTTAATGGGGCATGATGTACTTATTTCATGGATTGACTTATGTCAAGATCTCATTCTTTTATATTATTATTAATTACACTTTATTCTCCTTGTATCCCCCCCGTAGGTCCCTCCTTTCTCCCCTCCCACTCCCACCCTCCTTCCTCCTTCTCCACCCATGCCCCTCCCCAAGTCCACTGATGGGGGAGGTCTTCCTCTCCTTCCCTTGATCTTAGTCTATCATGTCTCATCAGGAGTGGCTGCATTGCCTTCCTCTGTGTCCTGGTAAGACTTCTGCCCCCTCAGGGGGAGGTGATCAAAGAACAGGCCAATCAGTTCATGTCAGAGACAGTCCCTTTTCCCATTACTATGAAATCCACTTGGACATTGAACTGCCATGGGCTATATCTGTGCAGGGGATCTAGGTTGTCTCTATAAATGGTCCTTGGTTGGAGTATGAGTCTCAGAAAAGACCCCTGTGCCAAGATTTTTTGTTCTGTTGCTCTCCTTGTGGAGCTCCTGTCCTCTCCATGTCTTACTATTTCCTACTTCTTTCATAAAATTCCCTGCAATCTGCCCAGAGGTTGGTCATAAAAGTCAGCATCTGCTTTGATACCCTGCACGATAGAGCCTTTCAGAGACCTTTTGTGGCAGGCTCTCGTCCTATTCCCTGTTTTCTCCCTCTTCTCAACCATGTTTGTAGCAGTTTTGTTTGTAATATCTGGACGCTGGAAACAGCCCAGATGCCCCTCAGTTGAAGAACAGATACAGAAATTGTGGTACATCTACACAATGGAATATTACTCAGCAATAAAAAACAAGGAAATCATGAAATTTGCAGGTAAATGGTGGGACCTGGAAAAGATCATCCTGGGCAAGGTATCCCAGAAGCAGAAAGACACACAGGGTATGTACTCACTCATAAATGGATATTAGACATATAATACAAGATAAACCTACTAAAATCTGTACACCTAAAGAAACTAATCAAGAAGGAGGACTCTGGCTAAGATGTTCAAACCCCAATCAGAAAGACAAAGATCTCATCTTTATCTCATGATTCCAAGGTGCCAACAAAATCTCATTCGTAGTTATTTTGAAAACACACTGTGGTGTCTTATATAAGTTTATAAGAAATTTTATCATGTATCAAGTGGCATCAGTCTATGTCTACTTTCTCTAGGAAATGGCTTTTCTACCACCATAAAAGTCTTAAGAACATTCATGTTCTTCCCAAAGGTGCTAGCCCCAGAGGTCCAGTGATGCAAACACAAACTCTCTCTAAGCATTGCGAAGCATCCGTATTATTCAATGCACACAACACATATTTTGAATGAGGAAATTTTGGAGAAATGTTCCACTTGTCAAACTTTTTTGACAGATTTTATTGTTGATAGCACCGTGCTGGCTACAAGGGTTACAATTGTTTACAAAAAGCAATAACCATTTATAATGACAATTTAGAGAAATAAAATCTCCAGCTGTTGTATCTGGAAGACTTAACCTGCAAATTCCCTTTTATCATTACTAGGGCACTGAATGAGTGCAGGGGTCTCTGCAAACACCACAGCCAGCAAAGTAACAATCTACAAGAGACAAGAAGGTAGTTCAATTCAACATGATTGTGCAGGCTAGTCTTACGTCAACTTGACACAAACTAAAGTTACCTGAAAGGAGAGAACCTCAATAGAGAAAATGTCTCCATACTATCCAGCTGCAAGATCTTTTCTTAATTAGTGATTGATGGGGAAGGGCCCAGCCCATGGTGGGTGGTACAATCTATGGACTGGCAGTTCTGGTTCTACAAAAAGCAAGCTGAGCAAGTTATGGAGAGCGATCTAGTAAGCAGCATCCTCCATGGCCTCTGCACCAGCTCCTGACCCCAGGTTCCTGCCCTATTTGAGTTCCTGTCCTGATTTCCTTTGAAAATGAACAGCAAAATGGCAGTGTGCCAAAGAAACCCTCTCCTCCCCAGCTTGCTTTTTGGTCATGGTGTTTCATGGTAGCAACAGAAACCCTAAGAAAACTATAATCTAGGTTGGTTCAAACTTTGGAAGTCTGATTCCAAGTAGTTCACATAGATTCAAACACAGCACAATTTGGTGAAAAATTTCCTGGTAATAATTAAATCAATCTCATGTGCAAAATAAAGTTTAAGACATTAAAACTCTTTATAAAGTACACATGACATCTCCTGTAAAGATGGGTTCTGTAGATTGACAAGCTCGTTATAAGGATGGGGAGGATCTGTTGCAAAGCCACACAGATGATTACTTCTAACCAGATCCACTTCTACTCCCAGCCTTCTGCGCAGAAAACAGACTATGTATCCGCACTTTGAATGGACAACCCAGTATGTTTAATACTTCTGGTCCTGCTAATGCTTATCTGTGAGCACAAGGACCTCTGTGCTTCCCATGAATGGGTGTTTTTATTGCCACCATTTCACAGGATGCTGTGGTGAGCTGAATAGCAGCCACCCAAGGATACCAGTTCCTAATACTTGAGGCCAGTAAATAGTATATTTAACAAAGAAAAAGAATCTTTGTAGATACAATTCACTTAGGATCATTGCCCTAAGATTATCTAAATAGATGCTATATCAAATCACAATAGAAGAGGAAGCAATAAAAGAGGAGGAAGAAATAAAAAGAAGAAAAAGGAGAGAGAGAGAGATGTAAAACAAATAGAAAGCAGAATAACTGAAAGTCAAGTGGATGCAAGAAATATATTAGGTAGCCATCAGGTGCTGGAAGAATCAGAATTCTGACCTCCAGAAGTACGGAAAATATTTTTCTGTCATTTAAATATGCAAGCAATTATCATGGAAGCAACAAAGAACTAATACAACTGGGGAAGAGAGGCATAGAGTTTTAAAAGACTTGCTTAGGCAACATCATTTCTTCCTGTATTTCAAGTCTAAAACCTTAGGATAGGCTAATAGAAAAGGACCAAACCTTTGCGTAGTCCTCATGCATCTCCATCCCATCTCATCTGAGCCTGTTTGTTCTGTCTTCACCTTCCCCACAGAGAGTAAAAATAAATGCCGGACTTCCTAGTAAACTAGCAGATCAAAAGAATCAAGATTATATACAGGAAGCTCTTAGCCTGCAAGAGACAAAGCCTGTTTAGTAACTTGTTTATCGAGGGATATCTCTGCAGGAAAGCACACAGGAGAGTTAAGATTTGGGTCTCAGTTGCAAACCCTCTTGAATCAACATTGTGGCCAAATTAAGCTGCCCAGAGGGTAGCTGAAGAAACTGTAAAGCACTATGGTTCACATACATGGAAACTGTAACATCACAAGAGATCAGCGTGGACTGCAGAGTGCATTGCGCATTGCTCAGTGTGGCTTAGACTGCTGTGTATATTTGCTATCCAGTTTACAACAGCACATTCTTTACCGTATGTGTCACCCAGATCTCACACAATAATCGCATATTCTTACATCTTTTCCTCTTTCCCTCATCCTTATCCCCCTCCCTCTTTACCTATTAATTATAAGCTCCCACAGTGATCAATAGACAGCTGTTGATGCTAACAGCATCCCAACTTTTTCCTCCCAATTATTCTACCCACCTCATTTCTTTCTTTTCAAGTATGATCAAATATGTATCATTATCCTGACTTAGCCTATTTTCCTCCCAGTTGTAATCTTTTTCCTATTATTAAATAAAATCCTAGTATAGCCTACTTCCTCCTTTGTTTCACTGTCACTGCTTTTGCTGTTGCTATTGTTATTGCTCTGACAAATACCCTAACTAAAAGCAGCATACAGGAGCAAAAAGTTTATTCTACTTACAATTCCCGTTTCAGTCTATGATAGAGAAGTCACAGTGGCAGGAACTTGAAGCAGCTGGTCCCATCACAGACAAGAGCAGAGAGAAATGTATGCAGGTATGCCACTTGCTTGCTACTCCAACTTCCTTCATTCTTAAACCAGCATGGCCCAGTTCATAAAATGGTGCTGCACACAGTGGGTTGCATTCTCCAGCATCAATGAGAGGCCAAGACAATCCCCCATAGACACATTCATCCACAGGCCAAGTTGAAGCAGAAAATTACTCAGCTGAGGCTCTCCTCTCAGATGAGTCTAAGCTGTGGAATGTTGACACTTAAAACCAACCGTGGTGGTTTTTATATCCTCTCACATTATTGATGTTAAAGGGGCCATCAGTGTTAATTAACTAGTACAACAGCAGCTAACTGGCAATAACCAGAAGCTGTGCTTGTTCCCACAGTTAATATTCTGCATGGGAAATGATATAGTTTTCATGAGGAACCCTGAACTCCTAGACTGAGGAACTGTACTCAGAACTGTGTACCTCAGATCTCTCACATCTATCTAACTGAAATAATATAGCTGAAAAATTTTCCCAAGCAACTAAATTACCCCAGATGCACAAATCATAATGCATTTATGTAATAAAAATAAAAAACTAAATCAACATTAACTCCTTCAAAATTACCAATCCTACCATAATGGTAATGAAAGGGGGTTACATTAAATCCCAGACAGAACTCAAAAAAGACTACTAAAAAAAAGTATTTTCAAAGAAATTAAAAAATAAAATAAGCTCCTTAATATAAACACAAACAACAGCTCAATAAAATAGGAAGGTGATATGAGACAGAACAGTAAAATTCAACAAATATAAAAATACTGAAGAAAAAAAAATCTTAGATATTGTAAATGAATAATATGAGAGGAAAATTACACCAACAGAATTGATCAAGGAAAGAATAATATCTGAGCTTGAAAAAGGTGGAGGAATTGGAAAATCAAGCAAGGGTAAATATAAAATAATAAAACACAAGTGGGAACTCCAACACTCTGAAAAGACCAAATGCATCTATTAATAATAGGAGTAGAAAAAGAAAAATAATCTAGATCTAAAGAGAGAAAATAGTGACAAAAGAATCATAACAGGACAGTTCCCTAAATTTTGAAAATAGATGCCAAGTAAATACAGATAATGTTTAAAATATCAAATAGATAAGACCAGAAAAGAAATCCCCCTCATGACAATAAACGGGTGGTTCTTACTTAAATATATATATTCACTGTATAGGGAATCTACAGGAGAACATTGTTAATGTTCCCCACCCTTAGGGATGTTTTAAAGCAGGTAGTCCACAGGCCATAGAAGACCACAGAGAAGCTTGGGCAGTTATGTAGACAAAGGGTCCTAATGGTTCAAGTGTTGTGTTTCCAGGAGACACACAGGAGGCTATGTGGTGAGGGGTTCTTACTTAAATATATATATATTTTTTAATATATTTAAATATATATGTAAGTATATATATTTAAGTATATATAATTAAGTATATATATATACTTATATATATATTGAACTTGAATAACTTAAATGTAACTCAAATGTAACTTGAATTACATTTGTCTGGAACCTTCTGGCTTTTAAAATTTCAGTTAGACAATCTGTTGTTACTCAGATGGGCCTACCTTAATATATAACAGGAGCTCCACAAGGACCAAATATATCTGGGCACAGGAGTCTTTCATGAGACTGTTTCTCCAACCAAGAACCATATATGGATATAACCTAGAACCTCTGCTCGGATGTAGGCCATGGTAGCCTGGTATCCAAGTGGGTACCCTAGTGAGAGGAACAGGGACTATTTCTGACATGAACTCAATGGCGGGCTCTTTGACCTCCCCACCCTCCAAGGGAGGAGCAGCCCTGCTAGGCCACAGAGGAGGACTTTGCAGCCAGTCCTGAAGAGACCTGATAAACCAGGATCAAATGAAAGGGGAGGAGGTCAACTTGGAAAGGGGCAGGGAGGAGATGAGGGAGGGAGGGTTGGGTTGGGAGGAAATGAGGGAGCGGGATACAGCTGGGATACAAACTTAATAAACTGTAACTAATATTAAAAAATTTAAAAAAAAGAAATGCCTCAGTCATGTAACTAATACAGAAATGAAAGTATTTCTGTTTGCAGATAGAGTAGCTCGACACACAAAAACACTAAAGGCACCACCAGAAATCCTTAGAACTGATAAACACTTTCAGCAGTTGCAGGATACATAATTAGCATACAAAATATCAATAGTGATAATATATTGATAATATACTGATAATAAATATACAGAAAAAAATCAGGGAAATAATTTCATTCATAACAGCTGTAAAAAGTCTTGGAATAACCCTACCAAGAATGTGAAACATACCTACAATGAAAAGCTGAGAACACAGAAGTCAGAAACTGAGGAGCGTACTGGAAGATAGGAAGACTGTAAAAATGACCATCCCATTCAATCTTCAGACTCAATGAAATCTTAATCAATATTACAGTAGCATTCTTTACAGAAATAGAAAAAAAATACTTAAAATTCACTTGGAAGCACAAAAGACCAAGAAAAGCAAATACTCCCATACCTTAGTCAAAGTTATATTACAGAGCCATAGTTGCCAAAACAATAAGATACTGGCACAAAAGTAGATCAATAAGTCAATGGAATAGAAGACCCAAATACAAAGTCACCCAACTTTATCCACCTGATTTTTAATGAAGATTTCAAAATGTAGACAGTGGATTTTTAAAAAAGCAGTATCTTCAACAAATACTGGTCTGAAAACTGGATACTTACAAGTCGGTGAATGGAACAAAGTTTTGTTTTGTTTTTTCTCACCCTGCACAAATATCAACTCCAAATGATCAAGGACCTTAACATATACCCGAAATTCCAAAACTGTTAGAAGGAAAAAGAAGGAAATACACTTTAAAATGTAGGCATACTTTCTGAATAGGACTCTGATCACTCAGGGAAAAAAAAAAGAAGACAAGTGTGGGACAAAAGAGATCTTGTGAAACTAAAACTCTTCTTCACTGCAAAGGAAATTGTCAGTGAAGTGAAGAGGCAGCCTATTGAACGGGAAAAAGATTTTGCCCACTATATTATTAGCATCTAAAGGATTAGTGTCTAGAATTAACAAAGTCAAGAAGCTAAACATCAAGAAAACGAATGGGCTACTAATAAAAAAAAAAAAGAATGGGCTATGGAACTGAATAGAGAATTCTTAAAAGAAGAAATACAAATGGCAAAAAAAAAAAAGTGTTCAAATTATTAGCCATCAGGGAAATGCTAATTAAAACTACTTGAGATAGTATCTCACCTGAGTGAGAATGGATATCATCAAGAAAACAAATACTGGCATGGATGTAGGGAAAGGGGAATCCTTATCCACTGTTTGTAGGAATGCGAACTGGTACTGCCATTATGAAAATCAGTATTAATGTCTCTCAGAAAAGTTAAAAGTAAACCTGTCATATAACTTAACTATGCCACTTCAGAGCATATTCCCAAAAGACTCATTTGTATATCCATTAACATTAATAGCTATGAAAAGAAATAAGCCCAGATGTCTATCAACAGATGAATGAGTAACAAAAATGTGGTACATATAAACAATGGGATTTTATTTCCCCATAAAGAAAATATGAAAATTTCAGGGAAATTAATAGAACTAGCAAATAGTATGCAAGAAGAGATAATCTAGACCCAGAAGACAAATTTTTCATTTTTTTTAGCTCATATGTAGATGTTAGCTTTTAATTTTGGATTTGAGTGTTTAATTTAGAATGTCTATAGAATCCATAAAACTATAAAGCCCTACTAGAGTGAATGATAAAGAAGGTTTAAGGGATAGAGGAGTAATAGAACATACATGATGTCAAAGTAGAATGAAGGATTCTGGGTTTAAGTGGAGATGGAAGTAAAGAATGGAGGAGTAGAGAGGCTAGAGATGGGTTACTTACAACTAAGGATGTATGGAAAGGGCTTATTTAAGCCCATTGCTTTGCAGTCTAACTTAATATAAGTAAAACAAAATAAAGAGTTTGAACAGAGGTTCTGTGCATGGGTAGACAATGGTTTCTCCAGAAGGCATGGGTTACTAAATAAAAATCTCAGTGCCAGGCATGAGATATCTCCCAGTAAGTTATTTGTCATAACCTCATAAGCCCATGAGGCTACCTACAGAACAATAAAATACATTGTTTTTAGCACCCACAACTAAACAGTTAGATACTACTACTGAAGACACAATTACTTTAGTTGGAGAATTGAGCTGGAACCAACCTTGGAAACTTCCTCTCTGTTGCTACTTTTCATAGTGCTGCAAGATCCTAGGAAAGCTATTGGGTAAGAAGTCACGGAATTACCTAGCAGTGAACCCTTAAAACCACAGCATTAGCTCACATCAGATGTGCCCACTGATGCAACTGTGGTATGGTTGTAATGTGGATAACCAACCACTCATTGGTTGGATCTGAGGACTGTTTCACAGGAGAAAATTCATCGCTAGTGCTGTAAACCTCTTCAAAAGAACATGACTAGAGTAGTCTTTTTTAAGTGATAGAGGTGAACCTACCACTGTTAATTTGTTAAATGGATATTGTAAAAAACTTTTAAATAAATATTTGGTTTTTTCCATTTTTAATGATCTATTTATTTAATTTTACGTGAATTGCTGTCTTTTCTGCAGGTATGCGTGTGTGAGCATATTGGATCCCCTGGAGCTGACGTTTCAGACAGTTGTGCGCTGACATGTGGATGCTCTGAATTTAACCCGGGTCCTCTGGAAGAACAGCCAATGCTCTTAATCCTGAAACATCTCTCCAGCCACCAAATAAGTGACTAAGAAGTACTTAATACTAAATGTGACAACTCTACCAACCTCCTGATCCTAAGACTCATGAAACATCACAGGAGAAGGGGTAGAAAAGGCCACTGACATCACTGTAAAATTAGAAACCTGCAATAGTTCCTACAGATTATACAGCAGAAAATTCAGAAGACAATGAACATAAAATACCTTTTAGACATTACACTAAAGGCATATGCTTAATAATAAACTAGAAACAAAGTTAAATTTTTCTGTTGCATGACAGACAAAGCCAAATGAATGAGAGGGTGAACTACACAATGGGAGAAACTGTTTGCCAAATGCATATCTGAGAAATGGATTGTCAAAAAAAAAAAAAAAAAACCACAAAGAAATCTTAAAATTCAACAGTGAAAATAATTAAGTCCCAATTTAAAAATAGTAAAATATATGAATTGGCAAATGAGAGAAGTTCTGAAGATGGAAAGATATGTGACATGATTTCACCGTAATAAATAGAAAGCTGCAAGTTCAAATCTCAATAGGATATTAGTGCACACTTAATTAGAATAATAACGAGACAAAATCTGACAGCAACAATGGTTGGCAAATATGTGGAGGAACAGGAAGAAATGTAAAGCAATAGAGTCACTTTGCAAACCTATCACACTCATACCATGTGATCCCCATTTGTAGTTCCTGTTTTCACTCAAAAAGCTGAAGACTCAGTTCATACATACACCTACGCAGAGACACTTATGGCAAATCAGTCATAAATGTCAACAAAGGTGACCTTTTGCGGTCTGTAGGCTGTCGTTTTGTTCTGATGAGTGTTCTCTGCTTTACAGAAGCTTTTCAGTTTGAGGAGGTCCCATTTATTGATTGTTGATTTTAGAGCCTGTGCTGTTGTTGTTCTATTCAGGAAGTTGTCTCCGTAACAATGAGTTCAAGGCTCTTCCCCAATTTTTCTTCTAACAGGTTTAGTGTGTCCGCTTTTATAGTGACGTCTTTGATCCACTTGAATTTTAGTTTTGTGTGAGTGATAAATATGGATCTATTTGCATTTTTCTACATGTAGATATCCAGTTAGACCAGCAACATTTGTTGAAGATGCTGTCTTTTTTTCCATTGTATGGTTTTGTCTTCTTTGTCAAAAAATCAGGTGTCCAAAAGTGTGTGGGTTTATTTCAGGGTCTTCTGTTCAATTCCATTGATCCACCAGTCTGTTTCTATGCCAGTACCATGCAGTTTTTACTACTGTTGCTCTATAGTACAGCTTGAGATCAGAGATGGAGATACCTCCAGAAGATCTTTTATTGTAGAGGATTGTTTTAGTGATTCTGGATTTCAGAGCAAGACAAAGAAGCCAGTCCTGATGAGATCTGATAGACTAGGGTCAGATGGAAGGGGAAGAGGAACTACCCCATCACTGGGCTTGGGGAGGGACACAGGAGAAGAAGAGGGATGGAGGGTGGGATCAGGAGGGGAGGGGGGGGAAGTGGCTGCAGCTGGGATACAAAGTGAATAAACCATAATTAATAAAAATAAAATAAAATAAGGAGGACCCTGGATAAGATGACCAATCCTCACTAAGAACTGCAAATGGGACTGACATTGAAAGAGGGGGAACACAGAGAACAGGACAGGAGCCTACCACAGAGAGCCTTTGAAAGACTACCCAGCCAGGTATCAAAGCAGATGCTAAACTCATAGCCAAACTTTAGGCAGAGTGCAGTGTATCTTATGAAAGCAGGGGGAGATAAAAAGACCTGGAAGGGATAGGAGCTTCAAGGGGAGAGCACAGAAGCAAGAAATCTGGGTTCAGGAGTCTTTTCTGAGACTGATACAAAATGAATAAACTGTAATTTCAATGACAGCTCTTTGACCTCCCCACACCCCAAGGGAGGAGCTACCTTGCTAGGCCACAGAGGAAGACTTTGCAACCAGTCCCAAAGATACCTGATAAAACAGGGTCAGGTGAAAGGGGAGGAGGTCCTCCCCAATCAGTGGACTTAGAAAAGGGCAGGGAGGAGATGAGGGAGGGAGAGTGGGGTTGGAAGAGAATGAGGGAGCAGGATATAGCTGGGATACAGAGTTAATAAAATCTAACTAATAATAAAAATTTTAAAAAAAGAAAATTAAAAAAATTATTTTGGAAAATGTTATCCCCTGTGGCAATGATTTTTGTCATTTTAGAAATTTGCATAATACATATTTAGATAATTAAAATAAGTAGGAAACTCTTGAGGTCCTGAATACTATCTGAAGCAGAATTTGTAATTATGGAATGGGTTTATTTACTTTAGTTTTTAAAAGATAATTTTTTTTATTTCTTAAAATTATCTTCTGTGGGCAGTGAAAATCACTGTCTAAATCCAAGAACTGTAGAAAGGGAGGAGATGAGGGAGGAAGGGTGGGATTGCAAGGGAATAAACAAGAGGGCTACAGCTGGGATTCGAAGTAAATAAACTGTAATTAATATAAAAAATAAAAAATGTACTAAAAATAATAATAAATAAATAAATCCAAGAACAATTAAAAAAAATAATAAATAAATTTTAAAAAGAAATTGGAATATTCCTAGAAATCTCATGGTGAGAGAAGGAAAAGGCTAGGAGCCTGATGCCAGTTAGAAGGGGAGCTTACCTTCCAGAAAGAAATTTTATAGCATTCTTGAGAACAGCCTCATTTAGGCCAGGGCTGGTTACACCTGAATCAGAAAGCAAGTCAATAAGAAATACAACTTTACTTGTCTTTCAACATAACAATTTTAGTTTTAGAAACTGAGTCCATATAAACACAAAAACTCGACATGTAGGTGCATACTCTACAGTTATACTTATGCAAAGCAGTGCTTATGTATTTCAATATTTTTGAAACAGCACTAAAATAAAGCAATGCAAATATCATCATAGGGAATTGGTTGAATAAATAATAGAGTAATATGAGGCTGTGCAGGTATAATAAAATGGACTTTAGGTACTGATATTGATACGAGTTTATATTAAGTAGTAAAATTGGCACAGAATAGTATAAATACCGTGTTTCTGTTTGTGTCACTGGGGATAGGGTAATACAGGTTTGAATATACTGAAAATTTGGGGGGGAATCATGAACAAGACAAGATGAAACTCTATGTCTTTGAGAAGCTATAGAAAGACAGCATAGAGAGTATTCCCTATATACAGAGTATTACTTCTGTATATAGTTGGAGTCATGTGAATATATAATTTATTCCAAAAAGTAAACAAGCCGCCACACTTTACAGCAGAGGTTACAAGATGGGGAAGATGCTTCCCCAATTCCTAGCCTCACGTTAGTTTCTGTTCTGCCTTTTCTGTCAATTTAAAGAGTATGAAAACAAACAAACAAACAGTTGGTGAGAAGACTTGCAACTGGGGTGAGGTGGGCCCCGATATGGCTAGGGTACATGAGACTGCCATAGACCCCAAGGACTTAGAAGGCGGCTTTCCAAAGGAAGGAAAATGATAAACATCCGAAAGCAAAGAGATATGCAGCCAGGCACAACTTCAGAGAATGGTATCAAGGGACAGTACAGCCTACCCACAAGGGGGCCCAGTCACAAAGCAGCTTCTAGAGGCATTAGTGGAAGCCCCTTTATATTATTCTGGGAGCAGCAACAGCCATGATAGACCCACATGACTGGCCAAGTCAAATTTTCCTTTCATGTTTCTTTGTAGTCTGGCTCCCTGAGGAAAAATGGTAAAAGAGTGAGGGTTGAATGTCCCTCCCCATTTTGGCACTTCAGGCATGAAGGGTCAAAGCTGTATCACCTTTGCATCCTTCTTCACTCTCCACTTAGTCTATAACAGTCACTGCTCTATTCTTTACCTCTATGAAATCAAACTTAGTTTGCATAGCTAGTGAGAATATGCAGTGTTTGTCTTTCTGTGCCGGCTTACTTCAGTTAAAGACACATGAATTTTTCATAAACCTTTTATTATCATTTTCAATGTATTTTATACGTATAAAATATAAATAGCATATTGATAATAACAGTTAATAAAACAATAATACCTACTGAGTCACTATCTAATTCAAGAATAAAAACATAAGAATAGCATTTTTGATTATAGTAAACTACAAATAACACAATTTCTACCAGAAATTTTCAACCATGATGTTGGGCCCCCATCACTGTTGATCTCTAGAATCCCTTTATTTTACGAGTCAGTTCCTGGTATATAATAACCCCTCCCCCACCATCTACTTCTAGCATTGGCAGTCACCATCCTGTGTTGTTTTTCTGAGCTTTACTATTTCAGATTCCTCCAATCAGTTTGTATTCACGTCCTTTTATGGCTGCCCTATCTCACTCCATATGAGTCCTCAAGGTTCATCCTTGTTGCAGCATCTACCAGAGTTGAGGAATGAGTTCAAAATCCTACCAAGTGATAAGAAAGGAAGAGTTAACTGATATAACTGACTTTAGGTGTTTCCAATTTATTCCTCAAATAAATTTAGACTCTTCTCAATAAATATCTGCTGCTGGTATTCCTTCTGCTAGTTTCATTAATCCTTTGTTCTCATGTTGTCTGAACTGCCAAAGTCCAAATCTGCTGAACTCTTAACCATTTGCCATTCTCCTCTAGCATTTCAAAGAAAGAAATAGAGAGAGCAAGAAAGAAAGAAAGAAAGAAAGAGAGAGAGGGAGGGAGGGAGAGAGGGAGGGAGGGAGGGAGGGAGGAAGGAAGGAAGGAAGGAAGGAAGGAAGAAAGAAAGAAAGAAAGAAAGAAAGAAAGAAAGAAAGAAAGAAAGAAAGAAAGAAAGAAAGAAAGAAAGGCATCCCCTTTCCTTCCTAATTCAAAACCTCTATTCAAGGCTTTAAACACAATATACAATGTCCAGAATAATTTTACTTCTGGTCAGCCCAGCTGTGTTGCAGATAAACATCTTTCCCTAAGAAAATATTCTTTGAGATCAAATTGCTCCTTATCTCCAAAACTGATCTCAGAAAGAATGCAGATTCTTTTCCAGAGGAAACTTGCAGAAGCCTTTCAGATACGATCTCCTCTTCCCCAGTCATTGCCATCCTAATAATGAAAAGCTTTCAACTTTATGTCAATAAGAATACACAGGCTGTGCAAGTACAGTGCAACGTTTCTGTGCTACTTACTTCAATGCTGTTGACTATATGTCCTAATTTTGTATTTTCAGTATGAACAGAACTACTCAACAGCAGATATGTGAGGTTATGTGTAGAAAATTCTTTTTTCAAAGCAAACTGTTAAGAATTCTTTTGTGAAGGGGAGTTAGTATGATGGGGAAAGAATAGGAGCTCCACAAGGACCAAACATATCTGGGCACAGGGTCTTTTCTGAGACTGATATTCAACCAAGGACCATGTATGGATATAACCTAGAACCTCCACTCAGATGTAGCCTGTGGTAGCTCAGTAACCAATTGGTTTCCTATAGTGAGAGGAACAAGGACTATTTCTAACAGGAACTCAATGACTGGCTCTTTGGTCTCCCCACCCCCGAAGGGAGGAGCAGTCCTGTTAGGCCACAGAGGAGGGCTTTGCAGCCAGTCCTGAAGATACCTGATAAAACAGGATCAGATGAATGGGGAGGAGGTCCCCCCATCAGTGGACTTGGAAAGGGGCACGGTGGAGATGAGGGAGGGAGGGAAGGACGGGGAGGGAATGAGGGATCAGGACACGGCTGGGATACAGAGTTAATAAAATGTAACTGATAAGAAAAAAATAAAATTAAAAAAAAGAAAGAAAACAGGAGCGCGTAATGAAACACAGAGAGAAATATATTTACAAAAAAAAAAGAATTCTTTTGCTTTTTCTGTACTATCAAAGACAGAAAAATGCCATTAAAGAGTCACCTACCATGGAAAAAAAATGTGGCTTTATTTTCTCTCTGAAAAGTTCAGAAAGACAAAGACCAGGGCCTGTCATTTTTCTATATCGTAATATGCAAAACACATGGACAAGAGAATTACTCCAGGGAAGGGGGAAGATCAAATGTTTAATTAAAAGTCATTTTATAAAATACCTTTCACAGATACAAACTTCTGAGTAATTTAACACCCTGTTGCTATCACAATTATTACTAGGGCAGGAGAGAGAAGAATCTTACATCAGACAAGAAAATGGGAAAACAACTGTGATTGCATAATGAGAAGTGATTTTTTTTTGCTGTGGTAAGCTAATGAATAATTCATCTGTAGGTACTATACATTTACTGAACATCACAGAACCCATCTACCTGATCCAGCCACTAAAACTATTTCTTTAATTTTTAAGTGTCTTCAATAAATTTGTCACAAATGTACTAGCTTTCCATACTGAAGATTTCACAGTATTAGCAATATACCATATTAATTTGAAAAAAGTTACCATTTAGATGTAAATTATTGAGATATTTTTTGAAATGCAGATATGAAATAAATCTATCTTCTCCTTAAAAGGTTGCTATTATTTTGATGATGGATCTGAGAATATAAAAACCATAGAAACTATAGATACACATACTTATATCTTGAGTTGACACCGTCTTCCTCCCTCAGCACTCCTGCTACCACATCATCACTACTGTCATTCAGGAAACAGCTACTGATTCATGTTCTGTCTGTGTCGCATATTATCCTCACATACTTGCACCCAATCAAGTTGTTTTTTGTCTTAGCTGAATCTGAAAGCCCTAATAGCATTTGATCATGGAATCTGGGTGGCCCCATATTCTTACATCTCTCCGAAAGGATTTGTGTGGACAGCCATCACTGAGAATTCAACCGTCTCAAAAATGTTTTTGAAGAAGATGTCATCATTATTCCTGGCCATAATTCAAACTCAAGACTGCTTTAACAGAAACATTGTCTTTAAAAAAAGTTTGGTTTTTGTTTTTTGTTTTTTGTTTTTTTTTTTTTTTTTTACGTCTATCAAACAGCACCCAGTACTTGGAACCCAAGCTGCACATCATATTCTTAGTTCATAGTCTCCCTAATTGAGAGACATAATACAGCTAAAAATTACTAATCACAGGAGAAAAATAACCATAATAAAAAGAGGTCACTTCTTCAATGGTTTTAAAGAAAGGCAAAATGGCCATATAATGAATAGGTTTTAAATTAATTCATCAGAGAACCAGCTAATGATGTCAGCAATGACCTGGACTCCAAGCTTTAAGGGCTGGATTCCAACTTTCTTTGTGCTTGACATTCAGTATAATTAAAGCCAAAATTTTAGTAACATAAAGCAGGTAAAAGACGTTGGCTGCAAGTAGCTAACTGTACAATAGAACTAAGCAACTGTTTGGAATGCTGAAGCTCTGTGCTCCATAACCCATACAGCTGTCCTGGAAACATGCATCTATCTCTTCAGCTTTTTATCCTGGATCAAAGACTGTCCTGAAATGAGTGTATCACCTGTCATTAGACTTGATGCCTCCTTACCAGCCTGTATCTCATGGTGACCTTTACCTGATCCCTGCAGTAATATACTCTTCCCTGTGGAATAACTGTACCCACCCAGACATCGAATTCTCTTTGTCTGCAGAAATTTCTGAGGGGCAGCGGAGAGAGAGATCAGATTCTGAGGAGTGTATCCTGTTTTCTCCTTTCTCTGAATGTAAGACACATTGATTACATATAGCTTATCAAGAACCATTTTCTCAGCATTCTACTTGAAAATGGGGAGAAAACATAATTTCCTATTCTGGTTATCTTTTTTTATTAGTTACAGTTTATTCACTTTGTATCGTAGCTGTAGCCCCCTCCCCCATCCTGTCCCAATCCCACTCTCCTTCCCTCCCTCTTCTTTTCTTATGTCCTTCCCCAAGTCCAATGATAGGGGAGGTCCTCCTCCCCTTCCATCTGACCATAGGCTATCAGGTCTCATCAGGACTGGCTGGCTGCATTGTCCTCCCCTGTGGACTGGTAAGGCTGTTCCCTCCTCAAGTGGAGGTGATCAAAGAACCAGCCCATGAATTCATGTCAGAGATGGTCCCTGTTCCTATTATTGGGGAACCCTCTTGGATACTGAGCTGCCTTGGGCTACTTCTGTGCAGGGGTTCTAAGTTATCTCCATGCATGGTCAAAACAAGCCTGAGATTTCACCTTATACCCATCAGAATAGCTAAGATCAAAAACTCAAGTGACAACACATGCTAGAGAGGGTGTGAAGAAAGAGGAACCCTACTCCATTGCTGGTGGGAATGTAAACTTGTACAACCACTCTGGAAATCAATCTGGTGCTTTCTCAGACAGTTACAAATAGTGCTACCTTAAGACCCAGCTATACCACTCCTAGGCATATATCTAAAAGATGCTCAAGTATACCACAAGGACATTTGCTCATCCATATTCATAGCAGCTTTATTTGTAATAGCCAGAAGCTAGAAAGAACCCAGATGTCCCTCAGTTGAGGAATGGATACAGAAATTGTGTTGCATTTACACAACGGAATACTACTCAGCAATTAAAAACAAAGAAATCATGAAATATGCAGGCAAATGGTGGGATCTGGTTATCTTTAAAGTATATCATCCTGACAATATTGTCACTGGTCACATGGAGAATCTGGCAGCGGATTCTAATCCCAAAGTCCCCTTAATAAATGAAATACATGATGATGTTCAATCCACGTTATTTGCCCCAAATGCCTGATGAGAAATGGCAACATGCTTGACCCCATTCACAGAGCTGTCCCATTCCACAGTGGTCCTTCTTCATTTCTTTGTCATCATCACTTTGGAGTTTTCATAGGGTAGAAATGAAGAAATGATTAAAATTTCCCAACACTGTTTTAATTAGATTTCTTGGGGTTGCTTTTGTTTCTGCTTTTTTCCTTACATATCTCTAATGGAAGAAATAGTTTGTATATAATGGTTGGTTTCTTCAGCAGCTGCATTTCACATCTGACCAAAACAACAACAAATTCAAGAAAGACACCAGCAGCAAATGTATAGTTTTTCACCCACAAGTCACTGAATGTTGACCTCACTAATTGACTCTCACAATTTTACTCACAATTGACAAGAAATCTTTACATGAAGCTTTAAAGACTCTGTGTCTGGAAAATAAAAGTTTAAGTGTTTTGTTGTTTGTTCTTTTGTTTTGGTTTTTTGTCTCATTGCAGTTTCATGTGTTCTCAGTAGTCATTAATCAGAATAAACACCGTGGGTCTAGATACATGCACCAGGAAGAGCAAGCTGATGCCACTCAACAACCTGGAGGACTTATCAAAGAGGGAAAGAAATTTCTGTTGTAAAAAACAATTGTTTGCAGAAATAGGTTTCTTAAAAGGAACCAATTAGTCAGCCGAATACCTGGGAAGATCCTTCACACTCCTGTCCCTTTTTCCTTATTACAAAAACAATATGTCGACTGATGGGACATAAAACAACTATAACTAAGGGAATGATTTGTCTTACTGCAAAGGCAAATTAACTACAATACAGTTAGTGAAGACATGAATGATACCAGAGTTTCATGAAAGCTAAATAGATGCACGTGATTGTATGGCGGTAGGAGTTCTTGTTATGGATTCTTGTTTTTGGTTTCCTTGTTGGATTTTTTAATTCTTGTTTGCCTATCTGCTTGGGACAGCATGTAAAATTTGAATTGTTTCAATCACACGTTATACAAAGAGTCTAATTGCACGTCCTATGAAGTTACTTTATAATTGTTCAAAAGCTAATTCAAGGTTGTTTCTCTTTACAAATGCTTTATAAGCATATTTTTCTAAAAATCAATTTACTGCAGCCCAAACCTGTGAGTAAATGGATTCTAGCCATTTGCTCTTGATTATGATTTTGCCAGAATACATGGAATCATCACTTCATTCTCTCCTGGTCGTTATACTCCCAAAAGATCTCTGCATCTTCCAAAATGGCAAAAAGAAAACTGGGGCCATAATGCTGATAGACATTCATTGATTTTGTTTGAAGTCTGGCTCAACTATGTTCATAGAAGGTTTATTCATAATAGCCAGAATCTAGAAACAACCTATATGTCTCTCAACAAAAGAATGGATACAGAAATTGTGGCACATTTACACAATAGAATACTACTCGGCTATTACAAACAAGAAAATCATGAAATGTGTCAGAAAATGGATGGAACTAGAAAAGATCATCCTGAGTGATGTAAACCAGAAGCAGAAAGACACACACGGTATGTACTTGCTTATAAGCACATATTAGCCATATAATACATGATAAACATACTAAAACCTACAGGCCTAAAGAACCTGAACAAAAAGGAGGACCCTAGGGATGATGCTTAATTCAGAAGGGCAAACAGGATAGATACTGGAAGCAGAGGAAGAGAGTGAATAGGACTAAAGTATAACACAGGTTTCCTCTAAAAGACTCCACTCAGCAGGGGATAGAAGCAGATGCAGAGACTCAAAGCCAAACTTTGGCAGAGCGCAAGGAGTCTTATGGAAGAAGGGGAAATAGAAAGACACAGAGGGGGTAGTAACTCTACAAGGATACCAACCGACAAAAAAGCTGTGTTCCTCAATGGAAGAATGGATACAGAAATTGTGGTACATCTACACAATGGAATATTACTCAGCAATGAAAAATAAGGAAATCATGAAATTTGCAGGTAAATAGTGGGAACTGGAAAGGATCATCCTGAGTGAGCTATCCCAGAAGCAGAAAGACACACATGGTATATGCTCACTCATGTAGACATATAATATGAGATAAACCTACTAATATCTGTACATCTAAAGAAACTAGTCAAGAGGGAGGACCCCGACTAAAATGCTTAACCCCCATCCTGAAAGGAAAAGAGGATGGACATCAGAAGAAGAAAACAGGAAACAAGTTAGGAACCTGCCACAGAGGGCCTCTGAAAGGCTCTGCCCTGCAGACTATCAAAGCAGATGCTGAGACTTATGGCCAACTGTTGGGCAGAGTACATGGAATCTTATGAAAGAAGAGGGAAATAGTAAGATCTGGAGAGGACAGGAACTCCACAAGGAGAGCAACAGAACAAGAAAATTTGAACACAGTGGTCTTTCCAGAGACTCATACTCTAACCAAGTACCAGGCATGGAGATAACCTAGAACCCCTGCACAGATGTAGCTCATGGCAGTTCAGTGTCCAAGTGGGTTCCATAGTAATGGGAAGAGGGACTGCCTCTGACATAAACCGATTGGCCTGCTCTTTGATCATCTCCCCCTGAAGGGGGAGCAGCCTTACCAGGCCACAGAAGATGACAATGCAGCCACTCCTGATAAGATCTGATAGACTAGAATCAGAAGGAAGGAGAGGGGGACCTCCCCTATCAGTGGACTTGGGGAGGGGCATGTGTGAAGAAGGGTGAGGGAAGGTGGGATTGGGAGGGGAGGAGGGTGGGGTTTATGGGGGATACAAAGTGAATAAAGTGTAATTAATAAAAAAAAAAAAAGCTGTGTTTGGGGAAGCTTACAAAGACTGATGCATCAACAAAGCACCATGCATGGAGAGGATCTAGAATCCTTGCTCAGATGGAAGCCAGGGGCAGCTCAGTCTCCACATGGGTACTGTAGCAATGGAATCAGGGGCAGTCTCTGACATGAACTCAGTCACCTACTCTTGTATCACTTCTCCCTGGTGGGATGACTTAGCCAGCCCACAGAGGAAGAGGATCCCAAAAGTCCTGATGAGACCTGATAGGCTAGGGCAGAAGTAGGAGAGGAGGACCTCCCCTATCAGTGAACTAGGGGAGAGGGATAGAGGTGAAGAGGGAGGAAAGGTGGGACTAGGAGGAGATGAGGGAGAAGGCTACAACTGGGATACAAAGTGAATAAATTGTTAATAATAATAATAATAATAATAATAATAATAAAGAAAGCCTAATAAGGAGCTTTGGCTTTTAGTAAATAAATATTAACTTGGAAAATGAGCATGGAAGGAAAAGGAAGGAATCATCTGAATGACTTTAGAGCCCAGGTCACAGTGCAATGGCAGCCCTAGGCTTCCAGATGCAAATTAATATAGATCTGTCAAGCAGCCGATCAAAGGTTTGGGCCGCAGTAAATTGATTTTAGGAAAATATGTTCAGAAAGCATTTGTAAAGAGAAACAACATTGAATTAGATTTTGAACAATTATGAAGTAATTTTGTAGGAGCTGCAATTAAACTCTTTGCATAATATGTGATTAAAACAATTCAAGGCAAAAATCTACTTCCCTGAAAGTTCATGTTTCTGAAACTATTCTATGAACTCTTTCCAGGTTATTTCAGTTTAATCTGATAACTGCTGCTAATTAGACTATAAAGGAAATTGGTGAATTAATTGTGGCTATCTTGTAATACAATTCTTTAGGGAGATTAGGGTGAGAAGGAGAGTTGCTTAAAATTACTTCAGAAACAGAGTGAACCAGTGAAATTAAATGCGGAGTCTGGACAAAGAGAAATGAATGTCATCAGTGCAAAAGCAACCTCATGATGCCTCTAAATGGGATATACAGAAAAAAATGTTAGATTTTAGCACAATAAAATTGGATGCTTCATTCAATTGAATTATTTGACATATACTATATACCATTAAAATTAATGATGCAAGAATGTCCAGCAAACTAATATTGCATACTGCTTATGAAAATCTCATAATTTCATACCTGAAAATGTTTTTATCAGCTTACTGACACGGACTGGATCTTCAAGTGTTTTCAACATTCTGGCTCAGATGAACTTTGATCTTTTCTAATCTTGTATAATGACAAAAGTCTCAACACAAAGTATGAATTCTTCTTTCTGCTAATGTAGCCAGGATGTCCATTATGCCAACTGACTTCAAAAATTGTGAAGCGAGTCTCTGGAAACAAAGAGCTGATGGCTGGCAACAAACTGCCTAACAGGGTTCCTTTTCCAGAGCGTTGGACTTACCTTGCGACATCAACCTTACAGTTTTGCCATCTTATAGATCCTTCTGCTTACCTTCACGGCAGTTCTTTGTAAAACCAGTATGTAATCAATGTAGACTCCCGAGAAGAAGCAACTGTCTTTATTGCAGGAATTGGCATACATGTGGATTCAACATATACATAGGAAAAAGTCCAAACTCAGGGAAGATCTAATGTCAGTTTTGTTTTTCCTCTAAACTAGAAACAAAAAAATCCAATGATTAAATCAATTTGTCCTGGCATTTTGCTATTTCAATAGCCAGAATAAATGCAGGACCTAGTTTCTCTCTCTCTCTCTCTCTCTCTCTCTCTCTCTCTCTCTCTCTCTCTCCCTCCCTCCCTCTCCTTCTCCCTCTCTCTCCCTCTTCTTCTTCCTCTCCCTCTTCCTGTCCCTCCCTCTCCCTATGGATCAGGAGTAGAACTCTCAGCTACTTCTCCAGCACCATATCTGCCTACATGCCGCCATGCTCCCTGCCATGATGACAACAGACTGTAAGACAGCCCCAATTAATTGTATTCTTTATAAAAGTTGCCATAGTCATGGTGTCTCTGCATAGCAATAGAATACTGACTATACTGACTAAGACACTATCATTCAGCTTAAATCATTCTCCCAAACTTTCTTTTTGTGGTATTGGCAATTTTCTAAAGAGCCACTATTTTCAACAATCAATGGGAATCACTCTGCAGTGTCTGTGTTTGGGGGATAAGAAATGCTTAGCTATTTATTTTAGGCAGATTTCATAGAATTGGAAGCCTAGTTTAGAAAATCACTACAGTCTCATCCCAACATATTTTCAGAATTAAGTTACTTTCATTTCATTTGATTCTGAAATAATGTATCCCAAAGCAACTCTTTGGGTTTTGACCTATGTTTTGTCTCAAAAGAGAAAAAGTGTAAGGCCATATTGGTTAAATCTGGAGTTCTTCAATTGATGTGTGTGTGTGTGTGTGTGTGTGTGTGTGTGTGTGTGTGTGTGTGTTTTCAGAATTGTAGCTTAATGCTAAACTTTAAAATACCATGTCTTCATTGCCAAATAGCTGATGCTCTCCCCAGGAAATTGCTAGTTCTGGCTTGATGATTGTATCTTTTCAATTGCACCATATTCCAAATACAAAAATTTAGTAATTGTAACTTGGCCAGAATGAAACAGAAAGCCTCAAAGCCAAGCATTTCATAAATTGGAGCTATTTTGTCCTTTAAGAAAAAGTAAAGCAAATCTTCCATGCTGAAAACACACAGCTCAAAATTTATATTTCTGAATTTTTAAAAAATTTTTATAGATGTATGGTAAGTTATTTTAAAAGATACCATGAATTTGTTATGTTACAAAGGGAACCTGATATAGTTCATCATTGTTCTGATATCTCACAATAACAGGACAATTTTAGGGAACTGTACTTCATTACTACGTCAAATTGGTGCCTTAATCATCCACAGCACAGTATTACAACTAAACACGTCCACCATCTGTGAAGAGACGGTTCCGTGGTAAAGAGCACTGGCGGCTTTTCCAGAGCACGTGAGTTCCATGCCTAGCATCCACATGGTGACTCACAACCTTCTGTGATTCCAGTTCCAGAAGATCAGCCATTCTCTTAGGACTTCCAGAGGCACCAGGCATATCCTTGGTACACACGCATACATGTAAGCAATCCACCCATACACATTAAAATAATAATTTTTAAAGATTAGTGCTGCAGAGAGTGACAGTTTAGCTCTTCAAACGTCATGAGCAGTCAGACAAACACATGGGAGAAAGCTTCATGACAACTGAATTTGGTAATGGCTTCTTACATATACTACCCAAAGCACAACCAATGAAAGCAAAGGTAGACAAATGGAACAAATATGAGATGTTTGTACAAAAGAAAAGACAGAGAATGAAAAGACATTCTCGGAGTAAGAAAAATATATTAGCCTATTTCATCATAGCTATTGAAACTCATACATCAAATACATGAACCCCAGTTAGTATACATGAATAACACATACACACACATACACACACATACCCACACATACACACGCACAAATATCTTGACTCAAAAGTAGACAACAGAATAGAGGGAAGAAATATAGCATACATGAACCCTGGGATTGTTTCCAGCCACAAGGAAGAATAAATTTAAATCATTTGCAAGAAAACAGATGCAAATGGAGACAATCATATTAAGTGAATTAAGCCATTCTCAGAAAAACAACTAAAATTATCAAACGTCTTCTCTCACTTCTGGCTCTGAGACTGTACAACAAATGTTTTCTCTCATGTCTGGTTCCTAGATATGCACTGTCATGTGTGTATTTGTGAGATACATAGAAGTAAACACTTTAGGAGACTAACGTAAGATAATGGGAGCTGGGTGTGGTGGCGCATACCTATAATCCCAAAACTCTGGGATGCAGAGGCAGGTGGATCTCTGTGAGTTCTAGGCCAGCCTGGTCTACAAAGCAAGTCCAAGACAGCAAAGACTGCACAGAGAAACACTGTTTCAGGGGGGAACAATAATTGGAGAGGAAAGAGGAGAAAGAGAGGCTGGAGGAGATGTGTTCAACATACAATATATAATTGAATAACAAATTAATGAATAAAAATTTAAAATAAGAAGACTTTAATACACAGTTATGGAAAGATGCTTCACAAATAGCTTACATGTACATGATCAGCCTCATTGGTTACCACAGAAATGCAAATGAAACACACAATGAAAAAATTACCTCACTACTACCCAAAACACAGACCATCATCAATGATGGTGAGTTTAAAGAGAAAATAGAAGCTTTGTGCACAAAGACTGGGACTGATGTAACTGTTAGGGACAGCATTAGAAAAGCTCCTTAAAAATTAGAAACAGAATTATCATAAAACCTAGATGTCCAAACTTTAGTATACTAAGGAAAATTTTTTTATGAGTTACATATTTTGGGACCTCATGAAACTGAAATGCTTCTATAAAGCAAAGGACACTGTGATCAGAACAAAATGACAGCCTACAGACTGGGAAAGGATCTTCACCAACCCTATATCTGACAAAGGGCTAATATCCAGAATATAAAAAGAACTAAAGAAATTAAGAGGCAACAAATCAAGTAATCCAATTAAAAAATGGGGAACAGAGCTAAACAGAGAATTTTCAATAGAGGAATATAAAATGGCAGAGAAACACTTAAAGAAATGCTCAATGTCCTTAATCATCAGGGAAATGCAAATTAAAATGATCCTGAGATTTCACCTTATACCCATCAAAATGGCTAAGATCAAAAACTCAAGCGACAATACATGCTGGAGAGGATGTGGAGAAAGGGACACCCTCCTTTATTGCTAGTGGGAATGTAAACTTGTACAACCACTTTGGAAATCAATCTGGCAATTTATCAGAATTAGAAATAGCGCTTCCTCAATATCCAGCATATATCCTAGGCATATATCTAAAATACGCTCAAGTACACAACAAGGACATTTGCTCAATCATGTTCATAGCAGCCTTATTGGTAATAACCAAACAACCCAGATGTCCCTCAAAGGCGGAATGGATACAGAAATTGTGGTACATTTACACAATGTCATACTACTCAGCAATTAAAAACAAGGAAATCATAAAATTTGCAGGCAAATTGTGGGAACTAGAGAATATCATCCTGGGTGAGGTATCCCAGAAGCAGAAAGACACATATGGTATATACTCACTTATAAGTGGATATTAGACATATAAGATAAGATAAACATACTAAAATCTGTACACCTAAAGAAACTAGCAAGAAGCTTATCCTGGGTAAGAAAGACAAACTGGATGGACATTGGAAGGAGAAAACAGGAAACAGGACAGGAGCCTAACACAGAGGGCCTCTGAAAGACTACCCAGCAGTGTATCATAGCAGATGCTGAGACTCATAACCAAACTTTGGGCAGAGTGCAGGGAATCTTATGAAAGAAGGGGAAGAGAGTAAGACCTGGAGCGGACAGGAGCTCCACAAGGAGAACAACAGAACCAAAATATCTGGGCACAGGGGTCTTTTCTGAGAGTGATACTCCAACCAAGGACCATTCATGGATTTAACCTAGAACCCCTGCTCAGAGGTAGCCCACAGTAGCCCAGTCTCCAAGTGGGTTCTCTAGTAAGGGAAACAGGGACTGTCTCTGAAATGAACTCAGTGGCTGGCTCTTTGACCACCTTTCCTCTGAGGGGGAGCAGCCTTGCCAGACCACAGAAGAAGACAATGCAGCCAGTCCTGATGAGACCTGATAAATCAGAAGGAAGGAGAGGAGGACCTCCCCTATCAGTGGACTTTGAGAGGGGCATGGGAGGGCATGAGGGAGGGGGCTACAGCTGGGATACAAAGTGAATAAACTTTAATTAATATAAAAAATAAAAATTTAACTATAAAAAGGTTTACCTATTTTACTATATGCATATAAGTGCTTTTGCCTGTATGCATGTATGTGTACTGTATGTGTACCTGACACCCAGTAAGCCAGAAGATAATATCTGTCCCTCAGAAGTTACATGTGGTCATGAAAAGCCATGTGGGTTAAGAACAAAATATGGATGCTCTGTAAGAGCAGTAAGAGCTCTTAAATGCTGGGCCATCTCTCCAGCCCCTGTGAATTCTTATTAAGATTTTTTGCATTTTTATGAATTATTATTTATCACAATTTATTCACTTTGTATCCCAGCTGTATCCCCCTCCTTCATTTCCTCCCAATCCCACCCTCCTTCCATCTTCTCTCCCTATGCCCATCCCCTAGTCCACTGATAGGGGAGGACTTCCTCCCCTTCTATTTGACCCTAACCTATCAGGTCTCATCAAGACTGGTTGCATTGTCTTTCTCTGTAGTCTGGCAATGTTGCAGCCCCTAGAAGGAGGTGTTCAGAAAGCCTGTCACTGAGTTCATGCCAGAGACATCCCCTGCTCCCCTTACTAGGGAACCCACCTGGAAAGTGAGTTTATGGGCTACATCTGAGCAGAGGTTTTAGGTCCTCTCCATGCATGGTCCTTGGTTGGGGTTTCAGTCTCTGTAGGGTCCCCCAGGGCTCAGTTCTTCTGGCTCTGTTGATCTCCTTTTGGAGCTCCTGTCCTCTTCAGGTCTTTCTATCTCCCCCTTCTTTCATAAAATTTCCTGCATTCCTGCCCAAATTTTGGCTATATTTGTAATGAGATATTTACAATACAATGTTGACACTAGCAATAGACACAATAGTCAAGAGGCTAAAGAAACTCACATGTCTATCAAAGAATAGAGAGAGAGCCAAGATGGGATATGTCTATGTAACGGAATATTATCCAGCCTAAAAACAAAAGAAATCCTCCATATACTAAAAGACAGGTGAACCCTAGAGCACCATTTTAAAGAGAATGATAAGTGTGGCTCTGTAGCAAAGAAAGGAGCGAAACCCAGAAGATAGAGACACTGGGGCAGCAAAAGCACTTTCAGTGGAAAACAGCTCAGATCACTGAGTTATCCAGCTGGGCATCTGGAAATTCACTGAGACTATTTGGTTCTATGTTTATCAACTCATTTTTTACAGAGTAATAAAATACCACACAAATTTAAAGCACAGAATGGGTAGTCTTTATTGCCTACGTGTTTATAATAAGACATGCAAAATGATGACTCTGAGCATACTCAAACACATAAATATTAAAGTCAATTTTGCCTTTAAATTGCTACCAACAAGTCATTTGTAAACAACAACAACAAAAAGACATACTTACCCACATCATTTTATGTAGGGCAGACATTTCTAAGCCACTCCACTTATAAACTCCATTTCCTGTGCCACGAAACAATACAGCTAGAGAGGATAGCTGAGTCATGGGGCGGGTTTGCTGAAACATAAACCCCTGGGCCCAAGGATCCAATTCAATAGGTCAGGCAGAAAGCCCAAGAATTTGCATTTCTAGCACGATCCCAGGTGATGCCGATACCGCTGGTGGGGAATCTGGGAAATCTTGTCGTACAAATTGTTATTTACACATAGCAAGGAAGTCAATGTAACATGAGATTTCTGGATTTTATTCTAACATTTAATAGACCATGATCATTATACTTTGTTCACATTCACCCCAGCCTCACTACACTCTTCATTCGATCCTCTCTTCATTTTCCTCTTTCTCAACCCCAAAGTTTTCTGCTTTTTGCTTTTATGTCCGATGCATGTATACTCTCCACATATGAAAGAAGGCTGTCTCCACAGCCCATTACCCTTTTGTGCCCCCCCCCTTCAGAATTCATCTTCCCACTTCAGTGCCCCCTTGTACTTTCATGAGCTACAGATGTAGACGTACTTAAATCTAGATTATGCATAAAACAGAAAACAGGCAATATTCACCTTCTGGGTTACTTTGCTTAACATGATGGCCTTAGTTCCATCCATCTTCCTGCAAATGGCAGAATTTCATTCTTTACTGTTGAATAAAGCTTCACTGTGTAAAGTTGTGGTATTTTCTTTAATCATTCAATTGTTGGTGGGCATACAGGTTGTTTGATGTCTTACCTGCCATAAATAGTTTTGCAACCAACATGGAGGTATAGTAACTATGTCATGAAGACTGAGTCCTTTGGGTATGCCCAAGAGTGGGGTGGCCAGGTCCTCTGGCAGTTGTATTTTTCAGTTTTTAAGGAACCTACATAAAGATTTGCATTATAGCTACACCAATTTACATTATTATGGCAATGATTAATGGATCCTCTTTACCCACATACTACCCAGCAGTTGTTTTGCTTGAGGCATGTTGACACGTCATTCTGACTGGGAGAAGATAGAACTTCAATGCAATTTTAGCCTACACTTTTGTGTTGAATAAGAATATTCAAAATATTTTTCACATATTTATTATCCACTTGTATTTTCTCTTTTTAGAATAATCCACTCAATTCCTTTGCCCATTTATTAATTGGATAATTTGTGTTTGGGTTTTAAATTTTTTTTTCATGATCACCCCAAAATAGATTTATTTTAGTCCTTTTTCTCTATTATTTTATTTATTTATTTATTTATTTTACAATTTATTCTTTTTTTTTCAATGCAGTTTATTCAGGAACCTTGAACAATCCTCGGACCCTGGGGAAAGCCAGCTCACAGCTTAAATAGCCTCTGGGTAGCCAACCCAGGCATGCCACGTGGGCAATGCAGATAGGTCCACATACATGGAAGCAAGCCAGATCCTCAGCCTTAGCCAAATGTGGAATTGTTCGTGACAGAGAGCACTCACCATCGGGAAGGTGGAAGGCAGAAACCAGCTCCATCTTTAAGGCATAGCATTCCGCAGCTCTCTACAGTTCCCCCTTTTTGTTTTAGACGCATCAGGCAAGAGTAGAGGTCTGATCTCTGATATTAGAAATAAATTGGGACTTTGTACCGATGTTCATTTAGGTGTCATCCACCCAAAGAGCATCAGACCCGTCCTATACCTTTTTCTCAGAGGCAGGACCTGGGGCATCAACCCGCATGCAATCAGACATGCTCTTCTCTGGGTCCAAAGCGGCTGACCCTGAGTGCAGTGCTTAGCCTCGCATCCTGACCGTAACATATTAGCTTTTTATGGTAGCCAACCATGCTTGGGGAGAATGTCCTGCTTCAATGGCTGTAAAGGCCTGAATGATCATAGCTACATCACACTGTTGTGAGACTCTAATCTTGCATATATACCACAGGCAAACCAAGGAGACCAACACCAGAAGGCCTGCTAACGCTCCCATGCCCGCCCATTCCTTCAGATGATTCATGGTTGCAGCAATCCATGATGATAATCCTGTGGCTAGTCCTGCGTCCACTCTGGTAGAATTTACTGTGACAATGGCCACTCTCAGCTGCTCCATCGTAGTATCGAATTCTCCAGTCCAATTACCTAAAATATAGCTCGACAATTGTTTAGACAGATTTGCAGCACAGGAAAAATTCTCATGTTATATGCTAGTGACTCAAAGTCCAGCATATTTTCATTGACAGCCAAGTTGAGCGATTTGCCATAGGGTATCAATTTGCTCCTGCACGAGGTCAATCCTCTGATTGAACACCATCAAGCTTCCTTTTAGTTGAGCATTAATTCCTTTATGTACAACTAAGGCATGAGCTACATTGGCTAAATGATTATTCAGGGTCTGAGCAGTCTGCCCAGTATGACTCATGGCTAATGCCCCGGTGGTAGCTCCAACAGCCGCCAATGAGATGGTAGTAACAATGGTGGCTGTAGTTCCAAGATCCCTTTTCTGTCTGAAGAGAGTCATAGCGTGAGGGGCATCAACGGGCACAGGCACCCAGTGAGGCATGCAAGTAACCAGGGCATACCTAAATTTACTAGCATTCCAGCATTGGGCAAAAAAGCAAGTATCATTACCACAATTACTTGGCTCTATCTGGCTAATAATGAATAAAAATGGGGGATATAGACAAACAGGTGTGGGCTTATAGGAAATATTATGAGAAGCCTTAACCCCTCGTTGGAACATCCTGCGTCAGTTCTAGAACTAGCAGTGGTGGTGTCCGAGGTCTGAGTAGGTTCAGGAGACCATTGCCCCCAGGGGCGAGACGTGCTCCATGCCAATTGACTAACTCCATGTTTTCCTCCACTTTTGAAAGTCATTTAAGGTTCTTAAATTATTTTTTCCCTTTTTTTTTAATTTTTCATCAATTACACTTTATTCATTCTGCATCCCCCCATAAGCCCCTCCCTCCTCCCCTCCAAATCCCACCCTCCCTCCTCCCTCTGCTTGCATGCCACTCCCCAAGTCCACTGATAGGGGAGGTTCTCCTCTCCTTTCTGATCTTAGTCTGTCAGTTCACATCAAAAGTGGCTGCATTGTCCTCTACTATGGCCTGGTAAGGCTGCTCCCCCCCAGAGGGAGGTGATCAAAGAGCAGGCCAATCAGATTATGTCAGAGGCAGTCCCTCTTCACATTACTATGTAACCCAATTGGACTCTGAACTACCCTGGGCTACATCTGTGCAGGGGTTCTGGGTTATCTCCATGAATAGTCCTTGGTTGGAGTATGAGTCTCTAGGAAGTTCCCTGTGTTCAAATTTTCTTGTTCTGTTTTTCTCCTTGTGGAGACCCTGTCCTCTCCAGCTCTTACTATTTCCCAGTTCTTACCTAAAATTCCATTCACTCTGCCCAACAGTTGCCCATCAGGCTCAGCATCTTCTTTGATAGTCTGAAGGGCAGAGGCTTTCAGAGGCCCTCTGTGGTAGGTTCCTAGGTTGTTTCCTGTTTTCTTCTTCTTCTGATGTCCATCCTCTTTGCCTTTCCAGATGGGGATTGGACATTTTAGTTAGGGTCCTCTCTCTTGCTTAGTTTCTTTAGATGCACAGGTTTTAGCGGGTCTGTCCTATGTTATATGTCTATATGAGTGAGTATATACCATGTGTGTCTTTTTGCTTCTGGGACAACTCACTCAGGATGATCCTTTCCAGATTCCACCATTTACCTGCAAATTTCATGATTTCCTTATTTTTCATTGCTGAGTAATATTCCATTGTGTAGATGTACCACAATTTCTGCATCCATTCTTCAGTTGAGGGGCATCTGGGTTGTTTCCAGCTTCTGGCTATTACAAATAAAGCTGCTACAAACATGGTTGAGCAAATGTCCTTTTTGTGTACTTGAGCCTCTTTTGGATATATGCCCAGGAGTGGTATGGCTGGATCTTGAGGAAGCGCTATTCCTAGTTGTCTGAGAAAGCGCCAGATTGATTTCCAGAGTGGTTGTACAAGTTTACATTCCCACCAGCAGTGGAGAAGGGTTCCCCTTTCTCCACAACCTCTCCAGCATGTGTTGTCACTTGAGTTTTTGATCTTGGCCATTCTCATGGGTGTAAGGTGAAATCTCAGGGTTGTTTTGATTTGCATTTCCCTAATGGCTAATGAGGTTGAGCATTTCTTTAAGTGCTTCTCTGCCATTCGGTATTCCTCTACAGAGAATTCTCTGTTTAGCTCTGTTCCCCATTTTTTAAGTGGATTACTTGGTTCGCTGCTTTTCAGCTTCTTTAGTTCTTTATGTATACTGGATATGAGTCCTCTGTCAGATAAAGGGTTGGTGAAGATTCTTTCTCAATCTGTAGGTGGCCGCTTTGTTTTGATGACAGTGTCCTTTGCTTTACAGAAGCTTTTCAGTTTCATGAGGTCCCATTTATTGACTGTTGCTCTTAGAGCCTGTGCTGTTGGTGTTCTGTTCAGGAAGTTTTCCCCTGTACCAATGAGTTCTAGGGTATTTCCCACTTTTTTTTCAAGCCGATTTAATGTGTCTGGTTTTATGTTGAGGTCTTTGATCCACTTGGACTTCAGTTTTGTGCAGGGTGACAAGTATGGATCTATTTTCATTTTTCTACATGTAGACATCCAGTTAGACCAGCACCATTTGTTGAAGATGCTATCTTTTTTCCATTGTATGGTTTTGGCGTCTTTGTCAAAGATCAGGTGTCCATAAGTGTGTGGGTTTATTTCTGGGTCCTCTGTTCGGTTCCATTGATCCACCATTCTGTTTCTATGCCAGTACCATGCAGTTTTTAAAATGCAGGGTTTTAAATTTTTTAATTTGCTTATAGTTTCCAGAATTTAATTCCCTGTCAGATGCATAGCTGGCAACAATTTTATTTTTTTTTCTGTAGATCATATCTTCATCTGCTGACTGCTTCTCTTGCTTTTTAGTTTTGTGTAATTTCTTTTGTCAGTTTTTGGGACTGTTTTCTGTACTATTGGAGTTTTTACCTAGTCAGGTATTGATCAGATAATCATTACCTGAAACTATATCTATCTTAAAGTTTTTCCTATGTTCTACTTCAAAGGTTTTTGATTTTCCAATCTTAAATTCAGGCCCTAGGTCTGTTTGTACAGAGTGGGAGGTATGGAATTAAGGGTATTCTCTTTCATGATGATGTCATTTTCCCCAAAACTATTTGTTAAAGCAGCTGGCATTTATCCAGTGTATGTTACGTTTCCAACACCTTTATCAAACATTAGGTGGCTGTAGGTGTATGAGTTTACACTTGGGTCCTCTATCATATTCCATTGGTCAACATATTTTGTTTTATATCAGCACCACAGTATTTTTGTTACAGTGAACTATAATATAACCTGATATTGGGTATTATGATACCTCGGGCTTGGTTCTCTTAGGAACACTTGGACTATTGGAGGTCTTTTATGCTTCCATGCAAATTTTAGGGTTATTTTTATTTATCAATGAAAATACAGTTGGAATTTTGATGAGGACTGTGTTGAATCTAGATAATTTTTGGTAATTCAATCATGTTCACAATATTAATTCTGCCAATCCATGAGCATGGAAGACCTTTCCATTGCCTAGTATCATCTTCAAATTCTTTCTTTAGTGTTTTAATGTTTTCACTGTAGTGATCTTTCACCTCCTTGGTTAGGTTTATTCCTGAGTATTTTATATTAAAGACTTTTAACAGATTTTAGTATTACTTTATGATATAAGCCCTGAATAAAGTATTAATAGGAAAAAAACATACCTCAATATAATAAATGTAAAAATCATAACCAATATTATATGAAATGGGAAAAATTAAAGGCACTTCATCTAAAATTAGGAATATAGTGTTTAAGTATTAACTGCAACAATGAGACAAGAAAAATAAGTAAACAGAATACTGATAGGAAAGGAAGGAGTCAAACTATCCATATTTGCATACGACACAATTAGATATTAAAAGGTCCTACTGCCTCCATAGATGCTCTTAAATCTAATACTCTCAACAAAGTAAAAGTATTTAAAAAATCAGCAACTTTTTCCATGTTCCATTAAGGACCTTTCCATGAAAGTAACAATAGGTTCAAAATAAGGAGGGAGGTGGAGCACATAAATTAAATCTATATTTTTCTCATCTAAAAGGTATTATTTGCCTCAGTTCATCACTTGTTAATAGAGAACATAGATGTTTTGTTTCCTAGGATTATAGCTCAGTAGAAGGATCACTTGATTTGTTCAGCATAAGGCTTTATATTCATGTCCAAAATGACTCCATTGCTATGTGAACTTTTGTTCCATGGCTCATGAACATATTAGATTTTCATGTTGCTAGTACACATAGAAATATAATAAAATAATATCACTTCAAAAGCTCATAGATGAATAAGTCATAAAATGCAACTGAAGAACACTTTGTTCATAAGTGTAAGCCCAAACCACAATTCTAACAATAGTATTCTAGCAATTATTATAATAACTATATCACTATACTATTCAACAACTATATGATAATAGTTTCCTTAACAGTGCCTTTAAATAGATTGAAACTGACATTTGCATGTATTTCTCAAAGCATATTGAAGTCCTCTCCAAACAATTGTGTGGCATAAAGAGATTTATGAGAAGCAGAGTAGACACCAAGAGGCTGATGCCCTTTATAAACAGACTGTAGGAGTCACACTTAACAATGCACATGCTTAACGAGAAACCAGTATATGTTAGTGCGTTTTTGCATTTGTATGAAAGGGAACAAACCCTGTGTGTGATATGTTGTTTGCTTTTACCCTGACAGAAGAAAAAAAGAAATGATATGAGAATGTGTAAATTGACAAATCAACACCTTTCTCGGCTAAGGTTCAAAGTCATGAGTAAGTTTCTCTGCAAGTTCTGAGATGATCTCTCAAGACTCTCCCTGACAAACTTTCAGCTTCTCTTCAAGACTAAGTCTGGCTTTCTTTGTACCACATTGCTGTAAAACAGCCTAGCTAGCTTGTTTTCCCACTGGGAGTAGTAGGAAATGAAGAACTTCACAGACGTTGGGATCCTGTTGCTGAATAAATAGGTCTCAGCTTCATTCATTACAGTGTTTGACCTGCACAGAAGCACCAGACCCACTGAGAAAAGTCTTCCACAGCTACCGCACACTCTACCTAACCAGTTCTAACCAGGCAGTGCAAGCATCTTCAGAAAGTCCCCGTAGATGGAGGCTGGGGTGGCTTGGTAGGTAAAGCATCGCTGTAAAAGCATGAATTTGGATCTCTACACCCACTCAAGAGTGGAGTGTGATGGTACATGTCTGTGACGCACACACTGAAGTGTGGGGAGAGACAGGCAGATCTCACAGGTTCACTGGCTAGCCAGTCTAACTTGAATAATGAGCCCAGATTCAGTAAGAGTCATTGCATTGAGAAAATAATGTGGAGGAAAATAAGGGCAGACACATAATGTTGAGCTCTAACATACACAGGGGAACACACACACAGACACATACACACACACACACACACACACACACTACACTGATAGCAGCTGTTTTTGGAAACTCAAAATGTGACAGACATAGTCCTCAGCATTCACTCCACCTGTAAATGTTGTATGATTTGCCAAAAACTTCACTCACGTGACTATGATTTCCTCACAAACCCCAAATTTCTAAGAAAGGAAGCATTGAGAATGCCAAGTTCCTGCTTTCCTTCCTAATCAGGAAGGCATTTTCTCTAGTATAAAATGTAGATGATATTTTAAAATGTGTTATTCTACATCACTCTTCAAATTTTATTGGACAAGATACCCAACTTGACTCACATTTTTAGGAAATAAACAAATTCAAATAACATTGATTTTTTTAAATTAATTGATTTATTTATTCACTTTACATGCCAGTTGTAGCCCCCTCCCTCCTTTCCTCCAACTCCCACCCTCCTTTCCCCTTCCCCCTACTCCTCAGAAAAGGGGAAACCCTTATACACCCACCCCAGGTTGTCAAGTTACATGAGGACTGAGTTCATCCTCTTCTCCTGTGGCCTGGCTCATCAGGAGGAGTGATCAAAGAGCAGGCAACAGAGTCCATGTCAGATACATCCCCTTCTCACCTTACTAGTGAACCCACATAAAGCCTGAGCTGCCTATGGGCTACATATATGTAGAGGACCTAGGTCTAGTCCATGCATGGTCTTTGGTTGGTACTTCAGGCTCCACAGGCTGCTCTGGGTCCTGGTTAATTGGCTCTGTTGGTCTTCTTGTAGAGTTCTTGTCACTGCTAAGTCCTTTCATCCTTCCCTCCACTTTTGAACTAAACTTTGCCCAATGTTTGGCTGTGAGTCTCAGCATCTGTTTTGAGCCATTGCTGGGTGCAACTTCTCAGAGTTCCCTTCTGCAAGCATAGTAGAATATCATTAATAGTGTCTGGGGCTGGCTGTCTTCTATGGGGTGGGTCTTGACCTCAAATAAGTAACAAAGAGAACCCAAGGGAGGATGCTTAGATCTCACTCAGAAGGAAAAATAGAAAAGACAGAGAGGTAGTGGTTGAAAAGAGAGAACAAGATAAGAAAGGGGGTGTAGAGAGTTAAGAGGGTAAAGATCAGACCTGGGGAGAGAGAAGGAAGGCATAAAGCTTGTAGAGAAAAGAGAAACTGGGCAGAGGCATTTCTGAGGCAAGCTGGAGACCTAAATCAGAATAGGCCTCTGGGAGGATATGAGGAGGACTCTAGCTGAGACTCCTAGTAGCATGGGCCATGAAGACTAAAGAGGCCACCCTCTAACGAGATAAGACTCTTAGCGGAGTGAGGAGAACACTAACCAACCCACAAAAACTTCAGTCCAAAGCTTACCCTACCTGTAAGAACTGCAGGTACAAAGCTAGAACAGACAGAGCAGAAATTGAAGGAATGACCAATCAATGACTGGCCCAACTCAAGACCAACCCCACATGAGAGAGCCAACACCTGACACTATTAATGAATTTGAGATTAACAGAACCAGGGGACTCAAGGCTATGCCCTTCAAGAGTCCTTTACTGGCATTCTGTAAAACTTTTGTTTGAAAAGCTCAGTGTACAGAGCCCAAAGAAGGGACAGTATTGAGTCATTCTTATCACTATCACCAGATGTGCTCAGGAGACAGACACTTCAAGACCAAATGGGGCCTGTTTATATAATGTTCTTGACCTTGACTTTGACCAAGCTAAGCTGCCTTCCTAAGGAAGGAGAGAAAACATCTTCCCTGAGGGATGCATTCCTTGGGGCAAATGGAGGCATTCCTTTCCAGACTATATGGGGTCCCAACACTGAGAAGGGAATGTGGATGAGGGGCCCCACCCCTAACAAAGTAGCTATCTGCAAACCAGCTGCCAAAGGGAAAAATCCGTTTTCTCCAATGAAGAAAATGGCTTTATCAACCACACTCCAGGGCAGGTCCCACTCCCAGGAGTAGCTGTCCAGAACAAAGTGAACTCCACAGATTTTTGTGGATTTTTGCTTCGCTTGGCAGTTTTGTCTTCTTGGTCTCTTGCCTGTTTGTTTTGATTTTCATTTGTGTGTTATTGTGGAGGTTTCTTTGTATCTTGTGTGTTATTTTGTTTTGTTTGGGTTCTTGTTTCTTGCTTTTTGTTTGTTTGCTTTAAAATAGAGAGAAAGAACATAGAATTGAGTGGGCAAGAAGGTGGGGAGGATCTGGAAAAAATGC
Source organism: Meriones unguiculatus (assembly GCF_030254825.1). NCBI lineage: Eukaryota > Metazoa > Chordata > Mammalia > Rodentia > Muridae > Meriones > Meriones unguiculatus. Next base: position 81,045,314 of record NC_083354.1, read on the forward strand.
TGAGAAGGGAAACCATTATCAAAATACATTCTATACAATCTGAATAAGTAAAATGAAAAAAAATTAAAAGAGGAGTGGATGAGAGGACAGAGGGGTGGTGGAGGGAGGGGCAGAGAAGAGGGAGGGGAACTGCAGCATAGATAAATAAAAACAATTTTTTTAAAAGAGAGAGAAATTCTATAGAAACAGAGTTCGGGTAGCAGGATAGTGTGGGAGATTTTATTATATATACGTGCAGGTTTCCAAATGCTTCCAGTATCTAATAAAGTGCTGTGGATTTACTTGTTTTGGTACTTCTGACCACACCCATCAACCTTGACCCCATCTGATGTGTTTGGCAATATTAAAGCACAAAACTGTATATAAAACAAAAAGTTAGACATTGGGTATATACTGATATAACGAGGAATAGTAAAATTAGACAATTCCTACCCCAATCATAGAGACAGGTACTAGTAAAATGGTTATCAATAGAACATCAAGCTCCAACCATAACAACCACTACAACACCCCAGGAGTGATATTGGTAAACAGTCCTTTAGATCTAATAACCTATTGCTTTTCTAAAAATTAAAGTTCATGGTTGGAAGATATTTAGTACAGTTTATGCTTGTGTATTTCTAAAGGAAATATTTTTATTATTTTTTGAGAATTTCATACAATGTATTGTGATCATACCCACCCCACCTCTTCAGTACCACCCCTCACAGTTAGTTTTTGTCAACTTGTTATAAACTAAAGAGCTGAGAAGAAGGAACCTCAGCTGATTAATTGGCCCACATCAGCCTGACCTCTGGGCCTGCTTGTGGGTGCATCTTCTTGACTGATCTTTGGTGTGTCACCACAATCAGCAAGTGTTCTTTACCCTTAAAGCATCCTACCATGACGGTGGATTAAAGAGATGACCAGAAAAATATTCCTTGACACTTTTCTTGTTGAGGTATAAGGCCTGCTACCTCTTTGTTTACCCCGAGGTGTGCCATTATTATCCATATTTAAATATTTTTTTTCTAAATCTCAGCTCAAACATGTTTTTCATAGAGACACCAACTCCTCTTAATATATTATCTCATGAAAGTATGTCTTTCACTTCTAAAGCACAGGACAGGATTGACACTGGAATGCCTGAAAAAAATGACCTATTATGTTTTTACAGTAGCATAGCATAGGAATTAAGTACACATCTACAGAACCTTTCAACCCAGTTCTGAACTCTGTATTTTTTGAATAAAGAGAGTCTAAAAACATCCCCCCAAAAAAGACATAAAGGAAGAAACCTCAAGAGACAGCAATATGTGTATATTTTTAATGACATGTCAAGCAGTCAAGCAAAAGTGAGTTAGATGAAAGGGTTTTAAAATGTATAACAGTGAAATCTGGGAGAAATAATGTGTGAAACAGCTAATATCCTACCAGTAAGGACCAGTGTGATTGCTAATGGGGACCCATTTTACCCTAGATGAGAAAAGAATTTAAGCCAGATAACTGCTCCAGATGAAGACTAGAGTTGCCTCTCCTACCTCAGAAAGGAGGCTAAATTGAGATAGCCAAGAATACTGCCGAGTATGCTTATAGACTCAGTAGAAAAGCAGGCAGGACAAGCTTCTCAGCCAGGGCCCAAGTCCCTCCCTACAGGCTCAGTGACACACCACAGAAAATTGCATAGAAAACATAGCAATAGCCCCCAAAAGTGCTATATAGAAACCATATACATGAAAAGAGCTGAAAGAAAACTTAAGTTGAAGCTATGTACTAGAATCCCAATGCAGTAAAACTGACAATCAATAAATTGGGAAAAAATTAATTTGTTCCAAGCAATTAAAATAAATGGTAAGAGAATCAGTGTTTTTGCCTTGGTTACCCTATGACATGAACATATAAGTCACTCGTCCTAAGATTAAAAGGTCTTATTACTCACTGTTTGTAGAAGAAAATAATGGGAAGAAAATCAAGTATCCATTAATTTGGGCTAAAAAATAATAATGTGGCGTCATTATTTGAATATAAAATCTGCTCCGGAGGCTCCTAGGCTCCCAGCTGGCAGTGTGGGCTCTGGAAACGTTAGGAGGCTGACTCTATTTGGAAGAAGGACAAGCATTTGAAGCGTATGCCTGGTCCCTAGTTACTCCCTGGGGCTCTGCGGCCTGTCTGCCATGAGGCGAAAGATCCACTTCCTCCCCCACAGCTCCTGTTTCCACACATGCACTGAGCCAAGCAACTCTGAACTGAACACTCTAAAACCATAAGCCAAAATAAAGGTTTCCTTCTTGAATCTGTGCTTGCAGGTACTTTTGCTTACAAAATGTATCTGATACATGCTGTACACAAGTGCAGTGGGAAACTACACAACAGACAAAACAGAGAGCAACATGGATGCCCAGTGTGGTTATGGGTAATATGTAATCGTGCACATTAAAGAGTTCCCAAATCAAATTAAATTTTCAGATGCATACACAAATATCTAAGTGTTTACAATGTGTGGGAGGCTGCTGTGCAAGAACAAACGCATTTGAAGACAAAACGAAGGATGAAACCAACCATTAAAAAAATAATAATAAATAAAACCGAAGTGGTTTGAATGATTGGTAATAACATGGCACTATAATGAAAGATATACAGCTGATCTCCCCTGTCTGAGGCACTTAAAATGTAGCAAGAATGTAGATGAATCGATCACAGTTTGTCATTAAAATGTTTTTCCCTTCTATAAAATTTCAACTGAGATTAAACGAGATAAACACTTTTGACTAAATTTTAATGTGGAAAACAAATTCTCTTCAACAACTGAACATAACATATAGTGAAGGAAAAAATTAGTTCTCTTCAATATGTAGGCTAAGTTGTTTCCACATCACAAGGAAACATCAGTCAACACAGGGCTAACAGTATTAACTCCAAATGGCTGGAAAACTCAAGTTTCTACAATAAAAAAAGAAAAATGAGGAAATTATCTCCCTGAAAATTCTTACCTGTCACTGTTAACAATCTGTTTGTTTCCTTTTATTCTGTAATGGTGGTAAAACTAACATGTCCTCTCCATTAGGTTTCTACCTAGAAAAGCAGAAATTCACCCTGTGGCTTTCAGAAATAATTGTTCACATTAAAAAAAAAAAAAGTAAAAATGGTACCCCTGAGTAGCAGAGAACCTTTCATCTTGAAATATCTTTCCTGATTATTTTGCTGTAAATGATATGCTTTGCAGAATCAAATCTATTACATAGCTCTCCAGTATAACCTACAATGTGAATATCTAAAACCCTCAGGAGAGAAACTAGACATAGTATTAATTTTTTTTTTCAATGCAGTTTATTCAGGAACCTTGAACAATCCTCAGACCCTGGGGAAAGCCAGCCCACAGCTTAAATAGCCTCTGGGTAGCCAACCCAGGCGTGCCACGTGGGCAATGCAGATAGGTCCACATACATGGAAGCAAGCCAGATCCTCAGCCTTAGCCAAATGTGGAATTGTTCGTGACAGAGAGCACTCACCATCGGAAAGGTGGAAGGCGGAAACCAGACAAGCCTTTCAGAATTCTGCTTAGAAATAATCTCACATATCATGGAAACACCTTGGTGAATTTGTGTCTGAGCTGCAGCCCAGAAAAAGAATCTTCCAGACTGACTCTGAAGTTCATTGCTGAAATCTAAAACTATATTTTGTCAGAAAATAATACAATAACAATAGTTTTCAACAATATACTCTGCTGAATTAGTATGTGTAATTGCTATCTCCATTTTGTCTTTACTGTTGATTTAATATCTAAAATTAATAACAAAGACAAGGAATAGAATTTTTTTAATGTTAAGAAGTTACTTAAATCAATCTGCTTGACCAGATGTTTAGACAAATTGCTCTGATGTTAAGTCAAAGCCACTGATCAGTTACACCTCAGATTATAACCTATATAGAACATTTAGCAACCTCCCTGAGGGGGAGGTGATCAAAGAGCAGGCCAATCAGTTCATGTCAGAGACAGTCCCTGTTCTCATTACTAGGGAACCCACTTGGACCCTGAGCTGCCATGGGTTACATCTATGCTGGATTCTAGGTTATGGAGTCTACCACAGAGGACCTCTGAAAGGCTCTACCCTCCAGGGTATTAGAGCAGATGCTGACACTCATAACCAAACTTTGGGTAGAGTACAGGGAATCTTATGAAAGAAGGGGGAGATAGTAAGACCTGTAGGGGACAGGAGCTCCACAAGGAGAGAAACAGAACCAAGAAATCTGGGCACAGGGGTGTTTTCTGGGAAGGGAGGTTTTAGAAGAATAAAAGGGAACTTTTTATCAGTGTAATAGGTAAAATTCTTTTTATTATTTACACATTTGGAGTGTATTACCCTTTGGAGATCATAACCCATTTATGGTTATTCTGCATATATTTAATCTTTTCTTTACAAAATGGCGCCTGCCTAAAATTCTGTATCCTGATCTGTAGAGCCTATGAATATAATGAGATACTTCTGCCATGATTGGTCACGTTTACCACTCAGCTAGCCGCCCCTGAGATATAAAGACTCTCTGAGAAGGCAAGATGTGATATTGTAGTTCTGAGGAGCAGAAGTTGGAGGTATTCTAAATATGAGAAGGGTGCAGCATGTTATCTGGGGTGACACTTCATCTGGGTGGCACAAGCAACCTTGTGAGAAGGAATATGAGCTGCCTCTGGAAGCTGGAGCCGGGATTACATATCTGGGAATGCAGGATTACAGTCACAAAACGCACGGAACGGAATGTTTGTCCTACAACTGAGTAAGCCTGAGACAGATTCTCTCCATAGCCCCCTGTGGACACCCTGACTGCAGCCGTTGCTGCACTCAGTGCAGAAATCAGTGGTCCAATCCAGATGCCTAGCCTACATGCCTGTGATAGCCTCCATGAGCTGTGATTGACAGTGGGTTCACTTTGAATCTACTAAGTTCATGGTCATGGGTGATATGGCAGTAGAAAACTAACATCAGGGAGGCAAATTCTCCTTTTTGGTTGTAAAAATCACTGTTCATTCCCAAGGACAAGTAGAAATAAGAATGTTTTTTACCCGAGAGAAGTGGGTAGAGCAGATATTTCAGGTGTTCCGTACTTCTTTGTCCCACTCTACTCAGTGATTTCCAACCACGGGAATCAGAGCCTTTGCTAGAAGGCTCTCAGAAGCTCAATAAAGCCACTCTGCCTGTGAATGGAGGATCCTAAATGCCTGGAAATTAACAGCGCCAGGAAGAGGCTTCAGCCATCTCTTCCAAGGTTTCCATAGAAATCCCTTTGCTCTTTTATTTTTATAAAAAAAAAAAATTCCAAGATGCCTTTTCAACACCCCTAAGCTCCAGGTGCACATAGGTGTAGCTGGTCTGATCCTGCAACCTTTATTTCACTTTCTCTCCTTTGTTGTACCTCCTCACTTCCTTACCGTGCCTCCCTAAGAAGCCAATCGTTATATGTCTGATTCCGGATCATTCAGAGCAGAGTACTGTGTGTGTGACACACTCTTGGGTCTTGGAGACAGTTTCCAAAGTTAATCAATGTGGCAGGAAATACTAGTATCTTAATCCTTCCAAGCCAGCCTCTGGGTTGTGTGCTCAGTTGAATAATTCTAATTCTTGCTCTCCTTTGAAGACAGGGAAAAAAGAAAAACTTCTCTCCGGAGTTTCTTTATAACCAGATATGGTGCCTTAAGCCTGCAATTTCAGCAATTAGGAAACTTAGGCAGTAGGATTCTGATAGTTCTAGGACAGTTTGTGCTGCAGAGCAACATTCTTTTTAAAAGACAGAGCAAACAAAAAGCAACACATACACGCACACACACACACACTCACACACACACACAAACGCACGGATGCATGCGCATATGCATGCACATCCACTGCTCCTTTTCTGGTTATTGGAAAGCAAGAGTGGTAGCTGAGGTCAACAATCACCTGACCTTAAGGGAATGACTAGAGGAGCTACAGATTCTTCGGCCCGAATAATGTGAGCCACTGGGCCAGCATCAGTAGCTGCCTAGTTCAGATTTCTTCTCGTGCTGGGAAGGCAGAGGGAATCTCTGAAAGTGTTGGAATCTGCTCTGTCTCTAGTACTAGCTGCTGAACACAAACCATAACAGATAAAGTGACAGGCCTAGAAAGGGGACCTCAGAGTTCCCTCACATATGGTCAAAGAGGTTAGCCCTATTTTCTATAAAGCTAGAGAAAAGCCACCATGACATATCAGGACATAGGTTAGGACCAGGAGCACACTTGCCAGTAAGTCTCAGGACACATTGCAGACACATAAACCTGCCTGATTCTAGTTCTGGAACCCCCACTCCAGCATTACATCACATTATTTCATATTCACTTAAAAGGAGCCTCTTGTGTTTCAACGTTGTTTCAAGAGTGTTAATGAGACACTGAGGATTTGGTGTTTGGTGGCCTCCACATTGGCTTGACAGTGTGGCTTGACAACACAGATGCCATTTCAACATCATTGAGAAATCTTTGCCTTACTAAGCTTTAAAATTCCCAGTTATACCAAAAAGAACTCTATAGTGACAACAACAACATAAAAGAGATACTTTTGATTACTATCTTTAAAAATGTAGTCGTGGTCTCTAGTGAACAGAGACTTTCTGCCACAAGCCCTTACTAACGGCATCACCAGGAGAGTTTCAGAAACACATGAGTCTTGAGACACTTCTCACATGCTGATGACAGACAGATGGCAGGATGGTAGAGTTTGTCCCATCACTGTGAATTAGCACTACAAAACAAAATGCTATTTCACTAATACATGCTCAGAGAGTCATTTCCCTGCATTAGTGTCATCAATTTAAACAAATGGTTCCAGATCTCGCCTTGTTGTTTTCCCTGGTGTATCTGTTTCTGTGACTTTAGAGAAATCTGATATGAAGGGGAGAAGGAAAAATGAGCAGAGGCGCTTTGTACCACCCAAGAGCAGATATCTGAAGCTCTTTCATATTAAAAGATATTCATCAAATATATTGCCAGTGGGTTTAGAAGCATCTATATAATTATGCTATCTATTGATCTAAAGGCATTTCTCATGTGTACGAGATCATTTGATTAAGTGACACTTGGACTGGCATAAACATATTTCTATTCTGCCTCTCATATTTATTCAGTTTAGAAATCCCAGTAAGCCTTTTTTCTTTTCAACTTTGCAACATTAATATTGATATGCCAAGATGTGGTGATATTTCCATTTTATGGTTCTATCCTGAGAAATTGTTTCAGAGCTATATAAACTTTCTCTGACATGTTGTAACTTTAGCTGGCATCAGTAAGGAATTCCAGGGACAAAATAACCTTAGAACTTGTAAAGAGCTGTCTCTGCCCCACACTCAGGAAAAGTCTCTGTTACACAGTGGAATTTTCTAAGGCACAAGAAAACTATGGAGTGGAGCAAAAGAGATGCGGGGAATAAAATGAAGTCTAAATTAAATTAAACTAGATTTAATTTCTCTCAAGAATTCATTTCCTTGACTCTAAACTATGAACATCTCTAAGCAGTAATTAACAATACTCTACTAATTAGGGTGGAGAATGGAAACTACTATATTAAATCGTGATCTGTTTTCGAGGGGTGGACACATGAGAAGGAGAGAACTTAACCAAGAAGAAATGTAAGGTTTGCCAGGTTTTCTATTGTTTTATTCAATCCAGGCACTGATGTGTCCAGCCCACTTTCTCAGCTGCCTATTGTCTTCGGTAGCTATCAGAATTCAGCATCCCCACCCAGTATGGGGTGCCCCTGAGCTGAGCCCCATCTCCTTTTCCAAGCATACATGACTCTTCACTCCAAATTTGCCCTCCAACTCCACCAAATGACAGACACCTGTTCTGAATTCTATAGTTGGCATAGACCAAGAACCAAGCAATCTGCCTGCCTCTTGTCTCAGTCTATCCTTGTGTGGTTTTTGGCTGCTGGAAAAAGCCTTACACGGAGACCCTGTGACCAACAACAGAATTCACCAGGAACTTATTGGAAATACAAATTTTCAAAGGGTACCATCAGCACAAACTGGATCAGAAAGGTGTGCACATTCCCACAAGCTGTACCAGAGAGAGCTCTTCAGAGAATCCTGATGCAGAGGCCTGTTTGAAAACTGTTCCTCTGAACCATTTCACTATTTTCCAGGGTTTTGTTATCATGTGGGAAATTCTCTATATGAAGTAAAATAAATGGACCGTGCTACATTAGCAATAGCTGTGAATAATAAGGGGTTTGTCCAGGCCAGGTACAATGGGAAACTTTGTACATGGTTAAGATTCATTCAGTCCTCATGGGACCCACATGAGAAGATATTGTGAATATTATTCTCACATTCATACAGTGAAAAGAAGAGGTTATGTTGTTCAACAAATGTGAAACAGAGACGCGGGATAGAGCAGTTTGTCTCCTCCAGAGATGGGGCTCTTGCTTCTTTGTTTGGTGGCCTCTGAATACTTTGTCCCCTTCAGATTTGCATCAAAATTTACAGAAAGGGGACGCAATACCCCTACCAGAACATTAACGTATTCAAATTACTTCTCAAATGAATTAAAGAAGGTAGATTTCATAAATCTGGACTTTGTTGATTCAAAACTAAAACTTTGGTTACTACATACCCAGAAATTAATGAATGTAAAAGAATATTATCACTTACAAACTTTCATACTTTTCAGAAACGGTGGAATCCTATCTAAAAGCCAGCCAAATTTTTCAACCCCAGAGCCCACAAATATAAACTGCCTTCCATACATCTTTGCTCCCAAAAGGATAGATAAGCCTTAAACTGTCTGTTACTCACCTTGAACTACACAAACTTAGTGCAAGAAGCCACAGGAAAAAAACAATGATCTATGAGGAAAACTTCAGGGAGAACAACCTGAAGAATGAATGGCCTTCATGTGACTGCGCTAGCGACGTCCTGGAGGTGGGCTGGGCATGTGGCACCAGCTGGACAGAAAAAGCCAACAGTCATTTTCATGAACAATCTGTAGGTCACTGGAGACAGTGTCTGATGGCACCCGCACCAGCGTGAGAAGTGTTCCCCATTTTGGGGTAAGGTGCCTGGCTCTAGAAACACTAACCGACGGTGCAGTTAGTGTTAGGCACAGCAGTTCTGAGCAGGGTGGCACTGCTTGGTACATCAAACACGTTCTGTGGGGGACAGTGGTGGCAACTTTCGAGGAACCACTGTGAATTCACTCCGCTGGACACTTGGACAGGAATGATGAGGATAGCCACGAATGAGAAAAGTGAAAAATGAACGCTGCACCTGAGCCACTGACTAAGTCTGCCTTCTGAAAGCTAAACCACTCCAGCAACTTCACAGAATTTCTGTGGAGGGGAACAACAGCATCAGCAGAGTCAAGAAGACTCCCATTAGCAAGGGAAAAATTATGACTCAGGAAATTTCAAGTTATACATTCATGTATCTGTAAAGGTTATCAACATACCCTTCCTGGTATAATTGTTTAAAATCATTTTACAAAGTCACCATAAACTAATTTCGACTTTTAACTTTCTGATTAGTGGCTGTTGGGTTTTTATGACATGTGAAATCATCAGGGCCCTTTGATTTACCTACTTGTCAACTGAGTTTAAAAATTTACATTAATTTAAAAAAATGGGCATCTATTTTCAAAATGGATAAGAGGGGACTTAGGGAGGCAGCTCAGTCAGTCAAGCACTTGCTAAAAACACATCAGGACCTGAGTCTGGATTCCTGAGTCCATATTAAAAGCCTGGTGTGGTGGTGCATTCCTATAATCCCAGCACTGGAAGAGAGAGACACGACAGTGACACACGCTGGCCACCGATCCACTTAAATCAAAAATATCTAGATTCAGTGTGAGACCATGGCTCAAAGCACAAAGTGGAGAATGAGTAAGGAAGCCCCTTGATATCAGCCTCTAGCCTCCATAAACAATGTACATCTGTACACACACACACACACACACACACACACACACACGTTTAAATTCTATTTCCTTAAAAAAAGAAAGTAAAAATTGAAAATTGAGGGGTTTTTTTCCCCAATGACCTATTTACGTTACCCATCAAGTTGAATTATTCAGTGAGGAGTCTTCTTATGTTTCCACATCTTATTCTACTCTGAAAAAAGACTGTGAATCACTTAAAACAAAGAATAAGTGTTAATTGGCAACACACTGGACAGATGAGCAACTTGTCAAAAAAAATCCCACAACCTTTTAAAAAAGGCTGTTTCATTTAATTTGCAATGCGCATAGATGAAGTCAATGTTAACAAATGCAAATGAAAAGCAAATGTTACAAAATGTATGTATAGCATTGCACTTAGGGCTCCATGCAGAGGACCATGGAAAGAAATTTTAACAGGAAATTTTTGTTTTCCCATCCAGTGACCAAGTAAGGAAGTCTAAATATTTCAATGGTTCAAGGTACTTCATGTATTCAAGTTAATTTCAAAACTTTTCTTTTCCACGTCATTTCCAGTGCATACACAAGACAGTTTTCTGTCATCCAGAGCTGCTGCTTTTGGAGACAAGATCAATTCTGAAGCTTTAATTAACTCCGTTGGTTCCTAACTGTAAACAAAGAAAGACTGCAGTTCCAGTTCCAGGTGCAAATTAAAACCAGACAACCTTCCCCAGCTTCGTGATGTATGATGGCTTTCCTTTTCTCCAGCCCCCCAAGCTGATAAGTCTTATCTAGTCTCTCCTCTGTTGGGGAAGCTAAGCTATGCAGAGGATGTGGATGACTCTGATGGATAAGCTAACTAACTGCCTGTTTTAAAGTGACAAAACAGAACAAATGGGGTTTTAATAAAAATAAAAAATTTTAAAAAAAGGGCACTAGACCCCACCCACCCATGCCTTCTAGGCCAGGTACTCATTAGGGCATAAGCAAGCCCTCCACTCCTACCCAGACCCAGCTGTTATATTTTTTATTACCCCCTGGATTAGTGCTGGGTTCCAAATGTCATTACACTAATACGCTAATGCTTGAAGCCTACTTGATCTCTCTCTCTCTGTCTCTCTCTATCTCTCTGTCTCTCTCTCTCACTGAAATACCTCATGTAAATTATTTTATTTATCTGTATGTCCATAGTCTGGTGATAATTTACTGAAATTTTTGTTTGTTTTGCTAAAAAGACAGTCTTTAAGGATGTCTGAGGGTCAGCAAGCGCAACAGGGAACAAAAGGAGAAGGGCATGTCCGATTTCCGGGCAAGGCATGAACAAAGCAGGGCTCAGGGGCAACGCCTCACAGAGGGCAAGTTAGGTGTTGCATCCAGCAACTCTTGTTTGTAAGCTTCTGAAGTTCAGCATAAGGAATGTGGCTGAGCATTTTTTTAATTTAATTTAATTTTTATTAATCACAGTTTATTCACTTTGTACGCCAGTTGTAGCTCCCTCCCTCATCTCCTCCCAATTCTACCCTCCCTCTCTCCCTTCCACCTATGCCCCTCCCCCAGTCCAATGATAAGGGAGGTCCTCCTCCCCTTCCATCTGACCCTCGTCTATCAGGCCTCATCAGGACTGGCATCTTTGTCTTCCTCTGTGGACTGGTAAGGGTGCTCCCCCCTCAGGCGGAGACTCCCCCCTCAGGCGGAGATGATCAAAGAGCCAGCCCCTGAGTTCATGTCAGAGACGGTCCCTGTTCCCATTACTGGGGTACCGTGGGTAAGATGCTCAGTCTTCATTCAGAAAGGCTGAACAATTTTTAAAAGGAATCTGATTTCACAAGGACTGAAAATCTTTCATGTGGGCTCAGCACTCAGAGTTCTTTTGTACTTGAGTCAGAGGCTAACTCAGCAAGGATTAAGTTCCTCCCAGACAATGCTCACATCGCTGGTCTTATCAGGTCCTGGGATCACAGGTGCTCCTAACGGATTCCATCATTTCTTAGAAGGGTCTATGGATTACTGGGGATTCAGATTGAAACCACGAAAGGGAAACGCTAATGATATCTGGCACTTCTTTAACAAAATACGTTTGTTATCTCCCATGGGTCTAGAGCCAAGTTATTCTGGATCGGCTGATTTCATTATAACTTCTCTAGGGACTTGGCCAGGACAGCCTTGGTAACATAGCTCTGCTCACCTGATCTCCCATCCTCTAATCTAGACTTAACTTTAAGGAGCAGGCAGAGTTCTAAAAATTAAAAGAAAAAGATTTTCATTCTTTCAAAATACACGACTAAAGCAAGATGCAAATTTAGGAATGATTCCAAAAGTAGAAAGAGTCCATCTCCTGATAAAAGGACCTACTAAGCCATATTCAAGGAGCATGGATACAGAGAAAAGAGGTATCAGTAACCATTGTGTTCACTTCTGGTCATTGGTAGTTTAGGCTCAGTAATACTCCAAAGAGAAACAAATAGTAGATGTAAGGAAACCTCAAGGTATGCAAGCCTTTGGCTACGGTCAGGGTCAGGTGGGCTAAGAATTTTTTGAGTGAGCTTTTCATATAACTCTTTTTTTTTAACTGTTTTTTTTTTAACTTTTATTAACTACACTTTATTCACTTTGTATCCCCCCATAAGCCTCTCCCTCCTCCCCTCCCGGTCACACCCTCCCTCCCCCTTCTTCACGTATGCCCCTCCCCAAGTCCACTGATAGGGGAGGTCCTTCTCGCCTTCCTTCTAATCTTAGTCTATCAGATCACATCAGGAGTGGCTGCATTGTCATCTCCTGTGTCCTGGTAATGCTGCTCCCCCCTCAGGGGGAGGTGATCAAAGAGCAGGCCAATCAGATTATGTCAGAGGCAGTCCCTCTTCCCATTACTATGGAACCCACTTAGACACTGAACTGCCATGAGCTACATCTGTGCAGGGGTTCTAGGTTATCTCCATGCATGGTACTTGGTTGGAGTATGAGTCTCTGGGAAGACCCCTGAATTCCACTAATGAGATTTCCCTTCTAGTCCACTGTAAGTTTCTGTGTCAGTATTAAATTCTGCAACCATTGTTCTCTTCCTACTGTACCATGTTGTATTAAGTCATATTGAATTATATTCTGTTCGTCTATTTTTAGAAAGTATTTTCTTCCATTTATTTATTTATTTACTTACTTACTTACTTAATCACTTTACAATCCCAGCTCCCTTCCTTCCTCTTCTCCCAGTTCCATCCCACATTCCCTTCTTCCTATTCTCCCCCTCCTCCCTGCTCCTTCCTCCCAAAAAAGGGAGGCCCCAAATAGTACCAATCCACCCTGGTACGTCAAGTCACTACGTACATCCTCTCCCACTGGGGAGTGACAGGCTTTGTTTCTTTTTAAATGCTGTCAATCAAGTCACCCTTTGCCTTTCTTCTTTGCTTTCTTTTTTCTTTTTTTTTGGGGGGGGGGAGGTTGCTTCAAGACAAGATTTCTCTGCGTAACCCTGGCTGCCCTCTATTTTTAGCCCAGGCTGGCCTCGAATTTCATAACTCACAGCAATCGGCCTGTCTCTGCCTCCCTGAGTGCTGGGATTACAGGCGTGTTGCTCCCACACCTGGCTTATACCAAGATTTTTAACATTAACAATTATTACACTCTTCAGATATGTGGGACCTAATGATTTAACTCAGCTCAAAACAAAGCACATACATATATAATCAGGTTCCAAAGCATGTGGTGACCACAAACAAGTAAAACTGCTTTTCAGGGTGACTGATAGAGCTGCTGGACTTTCTCCTGCTGAATAGCTCTACTCAGATATCCGGGAACTACTAAAGAAGAACTAATACTATTCCATCAGAGAAGTTCACCTATGCCACAGGCATGTTATAAACTTAACCTTTGTTGCTCTGTTGAAATTCACCGCAGTTCCAAAAGAAAGCTGCTCATTTTGTTAACATTTTATACAGTTGGAAACTGAAGCACAAAAAAATCCCTCAGCGGTGGGTAAGTAGATCAGCAGTAAAGCACTTGTTTAGCATGTGTGAGAATCTAGAATCAATCCTTATTACCCAAAGAGAAAAATGGGGAAAGAAGAAAATAAGGAAGGATAGAAGGAGAAAATTACCTTCTCTAAGTCAAACAGTGAGTAGGAAAATGTTTCATTTGAGGCCAAGTTCTGAATCCAGTTTCGAGACCCCTATAAATTTCTACAAACTAATACATCACAGATCTTATAAGAGTTTTATTTTATGAAAAGAAATCGGTTTTTGGCATCATTATCAATAGTACTCTTGATTCTCAAAATACATAATTTTGATAATATAAAATTGTATACTACAATTGTATATAGTTATTTACCTATCATTTCTCATTTGGTAATATCTAATGTGGTAGCTAATACAAAAACCTATCAAATTCTTCTGTATCGATTTGTGGAAACAACTAGAGACCATAAATTCAAAGAAAAAAGCCTTGGGGTAATAGTCACATTAAGATGAATATGGACTCATAAAATAGTAGATATCAGATAATACATTTTAGATCACTGTCCTGCTTGGTACTTTTGATAACTTGAGAGAAGCTAGGATTATCTGAGAAGAAACCTCAGTCGAGAAGATTGTCTATAACCAAGTTTTACTCCATTTTCTTGGGGCTGGATAGTTAACACCACAGTTGGAACACTAGATGCTCTTCCAAAGGAACAGGGTTTGATTCTCTGCAGCCACATAATGGCTCATAACTGCTTGCAACCTCCAGTACTAGGGAATTTAATGCCCTATTCTTGTTTCCAATGGTAGCAGGCACACACATAGTCCCAGACATATATGCATGCAAAACATCTGTACATATAAAATAAAATAATTTGTTGAACAGTTTCTTGATTAGTGAGTGAAGTGGGAGGACCCAGCCCACTGGTGACAGTGCCACTCCTGGGAAAAGGATCCTGAAAATATGAAAAAATAGGCAGATCAAGTCATGGAGAATAAGCCAGCAAGCAGCACGCTTCCATGGTCTCTGCTTCAGTTTTGGTCTCCCGATTCCTGTCCTGAGTTCTGGCCTGGATTTCCTCCATGATGGGCTCTAACTTGAAAGCTGTAATTAAGCTTTTACTCCCAGAGTTGCTTTTAATCAGTGTTTTATCACAATGAAAGGCAAACTAAGACAATTTTATTACATGTGCTGAAGAAATGATTCAACATAATGAAAATATGATACTCTTCATGGATGAAAATACCATGAGTTATTAAATGAAAATCCAAGTGTCAAGTGGCACCTCCCTTCAAGTTGTTGATGATGGAGGTCTCAGAGGTCTCCAAAACAATAGAGGCTATTGCCATTGCTGTTGGTTGTCCATTAGAACTAGAAGGTAAGACCCTATTTTTTAAGACAATACACACTTTGGTCACAGGACATAGAGAAATGAGGCTCAAACTGAGCTAGAAGCTTACTCCTTGCTGTCTAGCTATCATAGTGCCAGATGAAAAAGACTATGAAGTAAAAGAAAATTCATAAAAAGTATTATCCAGCTATGACTCTTTCAAGTTACAATAACAGCCTTTGAGAAAGATGCAATAGTGGCATAAATATTATGGGATAAACCAATTACTTTTTGATGGATTGGGGGCCCTGTTCTAGGAAAGGAATTTGACTTAACTCTAGGAACCTAGTCAGAAGCGCTGTGGACATAATCAGAAATTGGCTGTGGACATAATCAGAAATTGATTACTGTCTTGGCTGAGAGTAGGCCTACCCACATTTCTTCATGGATAGAAAGGGACCCATGAAGTTCCATCACTCCCTGAGGGATTGTTGTCTGTTAAGAATTGCTAGAGTAGGGATATCATTTTCTTCAGTAGTGCAGTTCTTGATTACTTATCCATGCTTGGGTGAGTATCCTCCCACTTAAAGTCATGCTCTAATTTAACTGTCACACACATACACTGAGACATGAAAGTAGGAAAGAAACTTATTGGGAAAAAGAAGGGTTTCAGGAAAGGTAAGAAGATTATGAAAAGGAGGGTGGTAAAAAAATGAGAAAAACTCATTATATACTTTCAAAGTATAAAACAGTGTAAAATATGGAAATAAATTTATGAGAGGCCATTTTAAGAATTAAGATCTTTTAAAAAATAGAAAGAATTTAGACCTAACAAAAATCAACAATAACTTGTGCATCAGGACCTGAATGTCTGACATAAGCTGCAGACCTCTTTAGCACATGTGCTAAAAGAGAGAGAATTGCTGTCCATTTTTTTTTCAACTCCTACCTACTAAACAAATTTTCCTCCCACAGAGCACAACATTCACAGTCTGTGATGAGGACAGCTGACTCCATAACACCATCATGGTTTACCTCAGACTTTACATGCTTAAAGTCATCAGACTTTATTAAAGTCATCAAATATCCCCAGATCTACTGCATCAGTAGACATGTGAAGCTGGCTAATCAAAATATACTGTCTCCAGGATGCAAGTTCCATTTGGATGAACACGTTGTAGGGAGAGGACGAACTTCTCCTATATTGGAATAGGAAGCTGAGTGGGAGGATGATGGTCTGCAGAAACCAACTGTGCGTAGAGACATCTGATCCCATCATTCAAAACTCTGAAGCCATCAGCTCTGATGTTAGCTCTGACTTCATCCTTTGGGCTTTGTGGCTAAATAATCCAATAAGGTCCATTTGAAAAGTGCTTTAGGTTATCAGATTTACTCACCCACAACCAAAAGAATTATTGATGAACACACAAAAAGAACAAACTACACTTTTCCCACTAGTTTTCCAGATGTTGGTTCTAACTGAAAGATAAAGGCTGGTGTATTAGAGGGAAGAGATTAAGCATTGTTTGGAGAAATGAGTTAAGTACATTGTGCAAGAGAAACTTGGAAAGGTAAGAGACAAATAACCCTTGGACCTTAACTTATTCTGAATCATGCCTTTCTAATAGGATCTCTCAGGTGTTAACAGGAGCCATTATTAAAAAAAAAAAAAGACCTGGTATTTATGACCCATGATGTTTCTAAGTCCCTTTAGAATGGTGAAGGCTTGCATTACAAAATCAGAAACATGATTTGATATCTTCAACAATCTCCAGTGTGAAAAGGGTAGGAAACAAGAAGTGACCTATTACCAAATGTGGTGGTTTAAATAGGAATGGCCCCCATAGGCTCATATATGTAGGTTAAGGAGTAACGCTACTTGAGCAGAATTAAGAGTGTGGCCTTGTTAAAGCACATGCAGCATTGTTATGTGAAGTGTGTTACCGGCAATGGACTTTTGTGGTTACAGAAGCTGAAGCCGTGCCCAGTGGAGCTCTCTCTCTCTGTCTCTCTCCTCTTCTTCTCTCCTCTATCCTCTCTCTGTCTTCTTCTCTCTTTGTCGCTTCCTCTCTCCTGCCCTCTCCCCCTTCCTTTTTCTCTCCCTCCTCCCCTTCCTGCCTCTATCTTCTTCCCTTCCTGTTTCCTGCATATCCTTGAAGAACTCTCTCTTCTCCAGCACCAGATCTGCCTATTTGCTGTCATGCTCCCAATCATGATGATAGTGGACTGAATCTCTGAAATTGTAAGCCAACCCCAATTAATTGTCTTCCTTTAAAAGAGTGACTATGGTCATGGTGCCTCTTCATAGCAATAGAATACTGACTAAGACACCAAAGTACCTCAGCATTGGAAGAAACTCCAGTGTCAGACTCTGCCCACTCCATGACTTCTCTGAGGTCAGGCACTGCTGCCACAGTCCGACTCCCTGGAATAGAAAAAGAGGAACTCTTGCTTATCACCACAAAAGGATTTATTCCTTGAAGGTGCCACAGTGTTAATTAAAAATGCCCACACAGACTTCTAGAGAGATTTTCAGGACAAAAGTCATGTCACCAAATATTTCAATTGCTAGTCCCAAAAAATATACTGTACTATTTAATAAGATAGATCTGATCCATTGACAAATTAAAGCTAATATATAGGTAACTGAAAATACTCATCTGATACTATTGGCCTCCTTGCATCTTCCCCTTCTCTCTGCAGCTCTGCACACTTCTTTGTGTGTATCTCAGCTGGTGGGTGAGCTATGAAATATAAGCGGCTAATAAACTGCCTTCTACCACTCAAGCATTTGCATTTCCCTTCTCACCTCTATGCTGAAAAGTCACTTCTACAAATACTCTTCACGAAATGTAGCAGAGAATTGAAATGACATTTCACTACCAGTGAATCAGCACCTCCTCTCACAGGAGCAGCTTACACTCTTCAGAGCTGTGACATGAGTGCTGACATCTATGCGGAAATGTGAGACGTGAATAAATTGTGGACCCAAGGGCAAAAAACAGGTGACACCCTCTCTGGACTAATTGACCTGCCACTGAACACTTCAGTGTGTTTCCAAACGGAGAAAATTCTTAGTTGAGCCTGACTATAACATAAACATGAGGTGGCCTTGCCAAGAGAAAGAGAAATCTGCAGGCATTTGAGAGGATTTCCAGATCTTCCAACCCCATCTCAGCTCTCTTGCGAAGTTTGCATTAAGAAAGTAGTATAAGTCAACCTGTGTTAAGAAAAAGAAGAGTGTCAGCCTGGGTTACAGTGTGAGACACTGTGTGTGTGTGTGTGTGTGTGTGTGTGTGTGTGTGTGTGTGTGTGTGTCTGTAAAAGAAAGAGAGAATTTCCAGGTGTGTGTGTGAGTCTGTATGTGTCTGGGTGGGGCAAGTAATTATAGTATTTGAATGAAAATACAGAATGGTTACAAGAACTGAGTACTACCGCGTAATTCCAGTCACTAACTCACACTTGCATACATACACTGGGGTAAGCATTAGAAAAAAGTCTTTCTACCCATATAGCACGTGCTCTGAAATGTTAACTTTCGCACTGAACAATTAATGAGTGCTATAGAAATACTAACCTAATCAACGGGATTAAGAAGGTTTCTTTGAGAAACTAATGGCTGAGTTGAAACTTGAAAGATTAGGGATTAACTAGTCGAGAGAAATGGTTTAAGAAGGGCATTCTCGCAAGGCATAAAAAGTGTGGTGGTGACTACAAGAGGAATGGGGCCCTAGATACACAAGAAAATAGGAGAAATCAGTATACCTAGAAAGGGGGTATAGGGAGCATGGCTTTTATATAAGGGTTATGCTGAGGAATTGAACCAATAGAACAGGATAGGTAGATAGATAGATAGATAGATAGATAGATAGATAGATAGATAGATAGATAGATAGATAGATGTGAATTAATTAGGTTAATTAGCTCATCTGATTATAATGGCTAAAATATTCAATGATGTGTCATTTAGAAAACCAAACAGGCTGGTAGCATGGTTCTAAGTCCAAAAGCCTGAAAATTATGAATCTACCATAAATCTTAGGACAAGACTGCAAACCCAAGATCCTGGAGGTGGATGGAGAAGACTGATTTCAACTCCCACAGCCTGAAGGTCAGAGAAGCTGAAGCCCTGATGTACAAGGTGAAGAGGAAAAAGAAAATTAATGACCCCTCCCCAGGAGAGAAGGATCAACTTTGTACCTCTCTGAACTCTATCCAGGCCATCAGCTGATTGGAGAGTCATCACAGGTTGGGTGATCCTGATAAGGAGGATCCCCTGATTCAAGGGCCTGTCTCTTCCAGAAACATGTCACAATCATGTTTATGCTAAGGTGTTTCCCCTAAGATCATTCACTGAAAACTTAAAATCTGAAGTCATAACACAATAGAAAAAAAAATGATTTAACTTTAGCTGCCCAAAGAGTATTGCATTCTTCATGATGCCAGAAGGGGGATACTTTGGGGGGGAGGAGCTGCTCTTATCAGACAAGCTTGTCCCTTCAAAGAAAACTGTAGTGAGCAAAGGAAGTGTGCCGGGTTGCCTTAATAATGACTTGGTATCATAGCCAGCTTCTAAGCTGCCGTACCTCCCATTTGGTGTTTCATACCATCCACTTTTAATGTCCAGGGTCTGTCTCTCTCCCACACTATGAGACAAAATGAAAGTCTAACACTGAGACACCAAGTGAATATTATGCAATAATACTGTATGACTTGCCAGAATATTGCTATAAAAGATCACATAGTAATTCATACTACACTAAACCTACCACACTAGTGAAAGCACATGAGTGAGGACATGAAGAAATCCTGAGACTGTCAACGGGTAGGATACCCTGCCAGCCCTGTTGTTTCTGTCCTTAGTCACTGAGGCCACAAATCCTGGCTGACTTATACAGAACCTGAACACACAACAAAAGTAGTTTTAGCAGATAGTGTGATCAAGAGCCATAAATAACCAAACATTTGGTGACGATTCTACACAATCGGATTTCACCAAGAAGACATAGGCTCATGATTTACCTGCTTGAAGGACAATGTATCTCAAAGTGTCTCTAGCTCAGATTCTGGTTAGTAAGTGCCCCGAATGCAACAAAATCAAAATGCAGCTAATCACAGGCAGCTCTCAACCCAAACTATTAGATTTCCCAACATAGTTTTTCTCCAGACAGATTGTTATTACACTCAACCCTTCAAAAAGATGACAATTGCTTTATTAACTGAGAGAGCGTGTGTTCCCATGATACTTTCATCATCTGACTGCTGGAGACACTCAAAGCAGTAGCTCCCACTACAGCATAAACTGGAATAAAAACTATCTTCTCCCAGGGACAATGAGTTAATTGTTTGCTCTGAAGTTTATCAAATAACCGACTGGAACTGTTGCTCAAAAAAATATATTAATGTCTGTACTCTTTATGCTTGCCTATACAGAGTAGTGATGAAATTATGATATCAGGGACAAAACATGAAAAATAAATATTAGCTAAATGAAGTTCTCCTTTTTAATCACAGGATATATGAAATAGATAGATTAAAGAAAACAACCAAAAACCTAATGATGGTTCATGAAAATGTGAGGCAACTTGAGGTCAGAAGATTTCTAGAAAAACAAAGCAAGTTCTTGCAAGTACATTTCTTCTGTGAGCACTAACATGACAGATATTCCTACAGAACTTCAGTAAATCCTACATTCCACAGCCTTCTAGACTGTTGTCATGCTTATGGCTTTTGCACCCTGAAACAAGAAATGGGGCCAACTGACAATGCTTCTCCTGAGAGCCATATACCATCTAACAAAATCCTCAAAAACATGCATGAGATTTTGGTCAATGATTTTTCAGGACACTCCAAAAACATTATAAGCTATTAATATTGTCTTTGGCTATCTCTAGAAACATAAAGTAATTTCTTATTTCTGAAGACACCTTACACTTCAAACACAAGGCTCAGAGAACCCAAGCGGGATCTGAGCCGTATGCCTCCTCCCTGAGGCACCATGTTCACCTCCAACAGAATGAAACACCAATAGTCCCATCCAGATAAGATGTCAATAAAACACAACAGTAACCAACACGTTCAAGAATCCTAACAGTGCAGTGATGCCACTCATACCTTGGCGGTAACCAACAGCTTTCTGGTTCAGAATTAAGACCCGATCAACAAGGAGGAAATCATGCATGATAATGGAAACCTGCCAACCACCCAAAGCTAGTGAAACCATAGATCTTGGAGGAACCTACAACCCCCACTTTGCTAACTCAGCACAATCCTAACTGCAATCTAAATATTTATGTTTATACCCACAAATAAGTGTATTTCTCACTCCTCGTCAAGGAAACTTTTCTTTGCAATGGACAGAAACCGTTATTAAAAAAAAAAAAAAAAAACTACACCAATCAAAATACAGAACCCATTCCCAACCTATATATCTAGATCACATTTCCTGAATGTAAGGCTTAGGGATCATTGCAGAAGTGAATGCAGAAAACATTCGCCAGAGATTGTGTCACCTAGGAAGATCAGAAGCTACACCCATTAAGTCTTACTAGCATGGCTGCCTAAATGTGACCTGAACAAGTGCAATACCAATAGACATCCTAACATGTAGAGTAGAAAGCCCATGAGGCCCCAGCCCTAGACAAAGAATTACAGTTAACTAAGGAATACTCAAAGTGAGAGAAATAATCTTCCCCAGGGAAGAACACACTAATTGGATATTCAGTACCAGATGGTTATCCTGAAAACATACACATACAAGTAACATTATACAAACTAAGCCCGTTGTATTTATGTATTTAGGATCATACAGACATACATGCAATTGAGAAGCCATTACTTTGAAAGAGAATACACGGAATACATGGAAGGAAGTTGAAGGGAAGAAAGAGAAAGGAGGAATGATGGAACTATACCATAATCTCAAAAACTGTTTAAATGTTATTTTTTTAATCTAGAAAAAAAGTACCTAAAACCTAAACTTAACCTATACTCATCCCCATACACAAAGACATATGATTATAAATATACAAACACTCCACGTGGCTTTGAAAACTGTGCAATCTACAAAGATAATCTGGGATCTATATATGGGTATTTGAGCTCTTGGTGAAAGCTCATGATATAGACAAGGCAAGGTTAAGAAACCAACATCCCAAAATTTCTCTATCATCTCCAGAATAAGACTCTATTTTTTCAATAGACAAACAGAAATATCTCTTATCCCATGTTTGTGCACATTGTTGTAGTTATTTATTATACACTCTAACTCTACTTTGCCCCTGAGACACTTGTACATGCATGTGGGCTCACATATGTAAACACAGCTTAGCAAGAAGGAATTAGCTGAAGTTCATCATATGTACATAGGTGTTTCAAATCTCTGTGTTCATCTCTTTCCCTGTCTAGCCTATGCCTTCCTCAATTTTAAGATACAACATACTAAACATCATTTTTCTTTTTCCATCTCTGTAAAACTCTAGTCATTTGTTGATTCAGAGGTGGTGAAAATGGATCATTCCCTCCTTTTGTCTCTCTACCCTTACTTAACTGGGAGCAAATAGCCTTGTTTGATGATTTCTTTTCCAGAGTCTCCTAAAATATATGGTTAGTCTACATATGGAGAGAATGGAAGGCACCGGGATAGTCCTATAAGTTATAGAAATATTTTTAAAACTCTGAATGTCAGTGGCAGTGGTACTAACTGTCCTTACCAAGGACAAATAACTTCCCATTTACTGCTATCAACATCACTTTTAAATGAAAAGAATCTAAAGAGTATCATGAATCATTCCTCAAATCAAAATGTGACATTTATTAAAATTTTGATTGACAAGTAAATAAAATCCTGTCCCGAAAGCAAGCTTGGGGGTGACATAAATGTTCAGGCTACTTTATAAAGGTTCCCACAAAATTTCAAAAGAGACAGCCTACAAAACAGCAACTCAGCTCAGTGCATCACTGTGTCAATGTGCATTCTAAACCAGAATTCTCCAGAAAACTCCTTTGATAAGAACACATACACATAGTATTTTAAACAGGAGGGCTCTGTCAATCAATAAGACACTTTAAAGAGATTAGAAAGCCAGGGTGCTGACCTGTGGCATAGGTAAACAGAAGACAGATGTGCATTTAGTGTAGAGAAATGGACAGCAATGTTTCTCACCTCTATCCCAGGAAACAAGATGAAGGCTGAAAATAGCCCAAGCTAATCCTTGCTTAGGTTTTAGCTTTTAGTCTTCATCCATTTTTAGGCAGAGACTATTATCCCAGCTTCATGGGGGATTTAAATTTTGAACTTTCATAATAGATTTTTCTTCTCCGTGGAAAATGCCACAAAATGTTTAATTCTGTAGAAATTTTTAAACTAATATTAATTATTGTCTATTATCTTATCCTTGAAATGTTAAGAATAACAGCTACCATATAAGACTTCATTGTAGTCCATGCTATTATATAATCAATTATTATAATCAAATGGCCCTTTATTTTGATGAACATATATTACTTTGTATAAACTGGTGCAGAAAAATATTATTATATTTTTAACAATTGTGAATATTTGTCATTTCAAAGACCCTTTATTCCACAAAGGTTATATGAAGTAGAGATTGGACAAAAATGGTATCTGAGATTACAGAATTGACTTTTGGAAAATAGACCTAATTCTGTTTGATAACTTAGGAAGGAAGGCCAATAACTATATTCCCCATTTTAATTTCAAATGATGGCCAATGGTGTTCTACCTGCTGTGGAGACAAAAGGATAATCAACCACATAAAGTGACAGAAGAACCTCTCAAACACACCTTAAACAGAACGGAGAGCCAGCATGGGCTCATTCCCCAGCTTTAAGTATTAGTGACATTCTACAATTTTATTTCTAATTTTTATTTTTGTCCTGGTGCCACTACCAAATATCATATAATTCTATTCCTAAATACTTAGGATTTTTTTCAGAAAACATATGTCAAGACTTATTACAAATAATTTAGCAGTTCAATGTCATAATTTCATCTTAGAATGAGATAACAATTTGTTTAACACCAAATAATCCAACAATACACTATGTAACAATATCATAGTAAATGACTGTTGCATACATGTATATCCAATGGTGGTCCCACACATGTCAGTGACCAGTGTCGCAGTAGATGTGCTACAGTTCTGTAAGTATAACCTTTTGGTGTTTACAGGATAGGAAAATTGCCAAGCAACACGTTTCTGGAATTGTAGACCTTTAACCCACTAGTGACAAACAAATACACACACAGTTATACAACAGATAGCTGATACATTGATAAGAGATAGATAGATAATGGTGAAGATAGAGATACATAGGTTATATACATACACAAAACAAAAAATCGATACAAGTAATATTGATAAAATGTAAACTTTACAGCGATGATTAATTTACCTGTGTCACACAGCTGTTTAAAGCTTTTAGGGTCATATTTAGAGTCCCAAGGGACACTTCATGTTGACTAACTACAAATTCTTAATTATAGCATTGATGGTACAATGGTGATTATAGCTGCCTTTCAAATTTGTTTTATTCCTTCTCCCTATTTCTTAAGTCAGTCTTAATTTTTCCATACAAACAACAATCATTTTCTTGTTTCTCAGTTTTTGTTTTAAGGAAGACCTCAAATTGTAACATTCTTCTGATTCTGTTTCCCTTTGCTCTAGTTGTGATAACACCTTTGTAATTTTGAGAGCTCTTTGTGTATTCTACCTTCTTTATTTTCCATTTTTTTCAATTTCTCTTTCAATTTCGTATGTCACGAAAGCTATCTTTAACTTCTGGCAATCCTGTATATAGAGTTCACAACTAGAATATGTGTCTAACATCCACAAAGTCTGTGTTTAACCCCCAACACTCCAGTCTCAGAAGTCATATCTATTCCAGAGACAGTTTGACAAAAATAAAGCCATTATCTAAAGAAGCATTTCCTCAATTTGCTCTGAGATTTCCCTCAACAGGGTTTACTCAATTCTGCCTTTCCCAAGGTTGGCTTGGTCTGTATCCTAGTCTACCTGTACTGGGATAACTGGAGGTCTGGTGGCCTTGGAAGCGTTGATAATCACTTTGATCAGAGGCACACCCAAGGTTATATACATGGAGGCTACCTTGCTTAGGGGAAAGTCCTTGGGATCATCTGGGTGCTGGCTGGTCAATGCTCTGTGCCCAGAGAGCACCCACTTCAAAGCCTGACTGCATCTGTGCCCTAGACTTCATCCTCTGTGTATGCTGACCCAAGGCTGCCCGTTGGCTGCTCTGTCTGGAGTGTCTTTCCCTCCACTACCCAGTGTTGTTTCCAAAAATTCATTTCTTACCAGGTAAGAACATTTGGAAACATCCATTCTACCAATGCACAACCAACACAATTTATAATCAACCCTTAAAAATCACCTAAATTCTACTCCCTCCTTGTTTGTCTCTATATCTCAAAGAAAAGTTTTAGCATGCTTTGTTTGAATTGAAATATCAAAAACATCTTTATACTGTATTATAAAAACATGCTGTGTTTATGTCATTTAATTGCAAAAGATTCTAGATGTGACTGATTATACACTCATGATGTTATTTATGATCACATTATACATCAATTTTATAAACTGGTAGAGAATTCACTATTAAAATTCAAATATTTTAGCAAGAATATTCACAATATGAACTCACAAAGACTGTAGCAGAATGCACAGGTCATGGACAGGTTCAAGCCAGACTGCGTCCCAGTATTGAGAGGGAGAAGTGGACACAAACATTCATCCCTAGCCAAGAAGCTATCTCCAATTGATACCTGCTTGCAAAAAAGAATTTAGTTTCCCCCCAATGGAGTTTCACTGTGCACACAAGCTACACTTAAAGGCAGGCACCGTGCCCAGCAATAGATTGCTAGCTCAAAACGAACTCAATAGTATTTCTGCAGGATTTTTGTCACATATTGCTTTTCTGAGAATTCTTTGTGTTACTGGTCTTTTGTTATAGTTTCTGACTTTGTGGGTTTGGGGGAGGTGTATGTGTGTTTCTTTCATTTTTTTTTCTTTGTTTTCTTATTCTGTTTGTTTGGGTGTTTGTTTGTCTGCCTATTTATTTTCTAAAGAGAGAGAAGGAAAGAGCATGAAGATGAATGGAGGTTGGTGGGATAATCCAAGGAGATGAGGAAGGTAAAATGTGGTCAAAGTACATTGCATGAAAGATATTTATTTTCAATAAAATATATATTAAAATGAAATAAAATTAAGTTTAAAAAGAATAGTCTCAAAGTGATGCTATGATCCACATAGGGATGGATGTCTGTCTGTCTCTTTTTCAGTACTGTTAGATGCATGGTGAGATTGTCTTGGCAATCCTTAAAAATATATTCCTTTAACACATGATCCATTACCATTTACATTTCCTACATCCACTATTTCAGTAAAAGTTAAAATTAAATTACCCAAGTCTTTCATTTTTACCACTTTTATTTTCTGTTATTCTTCTATTAAAAAAAAAAATGGACAAGACAGAAAAAATTCCTTCCTGTATAATCTCTGAGAGATAGCAAGCCTCAGCCTCCGAAAGCTAGATTAAAAATCACACCCAGGCTGCAGAATTCTCTACTAGACACATACAATTCACAGAACATCAATTCACCTTGAGACTTTGAAGTAATAAAATGATAATGATGTCATTTTGTAATAGTGTCCAGTCTGAAGGCAAAAAATAAGGTCACTCTGCAGACTATAAGATTAAGCATCAATCTTTTCTAAGTGAACAGATATTTCTTCAATTATTGTCATTCTAACTATGCTCAGCCTACCCTATGAGATTTAGCAATTACCCTTCCCCCCCAAAAAAAGTACCATCTCTTCCTGTCAGCATTACTCCAGAACAAGGCTCCTTTCCCTTGGATCCCACAGATACTTTGTGATGACATCCCAGATTCTAAAAGGCCTTTCTTACATCTGTTAGGAAAATACCCCATGTTTCTGTATGAGGTGCATTTTTCTCTGCAGCAACTAGTATTGCCCCAACTTACTGAGTTACAAGTATATTTATTATTGGTGGTTCATGGCTTGATGCACAGGAGTATGAGAGAGGAAATATGGTCATGTGAAACACAGTCCGTAGAAAAGTTGATTTTTCCTGTAATTATGGCACTTCACACAATGAATTGCGTCTTGGTAATCTAGAAAGAATGCCACTATGGTATACCTTCATCTGTTTAAAAATATAAACTTGCGGATTTTTATTATTCTAACCTATTGCACTCTTTTTTTTCTGCTAAAACATTATCTTCAGCCAAAAGAGGCCCCTCTAAAGTTGACTTCTGTGTACATTAGAATGACCCTAGAAATCTTTCATAGCTTATACTGTCAGACACAAGTGTATGTCTCTCTGTGTGTGTTTCTCTGTGCATATGTGAATTAAGGGGTGATGGTTATACCCTAATAAATGTCTCTTGCAATCCTAGAAACTCTGGAGCTCCCTGTTGTATGGTGAGAGACAGAGAGACCGAGTTGAGTTAGTAGTAGAGTTCTTGGCGAGTCCAAGTCTGCATCCATTGGAAAGGGGAAGGAGATATCTCAGTTTAAGGGCAGTCAGGTAAAGAGTAAGAACGGTTTCTCAGCCTTTTATTCTATCTAGTGCCTCAGAAGACTGGGTGAGGGTGCCTATACTGTGGGGAGCAATCTGCTTTACTCAACTTACCAACGTACATGTCAATCTTATTGAGAAACACCCTCAGAAGCACACTCATAATAACTGTGAGACAACTATCAGGCCTCCTCATAGTCTGGTAAGCCTGACAGAAAACTGTTTATCACAAGCAGCCAGCTATACTCTTCAGTATTCAATTTAAGCAAAGAATGAAAGTGGCAATACCAAATATGTAGTTTCTGTGTGAACCAAGGAGTAATCAGGTCGGGATGTCACCGGTGTTTCAGATGCTATACCTTCACAAAAACTTACAGCCAAATACATTGAGTGGAGCTCAGAGAGTATTGTGGAAGAGTTGGGGGAAGGGTAGAAGAACCCAGAGGAGACATGAACTCCGCAAGAAGACCAACAGAGCCAACTAACCTGGGCCCAGGGGCCCTGTGGAGGCTGAAGCACCAACCAAGGACCATGTATGAACTAGACTTATGACTCCTACAAATAGGTACCTGATGAGCAGCTTGATCTTCATGTGTAGGTTCCCAAGTAAGAGGACAAGTGCTGTCTCTGACAAAGATACTGTTGCATGTTTTCTGATCCTCCTTGCCAGGCCACATTGGAAAAGGATGCACCCAGCCCTGATGTGACTTGATGCTCTAAAATGGTAAGTGAAAAGGGGCTCCCTTTTTTTTCAGGGGTAGGGAAGGGGATATGGGGAAGTAGGAGGGAGGGTGGGAGTGGAAGGAGAGGAGGGAGCAGGCTATTATTGGGATGTAAGGTGAATAAATAAATCCATTATTTTTTTAATTACAGGCAAAAATGTGACTGTAAGTAAAGATACAGAAAATGGATTCAAAGAGAAAACATCTGTGCAGGGGTTCTAGGTTATCTCCATGAATGGTCCTTGGAGTATCAGAAAAGACCCCTGTGACCAGATTTCTTGGATCTGTTGTTCTCCTTGTGGAGCTCCTGTCCCCTCCAGTTCTTTTTATCCCTTCCTATCTCATTTGAGGTCTTTCTATCTTTCACAAGATTCCCTGCACTCTGCCCAAAGTTTGGATATGAGTCTCGGCATCTGCTTTAATACCCTGCTGGGTAGAGTCTTTCAGAGGCCCTCTGTGGTAGGCGCCTGTCTTATTCCTTGTTTTTACCTTCTTCCAATGTCCATCCCGTTTGCCTTTCTGAATGAGGATTGAACATCTTACCCAGAGAAAAACAAGAAACGTGTCTGGGAAAGAAAAAAAGCTGAGCAGTGATGATAACTGCATTATCATCTTCAAATAAGAAAAGTCTTTTCAAAGTTTAGGCAGCCAGCCACGTTATACAACTCTCTGCTGGAGAAAGGAAGCAAAAGTAATGGACTCTTGGTTATACATATTGTCACAGTCACCTACGTTTATGAAAAGGCTCCATTTGGGTCTGAAGATGTGACACAGAGTATTCAGTTGTTTATCTGAATGCTAAGACCATCTGCTCTCTCAGGGAATCTACTTTGGAAGGTGCAAGTCTCTGTTGTTTCATTCAAATGCAATCTTTTCCACCTGACACTGTGGGAAGTAGATTAGCGTCTGTCTAATCCATCCCTAGTGGCTCAGAGGAAAGCTGCTTTATGGCTGGCTCTAAACAGAAAGAAAGGTGGATTCAGATGCCGACAACAGCTCCCTGTCAGCAGATCCAGCAACTACTGTGAAGGTGGAGATGAGCAATGAGCTCCTTGGCCAGCTGAAAAGCCAGCAGGGAGCCTCATCCCGTCCCCTTCATGCGTCCTTCCTTCATGCAATCACTGCAGCCATACACATCCTTGAGGTGAGAACTGGGCCAAGAGGCAGGCTTCACCATGAAACACCCCACAGAACACAGCGCAAACAAAGCTGCCTTTGACCTAAAATCAAGTCAGGACGAGATACAACCATGAGGACAGTGCATTTCACAGGAAACAATGATGCATTTTTAAACATTCCAAAACAGGACTTTATTTACAAACACTTAGAACAGTTCTGCCTTTCTAATGAATAGTTGGGATTAGTGTTGGATGGCTGGAGAGGAAAAAGCCCTGATAAATTTAGCAGTCCAAAAGGCCTTCCTCCTGGAAGGATGATGGGGAATCTCACAAGGTCTCACAGTGTGACAGAGGAAGTAACCAACAGCCTTAATAATGCTGCAGATAGTTTTTTTTATCTCCTCCTAAGCCTAGAAGTTACAATTCTATTTTTATACATATTTTTTGGTTTTGATTGATAAGAAAGGACAGCAAGGTAAATGCAGACTGTTTATTTAATAAATTGTATGACCACACTTCACAAATCCTAGATTACATGTTAAAAAAAAACCTATGTAGACAATTTCTCTTCCATTTATCTGTTGCTTCCTTTAAGTGTGCACAGATGTGCAGCAGAGAGAAACAGAGCTGATTCAAATGCATTCTTTAATCACACACCAAAATGGTGGTATTGGGGCTATTTCTCGGTAGGACTAGCGATCAATACACCTAAGTTACCATTAATCTTCTTGATGAGATACCTATTTGGAGATTGATTTTTAACCAAAATCTTGAATCAATAGTTGCATCTCTTATCTCATTTCTGTCATAACAAAGGAATCTTTAGAAGATGTTTTCAAATGTTTGGTTATGATGGGCTGAATGGTAGTCCCAAAGGAGAAAGTTTGGTTAAATCTATATCCCAATCCCTAGAACCTATGATTGCTGTTTTATATGAAAAATAACATTACTTTGTATGGCAAAGATGCTGGTATAGACTCTGGAGACCTTTCTGGATTATATAAGTGACCTAGGTGCAACTGCACCCACCTTTATGAAGAGGTTAAGACAGGATTGTCAAGTACCGACAGGAGAGATCCACTGCACCTACAAGCTAATGAATGCCAAGGTATGCTGACAGCCCCCAGAAGTTAGAAAAAGTAAGAAACTAATCGTCTCCAAGAGGATCAACAGAAACACCAACACCTTTGACCTCTATCCTCTGGAACTGTGGCAGAAACAATTTATATTGGTTTTCTTTTTTGATTTATGCATACATAGGTAGGTAGGAATGAGTGTGAGTATATACAGTCAGATGAGAATGTCAGACCAACTAGAACTGGACATACAGGTGGGACCTGATACAGGTACTGGGAACTGAACTCTGGTCTTATAAAAGAGCAATAGGATCTCTTAACTACTGAACCACTTGTCCAATTCCCAGATTCCCATTGTTTTAAGCCACCATGTCTGAGATAATTCTTTACAGCATCTACAGGCAATGAAAACACCATCTAATCCATATGTTGTTCTTTAGCTCACAATAAAAGACTAGACAAGTCTGCATGTTTGTGCTAGAGAGCCAAGATTCCTAGGTAGAGTTATTGTATCAGGAATAGATGCTGACAGCAGACCAAGCCAACCTGACTTTCTCTGTTAAGAATTTATACCTAACAGACACAAGCACCACTGCCAGCTCATGTCGGCCCCTGAAGCTATAGAATCCCATACACTGTAGACTGGAGATGGTCCAGTAGGTGCAGAGTAAAGTACCAAGAGAGTGAAGTACTATCTCTGCAAAATGTAGAACAAGAAGACAAAAGGCTGAGTGGCTCAGCTCATACTTTACATAATTTTCATCTCCCTCAGAATTATAAATGCCAACCGCTCAGTTTCTCTTAACCTGAATTTCTTCAGCGAACCTCTTTCTCTCTGTTTGCCCCTCATCCCTTCTGCTGAACTATGCACACAGGTCTGCAAACCTGGCCTGGTCAGATCTCCTGCAGCCCATGTCCTCTTCCAGTGACTGCCAGTCTGTCCTTTCAGCTCTTCAGTGATCTTGTCTACACCCTCTAGCTCCACTCCTTTTATCCCTGTTTTCTCCTCAACCCAAAGAACTTTGTCCCCAGTGCATCACAGAGACAGGTCTTATGAAAGTTACAGATTGTGTGAATATCCTCAGATACCTGGCCTCTCAGCAGCACAGGCACGGCCTAGAGTTTTTCCTTCCCTTTCTTCCCCTTCTTGAGACTCCTCCTTTGTCTCCTATATTGACATTTCTTCATGATATTCAGCCTTGGATTCTATTATAACCTTAATTCTAAATACCTTTATCTAATCTCTTGATTTCAAACACATTCTGTTAATTTGCTTGTGAAATTTCAGTTTTAAATTTGTCCATATTCATCATCTTCTCATAGCTATTTACCAATTTTCTTGCCCTTCCCTTGGCCAGATAATTCTTCATGCCCTAGACCATACCTTTCTAACCTTCTTCTTTTCAATAAATAGACGCAATATCTACTCAACTTCTCAGGTACAAAACTTTACAAGTAATCTCTAATTTCTCTCCTGCCTGCATATTCCATAGCTAACCCAACAGTAAGTCTTATGAGCTCACCCTCAGACATATTCTAAACCTGGCCAGCCTTTACCACTTGACCATCATCCCATGGTCATCCCCACAAAATGATTACAAGAGCCCTCAAAACATAAATGATAACAGTTAACATAGCACTGCATCGTGTTCTGCGAATTACCACATCAAATGGAAACAAAAACTCAAAAGACCCAGGATACCTTGAATGATCTGTTTTCCTCTTACAATTATGTCTCTCTGAATTAGGAGGTTCTGCATTGAACTGTTCCAGACTCATTTCCATGTTTTGTGTGTTTAGCTCTTGCTCAGTTTCATAGCCATTAACTTTACTGTTTTGTTTACTTGAAATATCTTCTCTAGATCTTCACGAGCCTCCCTTCCTCTCTTAATTAAACATGACATCAGAGAAGCCTTCTTGATCACCTAACCCAAGAAAATCACCTACCCTATCACTATTTCCTCTATTTCTCCATTTGATTTCTTAGCATTTTCTATTGTTTACAGCCATTGTATTACTCCATTTGAATGTCTGGTTCTCCTGTTGGAATATTAGCTCTTTAAGACAACAAGTTTGACATTTTGGGTTCTCCATTGTCAAGTACTCAGTCTATAACTGATAGTTAGTAAATATTCATTTACTGACTAACTAACTGTGATAACTCTTTCATTCCAGTCTTTTTTAGGCTTGGTGGTACATTACTCTCTGTCTATAACATTAGCCACTATATCAGGATCCATCACATTAATGGCTATATTCTTTTAATAATCTCCTTTTACATGTGCCAGTCTTGAGTTTCTCATCTTTACAACTAAAGGATTGGTTTAAAAATTTGAAATGATTCAATATGCAGAATTTGAACATTAATCATAGCTCCATGAATACAAGGATGAAAATCTGAGTGGTAAAAGCAATTTCAGCCCTAACATTCTCTTTGTCTGTGCTGCCCCAAGATTCTTTGATACAAGCTTAAAATCTGACTTCCAAATTACATCTGAGGAAGTAAAACTAAAGGCCCCATGGGTCACCCAGTTTTCTACAGCCACCAAAACCTGGATATGCCTCTGTTCCAAGAGAAGAGATAAATCTTAGAAAGGAAAACTTTATGTCTGACTTGCCAATGATCTTGAACATAACATAGAGTTTAATCACTAAATATAAGGCAGCAAGAAAATAGCACCTGCCCAGGAGATAGAAGACATGAATTCCAGTCCTAAGTTTCTCCCTATTCAGTTTAATGACGTTGGCAGGTGACTTTGCCTCTCTGGGGCTTTCCTTTCTTTAACATAAGGAGAGTAGACCCATGGGCCCCAACTCTCTCTTCCATAGCTAATAATCAATGACTATTTGTGAACCTGTTTCCTTTTTGTCAGTCTTATTTTAAAAACCACTTTCTCTTCCTGCTTTCCTAAGAGATTTGTAGCTTTAGAACAGCAGCTGTCTCAGTTTTGCTTGCAACTCACTTCTGCTCATGCAGGAATGCACACTGCTCCCCAGGCAGAAAAAATATGTGATGGGTTTGATTTGCACCTTGCTGTTTGGATATATGCAATGGCAAGGGGGAGCTTTATTGGGTTCACAGCACCGAAGGATAGCAAGCATTCAATTCCTTTCAGCCCAGAGGTGTTTTTGTTTGCTTGTTTAGTTTGACACAAAACCACATTTACTCAGGTGCTCAATTACAAAGTGAAATGTGGCTCCGTAGAATTAAATTGTGTGCAATGAAATTCAAACAGTAAGCCATATACCTCCACACAGTCAAGACTTTCTACACAGATCCTCACAAATGAGATAAAGTTTGATGATAGTTGGCATATACTCTGTGCAAAGTATACAAGCTCTAACTGACCTCTTCATGACTAGAAATTAATCTGAAGCCCAATATAGTGAATTTCTGGGTACCAAGGTCTTACTCGGCAGATTTCCAAGTTGGTTTTCACTGTTCCTGGTACATTACTATCGTCATCTATCATCCTCTAAAAACAGAAAGTTGTGGACCAGGAAAACATAGTTCAATAAGGGTCATTTTCCTGGATGCATTCAAACTCACTCTGTGAACAACCAAAGAACTGAACAATACCTCCTCCCAACAAAGGGGTGGAATCGCCTGTCAATGACCTACTGGCTCAAAGTCTGTGCTGCTTCTCCAAGTGTGACCCAACCAATAGTAGTGTGACCCAGAAAATCTTTGGAAATGAAAATTCTCAGACACCACAAGGCATCAACCACAAACTAAAAATGAGACCATGCAACTGTGCTTTAACAGCCATTCAGGTGACTCTGAAACACATGAAAGTTTAAAAACTGATGACCTGGCATGACACTAACTACAGAATTGAAAATGGTTCATTATTCTCCATCAGATAGTGCTGGTTTATAAGAAAATAAAGCAGCTGGGTCTTGCTTTTCACTTTTTCATATGTTTTTGCAGATACCAGAATATATTCCACTACCAATTCACCAATTCTTTAAGACTCCCAGGATGTCTGGAACATAATGCAAGGTACTGTGGTATGACAATAAAAAAATAAATACTCTAAATACTGTGAGTTACCTGTACTACTTGGTTTTTAAAAGTATAATAATGAGTGAGGAAAAGCTGAATTGAAAGCATCAAATTCCTGTGTCTACATAGATTCACTTGATCTGTGACTGGAGAGGCTCCCCCAACACAGGAAACTATGTGTCTCAGCTTGGGTTTCAATTGCTATGAAGAGACACCATGACCAAGGCAACTCTTAATGAGGAAAAAAAAAATTTCCAAAGCTGAGGACCGAACCCAAGGCCTTGCGCTTGCTAGGCAAGTGCTCTACCACTGAGCTAAATCTCCAATCCCAGGGAAAACATTTAATTGGTGCTTGTTTACAGTTTCAGAGGTTTAGTCCATTATGATCATGGCAGGAAGCACGGCAGCATGCAGGCAGACATAGTGCTGGAGTTCTAAACCTTGTCAGAAGGCAGCAGAAGGTGACTATCCCACACTGGGTGAAGCTTGAACATAGGGGACCTCAAAGTCCACCCCCACAGTGACACACTTCCTCCAACAAGGCCACTCCTCCTAATACTCCCCATGGGCCAAGCTTTCAAACTGATTCAAACTACCACACCACAAAAGGGATTTAACAGCAGAAGGCTCTTCTGGGCAGAAGACACAACATACGGAGATGCTAAAGCAAGTAACATCTTATGTTTGCTTTCAAGAGACTAAAAAGGAGGGTTTACCAAGGCAAGAGAAGTAAGAAGAGGCCCTCTTAACAAGGCCTTCATGAAATGTTCAATTTTGTCTTAAGAGCAAAAGAAACCTAAAGAAGCGTTCTGGAATAATTGGGTCCACATTTTTTTAAGTTTTTTTTTTCTTTTTTTTAACTTTTTTTATCTTTTCAATGAAAGAATTTATTTTTTTAATTTTTTATATTAATTACAGTTTATTCACTTTGTATCCCAGCTACAGCCTGCTCCCTCATTCCCTCCCAATCACAGCCTCCCTCCCTCATCGCCCCCTATGCCCCTCTTGAAGTCCACCCATAGGGGAGGACCTTCTCCCCTTCCATTTGACCCTAGCTTATCAGGTCTCATCAGGACTGGATGCATTGTCCTCCTCTGTGGCCTAGTAAGGCTGCTTCCCCCTCAGGGGGAGGTGATCAAAGAGCCAGCCACTGAGTTCATGTCAGAGAAGTTTTTTTTTTTATTAATTACACTTTATTCACTTTGTATCTCCTCATAAGCCCCTCCCTTCTCCCCTCCCAGTCCCACCTTCCCTCCCCCTTCTTCACTCATGCCCCTCCCCAAGTCCACTGATAGGGGAGGTCCTCTTCTCCTTCCTTCCGATCTTAGTCTATCAGATCACATCAGGAGTGGCTGCATTGTCATCTTCTGTGGCCTGTTAAGGCTGTTCCCCCCTCAGGGGGAGGTGATCAAAGAGCAGGCCAATCAGATTATGTCAGAGGCAGTCTCCTCCCATTACTATGTAACCCACTTGGACACTAAACTGCCATGGGCTACATCTGTTAAGATAACTCTTCATAGTGAGAATGGATTGGAGGGATGCTGAGTACAGTTCAGAAAAACAACAGCTGCAGAGGAAACAAGCAGCCATAGTACGTGGCTATGATCCCAACACTCAGAGGCTGAGGCAAAAGATGATGAGTGCAAGGCCAGCTGGAACTACACAGTGAGATTCTGTGACTAAATTAAATAAATAAACAATAAGAAGAAAATGGTAGTTTGGCCATGGGTCTCATGGGTCTCGGCATATGTGAATGAATAAGTATAAGTAATATAATGGAGGCTAGATCAATAAGACCTAGCAGTTGACTGTTGGATGAGATCATTCTAAACTGAGCCTCTGGCTTAAGGCACAGAACTCTGAATTAAACATGGCTTTGTCATACTAAAATCTATACACCTAAAGAAGCTAAGCAAGAAGGAGGACCCTGGATAAGATGATCGATCCTCACTCAGAAAGACAAACAGGATGGACATTGGAAGAAGGAGAAAACAAGAAACAGGACAGGAGCCTACCACAGAGGGCCTCTGAAAGACTCTACCCAGCAGGGTATCATAGCAGATGCTGAGACTCATAGCCAAACTTTGGGCAGAGTGAAGGGAATCTTAGGAAAGAATAGAGAGATAGTAAGACCTGGAGAGGACAGGAGTTCCACAAGGAGAGCAACAGAACCAAAAACGCTGGGCCCAGGGGTCTTTTCTGAGACTGATACTCCAACTAAGGACTATGCATGAAGATAACCTAGAATCCCTGCTCAGATGTAGCCCACGGTAGCTCAGTATCCAAGTGGATACCCTAGTAAGGGGAACAGGGACTGTCTCTGACATGAACTCAGTGGCTGGCTCTTTGATCACCTCTCCCTGAGGGGGGAGCAGCCTTGCCAGGCCACAGAGGAGGACAATGCAATCAGTCCTAATCAGACCTGATAAGCTAAGAGTCAGACGCAAGAGGAGGAGGACCTCCCATATCAGTGGACTTGGAGAGGGGCATGGGAAGAGATGAGGGAAGAAGGGTAGGATGGGGAGGGAATGAGGGAGGAGGCTACATCTGGGATACAAAATGAGTAAACTGTAATTAATATATAAAATATAAAAATTTAATTTAAAAAACTCTTTTGTTTATGAGCAAAAAAAGGGGGGTCATGTTCAGAAAGAGGAAGATGTCAGAACTTACTGTGTAGTTCTGAATAAATATTTGTGGAACATAGAAATGGATGGATTTAATTTTTCCTGAAACAAAAAGCTGAAAGCAATCTACTCCCTTAATGCCCATTTCTATCATACAGTTCGATCACAAATGTGCATTGACTTAACAGCAGTTTCTCTAGACTCAGGTAATAGAGATGAACATGAGCAACAGATTTAAAATATGTGTGAGATGCTGACAGGCTGGATTCTACAGTGTAAAAGATCCCCAACTTAATCATGTCCTGTTCTCCAAACCTGGAAGTCTACGGAATAGGGCACAAGCCTATCCGGGATAGTGTTATGCAGAAACAAAGTTTGAAAATGTTACTAGTTTAAAGATCTTATCATAGAACACACCCCTATGCCATTAATGTGACTCCTATCCTTAGAAGGCAAATGTGAAGTCAGAGACAGAGGAGAAGGCAATGTGTGGCCTAACATCAAGTATAGGGTTTTAAACTTTGAAGATAAAAGAAGGGTCCTTGAGCCAAAGAACAC
Organism: Meriones unguiculatus; assembly: GCF_030254825.1. NCBI lineage: Eukaryota > Metazoa > Chordata > Mammalia > Rodentia > Muridae > Meriones > Meriones unguiculatus. Next base: position 81,083,165 of record NC_083354.1, read on the forward strand.
AGCTGGGTACTGGAAATTGAAACAAGCAAAGGAATGGATTTTCTCAAAGCTCCAGGGGAATCAGCTTTGCTGATATCTGAAATTTAGCCCAGTGAAATTAATTTCAGACTTCTGAGGTCTAAAACTTCTAACGTGTGCCCAGCCCAGGTGACTTAGCTCTTCACTTACATGCCCAACTGAAAATCCCAGACTCCTTTGCAACCAGGATTTGATAATGACACTCACATGTCAAGTTTGCTCAGTATTTTGAAAACTCCTTCAGGATAGATAAAGTAATGGCTAGTTGGAAAAAAAAAAAAAACCATTTTACCCTGTGTGGGGGAGATTGAGAGAATCCATGCTGACCCCAAGTTAGCTTTTAGCATGAAAGCCACCTCCTGAGAATGACAGTAGCGTGAATTCATGAAGATATTGTATGGCGATACCAACTTTCAGTTACCTAACTCTTCTACGTGAAAGAGAATTAAATCTCCATCTTGTCTATCACACTATTATTTAGTTTAGATTTTCTAATACATTTACCTAGACCAACTCTTAACTAGTACATGGAATATAGTTCTTTAAGATGCTAATTACAACCTTGGGCAAATGCATATAGGCACACAAATTTTGCATTTAATTCTACGTTTTGCATTTAATTTAGTTTTACATTTAAGTCTTTAAATAGAGCTATTTAAAGTCTGAAACATTAAACCCATGTTAAAAAAAGTGTTGCCTCAGCAGCAAATATAATATTTAGCCAGTGCATCCTGGACCAAATCAAATAACTTTATGCACAGGGTAAGTGTTTTAAAAAATACAAGTAGCAGTAATCTCTATCCAAGAAACAAATAATCAGATATTGCATGCACATAGTACTTACTGACAAGTGAAAGGGTAAATCATGTGACCATGGGACCTACAACAGGGAAGAAGCTCAGACACATTCTCATCCAGTCCTCCTACTACAAAGAAATGAAGGAAGGAAGGAAGGAAGGAAGGGAAGGAGGGAGGAAGGAAGGAAGGAAGGGAGGGAGGGAGGGAGGGAGGGAGGGAGGGGGAGAGGGAGGGAGGGGGGGAGGGAGGGAGGGAGGAAGGAAGGAAGGAAGGAAGGAAGGAAGGAAGGAAGGAAGGAAGGAAGGAAGGAAGGAAGGAAAGAAACCACTGGCTTCTCACCTTGGGCTGGTGAGATGGGTCCACGGGTAAAGATGCTCGCTGCCAAGCCTGAAAACCTGACTGCTCTTCCCAGGTCCCACATGATAGAAGGAGAAAACTATCACCCACAAATTGCCCTCCAAGTTCCACGAGTGTGCCATCGCATTTTCATGTGCATGCACACACCAGACAGGGACTGTTTTTAAGGCACGGCACCTATTCTTTGGGCCTTCCGCCGCTTCAGTTCAGTTTTCTACAAGCTTTGCAGATTTGCTATGCCTGCTTTGGGGAGCTTCCTTCAAGTACATGCTACATACATAGCAGTTCCCCTTTACTTTGCAGTGGTACGACTGAAGGGTTGATAACTATTGCCTAAAATACATTTATTTAGGAATAAAGTTTTATTAGAGACAGCCACTCCTTTCCACTTTTATTTACGTGAGAAATTTTATACTTGTTTTACAAAATAGGGAAAAAGTTGCACCTAAATCTAAAATAGTTATCATCTAATTCTTTATTTATTTATTTTTTTTAGACAAAGAAGCATTCATTTTACTTAGAACGAAAACCTTGGGATAATTCTACTATCTGTGGGGTATTTTGTGATATCCATCACATTTTTTTCCTTCTTTTTTTCTTTATTAATTGCACTTTATTCACTTTGTATCCCCCTGTGGTTCCCTCCCTCCTCCCATCCCAATCCCTCCTTTCCTCCACCATCTGCATGCATGCCCCTCCCCAAGTCCACTGATAGGGGAGGTCTTCTTTTCCTTCCTTCTGATCCTAGTCTGATAGGTCTCATCAGGAGTGGCTGCATTGTCTTCCTCCGTGGCCTGGTAATGCTGCTTCCTCTTCAGGGGGAGGTAATTAAAGAGCAGGCCAATCAGTTCATGTCAGAGACAGTCCCTGTTCCTATTACAATGGAACCCACTTGGATACTGAACTGCCCTGGGCTACATCTGTGCAGGGATTCTAGGTTATCTCCATGCATAGTCCTTGGTTGGAGTATCAGTCTCAGGAAAGACCCCTGTGCTCAGATTTTTTTGTTCTGTTGCTCTCCTTGTGGAGTTCCTGTTCTCTCCAGATCATACTGTTTCCCCCTTCTCTCATAAGATTCCATGCACATTGCCCAACAGTTGGCCATAAGTCTCAGCATCTATATTGATAGTCTGCAGGGCAGAGCCTTCCAGAGCTCCTCTGTGTCAGGCTCCTGACTTGTTCCCTGTTTTCTCTTTCTTCTGATGTCCATCCTCTTTGCCATTCTAGATAGGAATTGAGCATTTTAGTCAGAGTCCTCCTTCTTGATTAGTTTTTTTTTAGGTGTACAGATTTTAGTAGGTTTATCCTATATCATATGTCTATATGAGTGAGTATATACCCTCTGCATCTTTCTGCTTCTGGGATAGCTCACTCAGGATGATCTTTTCCAGATCCCACCATTTACCTGCAAATTTCATGATTTCCTTGTTTTTTATTACTGAGCAATATTCCATTGTGTAGATATACAACAATTTGTGCATCCATTCCTCCACTGAGGCGAATCTGGGTTGTTTCCAGCTTCTGGCTATTACAAATAAGGCTGCTACAAACATGGTTGAGCAAATGTCTTTATTGTGTACTTGAGAGTATTTTAGGTATATGCCTAGGAGTGGTATAGCTGGATCTTGAGGAAGTGCTATTCCTAATTGTCTGAGAAAGCACCAGATTGCTTTCCAGAGTGGTTGTACAAGTTTACATTCCCACCAGCAGTGGAGGAGGGTTCCCCTTTCTCCACAACCTCTCCAGAATGTGTTGTTTCTTGAGTTTTTGATCTTAGCAATTCTGATGGGTGTAAGGTGAAATCTTGGGGTTGTTTTAATTTGCATTTCCCTGATGGCTAATGAAATTGAGCATTTCTTTAAGTATTTCTCTGCCATTCAATATACCTCTATTGAGAATTCTCTGTTTAGCTCTGAACTCCATTTTTAATTGGATTACTTGATTTTTTTGCTGTTTAACTTCTTTAGTTCTTTATATATACTGGATATTAGTCCTCTGTCAGCTAGAAGGTTGGTGAAGATCCTTTCCCAATCTGTACGCTGTCGTTTTGTTCTGACGACAGTGTCCTTTTCTTTATACAAGTTTTCAGTTTCATGAGGTCCCATTTATTGATTGTTGCTCTTAGAGCCTGTGCTGTTGGTGTTCTGTTCAGGAAGTTGTCTCCTATACCAATGAGTTCAAGGATTTTCCCCACTTTTTTTTCTAAGCGGTTTACTGTGTCTGGTTTTATGTTGAGGTCTTTGATCCACTTAGACTTTACTTTTGTGCAGGGTGATGAATATGGATCTATTTGCATTTTTCTACATGTAGACATCCAGTTAGACCAGCACGATTTGTTGAAGATGCTGTCTTTTTTCCACTGTATGATTTTAGCATCTTTGTCAAAAATCAGGTGTCCATAAGTGTGTGGATTTATGTCAGGGTCTTCTATTCAATTCCATTGATCCACCAGTTGGTTTCTATGCCAGTACCATGCAATTTTTAGTATTGTTGCTCTATAGTACAGCTTAAGATCAGATGGAGATACCTCCTGAAGATCTTTTGTTGTAGAGGATTGTTATAGCAATTCTGGGTTTCTTGTTGTTCCATATGAAGGTGAGAATTTTTCTTTCAAGGTCTGTAGAGAATTGTGTCAGTAATTTGATAGGAATTGCATTGAATCTGTAGATTGCTTTTGGTAAGATTGCCATTTTTACTATATTAATCCTGCCAAGCCATGAGCATGGGAGATCTTTCCATCTTCTAATATCTTCTTCTAATTCTTTCTTCAGAGACTGGAAATTTTTTTCATACAAGTCTTTGACTTGCTTGGTTAGGTTCACAACAAGGTACTTTATGTCTTTGTGGGTATTGTGAAGAGTATTTTTCCCCTCATTTCTTTCTCAGCCCTTTTGTCTTTTGTATATGGGAGGGCTACTGATTTTTTTGAGTTAATTTGTATCCAGCCACTTTACTGAAGGTGTTTATCAGCTGTAGGAGTTCCCTGGTAGAATTTTTGGGGTCACTCAGGTATAATATCATCTGCAAATAGTGATAATTTTACTTCTTCCTTTCCAATTTGTATCCCCTTGATCTCCTTCAATTGTCTTATTGCTCTAGCAAGGACTTCAAGAACAATGTTGAAGAGATACGGAGAGAGTGGGCAACCTTGCCTTGTCCCTGATTTCAGTGGGAATGATTTAAGTTTCTCTCCATTTAGTTTGATATTGGCTATAGGCTTGCTGTATATTGCCTTTACTATGTTCAGGTATGTGCCATGTATCCCTGATCTCTCCAAGACTTAAACATGAATGGATGTTGGATTTTGTCAAATGCCTTTTCAGCATCTAAGGAGATGAGCATGTGGTTTTTCTCCTTCAGTTTGTTTATGTGGTGGATCACATTGGTGGATTTCCATATACTGAACCACCCCTGCATGCCTGGGATGAAGCCTACTTGGTCATAGTGGATGATATCTTTGATGTGTTCTTGGATTCGGTTTGCAAGTATTTTCTTGAGTATTTTTGCATCAATCTTCATAAGGAAGATTGGCCTGAAATTCTCTTTCTTTGTTGGGTCTTTGTGAGGTTTAGATACCAAGATGACTATGGCTTCATAGAATGAGTTTGGTAATGTTTCTTCTGTTTCTATTTTGTGGAATAGTTTGAAGAGTACTGGTGTTAGCTCTTCTTTGAAGGTCTGGTAGAATTCTGCGCTGAAACCATCTGGCCCTGGGCTTTTTTTTTTTTTTTTTTTTTTGCATGGTAGATTTTTGATGACAGCTTCTATTTCCTCTGGGAATATAGGACTATTCAATCTAGTTAACTGATCATGACTTAACTTTGGTAAATGGAATCTATCAAGAAAATTGTCCATTTCTTTTAGATTTTCAAATTTTGTGGCATATAGCCTTTTGTAGTAAGATGTAATGATTGTTTGAATTTCCTTTGTGTCTGTTGCTATATCCCCCTTTACATTTCTGATTTTTGTGATTTGGATAGTTTCTCTCTGCCTTTTAATTATTTTGGCTAAGGGTTTGTCTATTTTCTTGGTTTTCTCAAAGAACCAGCTCTTGGTTTCATTGATCCTTTGAATTGTTTTATTTGTTTCTAATTGATTGATTTCAGCTCTGAGTTTGATTATTTTCAGCCGTCTACTCCTCTTTGATATGTCTGCTTCTTTTTTTTCTAGGGCTTTTAAGTGAGCCATTAAGTTGCTTGCATGAGATGTTTCAAATTTCTTCTTGAAGGCACTTAGTGCTATGAACTTTCCTCTTAGCACTGCTTTCATTGTGTCCCATAAGTTTGGGTATGTTGTGCCTTCATTTTCATTGAATTCTAGGAAGTCTTTAATTTCTTTCTTTATTTCTTCTCTGACCCAACTGTCATTTAGTAGCAAGTTGTTTAGTTTCTATGTGTGTGTGTAGGCCTTTTGCTATTTTGGTCATTGAGGTCCAGCTTTATTCCATGGTGATCAGACAGGAGACAAGGGATTATTTCCATCTCCTTGTATCTGTTGAGTCTTGCTTTGTGACCAACTATATGGTCTATTTTGGAGAAGGTTCCATGAGGTGCTGAGAAGAAGGTAAATTCTTTTGTGTTTGGGTGAAAGGTTCTATAGATGTCCGTGAGGTCCATTTGATTCATGGCCTCTATCAGAGTTATTGGGGTTTTTTTGTTTAATTTCTGTTTTGTTGACCGGTCCACTGTTGAGAATGGGGTATTGAAGTCTCCCACTATTAATGTGTGGGGGTCTGTGTGTGGTTTAAGTTTTATTAAAGTTTCTTTTACATATGTGGGTGCCCTTGCATTGGGGACATAGATGTTCAGGATTGTGATATCTTCTTGGTGGATTTTTCCCTTGATGAGTATGAAGTGTCCTTCTCTATCTCTTTTGATTAATTTTGGTTGAAAATCTATTTTATTAAATATTAGAATGGCTACTCCTGCTTGATTCTTGGGTCCATTTGCTTGGAAAACTATCTTCCAGCCCCTTGCTCTCAGGTAATGTCTATCTTTGTGATTTAGGTGTGTTTCTTATATGCAACAGATTGTTGGGTCTTGTTTACGCATCCATTCTGTTAGTCTGTGTCTTTTTATTGGAGAATTGAGATTGATGTTGAGAGAGATTAATGACCAGTGGCTGTTAGATCCTCTGATATTGATGTTGGCTTTGGTAGTGTGTTTGGCTACTTTTGGTTTTGCTGTAGTGAGGTTATTTATTTCCTGTGTTTTCTTGAAAGTAGTTAGTTTTCTTGGATTGTATTTTTCCTTCTAGTATCTTCCGTAATGCTGGATTTGTGTGTACGTATTGTTGAAATTTGTATTTGTCGTTGAATATCTTGTTTTCTCTGTTTATGAGGACTGAGAGTTTTGCTGGGTACAATAGCCTTGGCTGACATCTGTGTTCTCTTAGGGTCTGCATGATAATTGTCCAGGCTCTTCTGGCTTTCATAGTTTCTGTTGAGAAGTCAGGTGTGATTCTGATGGGTTTGCCATTATATGTTACTTGGCCTTTTTCTCTTGCAGCTTTTAGTATTTTTTCTTTGTTCTGTATACTTACTGTTTTGATTATTATGTGACGGGAGGATTTTCTTTTCTGGTCTAATTATATTAGGTGTTCTGTAGGCCTCTTGTATTCTTATAGGCCTCCCCTTTAAGTTGGGAAAATTTTCTTCAATGATTTTGTTGAAAATATTTTCTGGGCCTTGGAGGAGGGAATCTTCTTTTTCCTCTATTCCTATTATTCTTAGGTTTTGTCTTTTCATGTTGTCTTGGATTTCTTGGATGGTTTGTGTCAGGAATTTTTTAGATTTATTATTTTCTTTGACGGATACATCAATTTCTTCCATTGTATCTTCCACACCTGAGATTCTTTCTTCCATCTCTTGTAGTTTGTTGGTTATGCTTACCTCTGTAGTTCCTGTTTTCTTTCCTAGGTTCTCCCTCTCCATGATTTTCTCCATTTGTGTTTTCTTTAATTCTTTCAATTCTGTCTTCAGATCTTGAACCATTTTGTTGATTTTCTTCACCTGTCTGACTGTATTTTCCTGTTTTTCCTTCAATTCCTTCAGGTGTTTGTTTGAACAATCCTCTGTTTCTTTTATTTCTTTCAGTGATTTAATCATTTCCTCTCTGAACACCACAATCTGCTTGGCTATATCTTCCTGTATTTCTTTACGGATGACCATAATCTGTTTTATTATATCTTCCCCTATATCTGTACGAATTTTATTTGCTTCCTCCATTAACCTCTTCTTAAGCATAGATGTAAGGTCATCTTCTTGAATTTCACTTATGTTAGGGTGTCCAGGGCTACTTGTCCATAGATAACTGGGTTCTGGGGATGCCATATTGCTTTGCCTTTTGTTGGTTGTGATTTTTCGCTGGCCTCTACCCATCTCTCTGTCTCACGTGTTGTCTGTTAATTTCTGGTGCCTGCTAGGTCCTGGGGTGGGGAGAATTCACTTGGCAGGGTTCTGAAGTTCTCCTCTGCTTTTTGGGTATGGTCAACTGAATAGTGGTGCTTCTCAGGAATTGTCACAGTTCACTTCAGGTATATGGAACTGTGTGGTAAATGTGGTGTTCACGAAGGCTCTCCTCTCATCAGGAGAGGTCCTGGTGATGGCTGCCCTGCTGCTGGGTTTCTTGCTCTGAATTTACTGAGCAGCAGCTTTTGCTCTTAAGGTGTAATTATTGGGTGCAGCCCTTTTGAAAAAACAGGGATTCCCACAGTTTTGTCAGCTTAGCTAGGGATAATTGGTTGATCCTTGGATCAGTATCTGAGGGCTGCTGTAATGGCCCTCTGGCTTTTGTAGGTCTGAGGATGCAGCTGTGTGCCCCAGTGCCCTAGGGATACTCAATAATGGCGGCTGAGCACAGCGCTCCTGCCTGCAGTAGAAGGCTAGAGCCTAGAGTCTGCATGAATCCAGAAAGTCTTTTGGAGCTGGGTGTCCTGAGCATTGGACCTGATGATCCCCCCTGCTGTGGAGTTTCCTCCTGACAGGGATACCCAGTCTTTGTTTTGGGGATAGCCGTTCTGTCTGTGATGGTGAGTAGAATCCACAGGCATAGACTTATGTGGCTCCACCTTTCTGCATTTCTGGGGATTGGGTGCCTGGTCATCTGCTGAAACTGGGTAACTTTTCCCAAGACCTTTTAGGGATGGTGGTATTGGCTGAGTGCTCTGAGGTCAGACCAGCCATTCCCCTCCCTCTGGGTTTGCACCCAACAGAGAGAATCAGTCTCTGGTGCCCAGGGGCCCACAGTTCTATCTGGGGCAGCGAGTCAGGCACAGGCAGGACTCTGTGCTGGTGCCTGGGTCCCTGGCTCTGGCTCTGGGCTGGCTCCTGGGCACCTGGAGAACCCTGAGTCTTTTCCAGGAGATGTCTGGGTGAACTAAGGTCAGTCCCAATCGTTTCCTGCACTGTGGGGTTATCTCTCGACTGGAAATCTTTGTCTCTAATGTTGTGGTGCCCACAGTTCAGTCTGGGACAGTGATCAGAGCACTCTGGCGTGTGGCTATGGGCTGGCGACCAAGTGCCTGGTTGAACCGGGATCTCTTCCGCAGTTTAGCTGAGTGAGTTAAAGCTGATTGAACCCCCCACCGTGGGGTATCCTCTCACCTGGGAAACACAATCACTTGTGTTTTAAGGCCGAGAATTCTGACTGCTGGTCACTGTGCCGATCCTGCTGTGCTGCTGTTCAGAACAAGAGTCATCCCAGGGCTGCCATCTTGCTGAATCCATCATCTAATTCTTTATAGAAACAAATTGGCAACCCTGTTTCAGTTTTTTTTATTATTATTCTTTTTTGTTGGCTTTGTAAAATGGAGCTCTCATTATATAGGTGTCACTGGCCTGGAACCCACAGCAATCCTCCTGCTTCTGCCTCCTGACTACGAAGATTACAGATATGTGCCACCACATCTGGATCTATTTTGGTGTTTGTCTGATGTTTGTTTTCTTTTATTATATGGGAATTAATTTAAGTTTCTGTCTAATTTCTCAAAAGGAGAACTATAAGTAAATAATACATTTATGGGAATATACTCATCATCCTTAGCCATCAGAGTGACAGGAAGACAGAAATCAAAAGTAAATTCTAGATCAACTCAGTCTGAATGATTAATTTAAAAAAAACAGAAGCTGATGTAGATGTGGGGAAAGGTAACCTTGTACACTGTTGATTAGAATGTAACCTAGTAATTCAGCCCCCATGAAAAATGGTATAGAGACCCCACAAAGGGACTACCTTACCACTACCTTTGACTAAGCTATACCACTGCTGGACATATACCTGAAGGACTGCAAGGCAGCAGAGAGTAGACATTCCTGTACACGCATGTTCGTTACAGCTCTGCTCACAAGAGCCAAGACAAAGAATCACCCTTGGGGGCATGCCAGTATATGAATAAAGAAAACTATGGTGCATATACCCAATGGGCTCTTAAGGAAATAAAACAATAAAGATAAATGAAATCATACTATTTTCAGGAAATGAATGGAACTAAAGGTCTTCATATTTAGTAAAACATACCAGGTCTAGACACACATCACATTAGACGTATTCTCACAAATGTGGAACTAAAAACTTTAAAGTGGACTTTAAAGTAGAATAGAGACAAACAGGAAGGGAGAATGAGACCCTGGTTGGGAGAGAAAAGGAGGGTCACGGAGTATTAGGGAGGCCAGCTTCAGATAAAGCATGGCATATGCCTGTGTGGAAATGCTGCCGAGAGCCTATCCATTTCTAAAGTCACCATGAGTCAATTATTAGTCTACAGGCTAGGGAGATGGCTCCACGGATAAGAGCACTTGATCGTCAAGCATGAGAATCCGAGTTCAAATGCCTAACGCACAAAAAGCCTGGATCCTCATGCCCAGCATTAAAAACAAACACAGGTGCTCCTAAGAGACTAACTTAATCATGAGAAAAACATTCTACAAAACATGCATCAGGCTGAGCACTCCTCAAAAACCATCAAAGTAGGATGAGAATGATATGTCAGCAGGTAAAGGCATTGGTCACCAATGACCTAATCCCTGGGATCCATGTGATAGAAGCAGAGAACTGACTCTCAAAAATTGTCCCCTCACCTCCCCATATGTGCCATGACATGCTTGTAAGCAAACACATACACACATACACGCGCACACACACACACACACACACAGTGACACTGTTCTAAGGGAGACATGAACAATTGTCCACTCACCCCAGATAGGGAATTAACACCCAAACAAAGTAAGGAACCACTAAAATACAACGTAGTGAACCAATGAGTTCTTCCAGAGTGAGCTACAGGAATGCTCCTGTGAGCTGTTACTTACAGAAGCAGCAATTACTCAACAAGAGCTGTATTACCAAAAGCCCACCCCAGCATGGGTGATGGCACACAAAAATCTCAAAATCTGAAGCACGCTGCACAGTTGCTGGCAGCTTGGTCTGAGCCTCTTTCCACAGCTCAGCTGCTCTGTCTTTTCTATGTGGCCAAGCTGGTCTGAGAGTGTGCACCTGGAGAGTAAGGATCTGGTCAGCTTCAGAAACTTCCTGGAGGTATTGAGTTGTTTATTTTCTGAATTTTAAAGAGCTACCCTACAAGATGGACTGTTTTTTATCAGAAGGAAATTACTATACAATACACACATATACAATAAACACACGCATGTGCACATACACACAAAGAAAAATGTTAAAGTAGTAAAAGACAAAGTCTAAGAAACTCTCACAAACCATTAAGATGAAAAAGCACGCAGCAGATGACATCCTGTCACCTCTGGGTGGAATCCTGGGACAGAAAAAAAGATATCTTCGAAAAATTTAATGAAATATCGACTTCAATTCATGATAACGTACCAATACCAGTTCACTGTAGCAAGTGCCTTCTGTTAATATGTGACATTAATAACAAAACCGGGACACATAAGCTCTACCTTTGTAATTTTTACATATATAAGACTACTCTAAAAATTTAAGATCTCATTAAAAAAACAAAAACAAAAACAAAACCCAAACTTCTAGCTTGAAGTATTTTCCAAAATAGAAACACTTCTCTTCTTTGGCAATGGCTTATTGTACATATGCCGTCCTGGTTAAACAAATACCTGAAATATACTCTATTGCTTTTTCCGACAACTTGTTCTCTCTCCCTTCCTGGTCTACCACTGTGCAACATGACAAATGCTTGATTTCCTTCCCCGGGTGAGCTTTTCTCCCTGACAACTACACAGTATGTTCTAGTGTTACATGATTCCATCTGCAAAGCTGCCTGCAAATCTGGAAGGTCTTCCTTTCTCTCTTCTCACAGCCATTTATTTCTCTACTTCAGCTTCTGAATGATTATACAGAGTGTTCCCTCTTCCAAGCAAGCAGTTTTTCTCTTGGCTCTATAAACACCAGGAGGAGTTGAGTTCCTTTATGTCTTCAAATCTGCAGGCATAGAAAGGTCAGTTCTTGGTGATAAACACAGCTTGTGTAATGAAGGATTTCCCCTACTGGGAAAAGCAGCTGATAAAACTATCTTTTAGTGAGAATGGTAAGGAAAGAAGACCTGGCATTTGTCTTTTCTTAATATTTCAGTCTCTGACATTTAGCATATTTGGGGGGGGGCTCTCTAGGATTAGATTGAGATTATCCTCAATTATTTGCTAACTTTGGAGAAAAACAGGCATTATGTTCATGTTATTAATTATCTGTGGAAAGTTGTTTCTGGATTTCTCTCTGCAAACTCAACCTCTACAAAAAGAAATGTTCTCCAAAATAGTGTAGAATTATGATTGAGAAAGAGGAGAGATGAGTTAACAGCTACTGATATTTGCTAATAGAGGCTGAATTATGGCCAGATCAAATCTCAGTTGCCTTCTAAAATGTTCCCATATATAGACAGAATTCCACATCCAAAAACTTCTTTCTTTAGTTTAAGTGATTTTTCTAACCTGGCACTCTGGTCCTTCTGGGCTCCTAGAGCTCTGTTAACAACAGAATGCCCTTTATACATCATGTATTTGTTGAACACAGATACATAGAATCAAATAGCATGTTTCTTATGATTGTTCTCATGCTGGTTCAGCACATTGACACTTTCTTCAGGATAAACAGAAATACTATTGGTAGGAAAAACACATCCTTAGCTATTTGTGTTCCTTTAACAAAGTCTTACAAAATTTTAGGTCAAGGTAAGAAAATTATAAGACCCTGTCAGTGGTAGAAACACTGGAAATACTTAACTTTCGGCCTCAGTAACAGAATTAGTCCTTTAGAAAGCCTTTAGCAAATTGATATGATTTGGGGAACTGAAGCAAAGCCTCCTGAGTCTTTTCTAAGCTTCCCAATGACCATGGGTTTAACAAACTAATGAGCTACTCCCTCCAGCAAAAACAGGATTGATCCTGAAGTGGTGCTTTTCTCAAACACCTGGAAAACCAGTATGGTGGTCCATGGAAGCAAACAGAAGTAAATAAGAAGAGCAAAGATCCCAGGTGACTATGGGGGAAGGCAGCATTAGAGACTTGGAGCAGAGGAACTCCTGGTGCAAAGACTTGGAAAAAGAGAGTTGAAAGAAGGCAGGGAAATGGTAGAAAGGAGATATGTAGAATGACTAGAGAAACAGTGAACAACTTTGTCATACACATATAAAATCACTTCTAAATGCATTCAGATCTTCACAATTTTATTGTTTATTTGCTCTGAATTGACAATGATTTAAAAAAAAAAAGACTTATCATGATCTGCCTTGCTTAGGTAAAGATTCAGATTCATGAAATCCTCTGGTGCACTATGAAATTACAATGTTAGAAGAGAAAATGTAAAGTCTGGAATGATTACCAAAATCCTCAACAGTAAAGTTGAAAGTCTTTAAATGCAAATTTTTGAAACTGTCCATTTTTTAGCACTATCAGAACACTAAGTTTTCTTATTATTTTATCAATTTATTGTAATTCATATTCCTCCAATTGAAAAAAATTATCCCCTACCAATTTCATAACAATGCAGAACTTGGGTTCTCTCTCCTTTCCATGGCTCCCTTACCAGCCTACTAAAATCATATGCACCTGAGCCCAACAAGGCTCTAACAACAACAAAAATGTACAGCAAATGAGCCTCACCTGAAAATTTTTTTTGATCTTATAATGGCGCAGAAAATTATGTTCCATTTTCTTAACCAACTACATATTGAACCTGACTCATGTACAGAACTAGGAGAGGTTTTCTTTGAAAATCATAGCATATACTGTTGACGAAGCACATTTGAGAAGTCATGCAATGGAGAAATGTGTTTCATTTGCTCCATATAATGCTTTCAAACTTGACTTTGAAGACCTGAGTTCTGAACACTTACCAGCATCCCATACAAAAACCCTCATGTGGACCCCATTTTGTAGCATGAACTTGGAACACTTACCACTGTGTGTAGTGATTTGTATTGATAGATACACTTTTCTCCAGTGTTACAAACTTTGTATCATCAAACATGTCACATTACATGTCTGAAATACAAAGGGCCTCTTCAACCACAGGTCAGGGAGCAGGCCTCTCCCTGCTATTAGCCCCCATGCCTCACAAGTACAAGTAAGGTCCAGGACTAGGACTCAACAGCAGCAAAGGAATCAACAACCCTTTGGGAGGATCTGTTGTGTGTCAGGCAGGGAGCTAGAAGCTTTACCTAGATTATTTGAGCTAATCCTGAAAGCAGTCTGTAAGATAAATATTTTTATACTGACTGTGGAGAAACAGACTAAAAAAAAAAAAAAAAAGACTAAGTAATTTCCCCAAGGCTCACATGATTAATGAGTGTTGAAGTCAAGATAATTCTGTTTTATATAATGAAATTCTAGAATATTCCATTTGAAAATGTTTGTGGTGCTTTCAAAAACTTAAAAAACAGAATCTATACAGGAAAGCAGCAAGCAGAAATAAGATTGAAATATTACTATGCTGGCCTCTGACAAACACAGGGTTGTTAACTTTAACTACTTTAACACTTATGCATTCAATATAAAATTCTGAAATTAAATATTCATATGGTTTTCACTCATTAGAATCACTTTAAGAAGCTATGCTACACACACACACACACACACACACACACACCTTCACACTACTTGACTAGAAAACAAATAAGCAAGATCATTTTAATAGAGACATTGAAGGGGAGCTTGGATTCAGTACAGAGCACACCTAGACACCAAATTCTCAGCAAAAAGGAGATTTATTACCCCAAAGGTGCAGGCAGTGAGGATAGGGAACTCCCTCTGGATTCGACAAAGGCAGATAGCAAGCAGCAGGTGTTTTTATAGGAGTGGTTTTTAAGGAGAAAAAGAGGGAGTCTGTGCTAGGATAAGCTGGTAAGTCCTGATTGGACAGTGTAGCCAAATAATGAATTTTGATTGCTGAACCCTGGCGTTTAGTCTCGAGAATGAGTCAGTGACCAAATAAGGGAATAGACCTTAAAGGCTAGCTTTAGGAATGTAATCTAACTAATGGTTAGGAAGGAAGGGAGAAGTGAGGGGGGCAAGACCTGTCTACAGTGCTTGGGCCTATTAGAGAACCCTTGAGATGGCAAGCTTTCCAAAAGGAAAATATTTTCAAGGAGATATGTTACAGTATATACAGGTAAGCAGTCTGAGGAGGTGTCCCATAGAAGAACTATGAAAGATTCTCTGTCTGGGTAGGGGAAATCCTGTCTTAATTTCTTTTTATTGCTATCCTAAAACACTATGACCAAAAAAAACTTAAGAAGGAAACAGTTGAAGGGAGGGGCAAGATGGCGGCACCCGGAGGACTCTAATTCTGAGCAGCAGCAGCAGGATCAGCACAGTGACCAATAATCAGAACTCATGGCCATAAAACACAGTCACTGTGTTTCCCAGGTGAGAGGATACCCCATGGTGGGGGATTCAATCAGCTTTTAACTCACCCGGCTAAACCGCGGAAGAGATCCCTGTTCCACCAGAAGCTTGGCTGCTGGCCGCCAACCCCAGCCCCAGCCCAGAGCCACAAGCCAGTGTCTCTGGTCACGGTCCCAGATTGAACCATGCGCACCACACTATCAGAGACTGGAATTTTCAGTCGAGAGATAACCCAGGGTACAGGAAACGATTGGGACCGACCTTAGGTCACCCAGACATCCCCTGGAAAAGACTCAGGCTCCACAGGCACCCCAGGAGCCAGCCCGGAGGCAGAGCTGGGGACCCAGGCTCCGGCACAGAGCACTGCCTGCCTGTGCGCCTGATTCGCCGCCTGAGATAGAACTGTGGGCACCAGAGCACCAGCGAATGAGTTTCACTGTCCGGTGCAAACACACAGGGAGGGAAATGGCTGGTCTGATTTCAGAGCACTCAGCTGACACCCCCAGCCTGAAAAGGTCCCCGGAAAATTACCCAGCTTAGGGAGGCACCCAGGCTCCCAAAGGCCGCAAAGGCAGACACAGGTAGTTTCTGCGCACGAGACAGCTGGCAGAGACTGAGCCGCCAGCACTCAGCTGTGCTCCAGGCACAGGCAGTTTCTGTGGCCAGCCAGCTGGCAGACACTGAGCAGTGTGCACCAGGGCAAAAAAAGACACTGGGAGTCCGTGTCTCCAGAGAATCCACAGGGAAGGAAGGAAACTGTACTGACTTAAATCACCCAATCCTTCCCTAGAAAAAGTCTAGCAGACCAGTGGGGCTGAGGCGCGATCACTCAGCTGTGCTCCAGACAGAGGCACAAACAGTTGAGGCGCACCTGATGTCCAACTGGGTCACAGCAGCTGATCATTAAATTTACAACAAGAAACCCAGAAACAGGGCAGCTGCCCTCAGGACTTCCCTGGATGAGAGGAGAAGCCTCTCGACTAACAAAGACCACAGTTACCACTCAGGTCTATATCCCTGAGGTGAGCAACTCCTGAAAAAACACCAGCCATCCAGGGACTACACCCAAAAAGCTGAGAAGACATCCTTCAGGAAAAACCAGCTTTCTGCAAAGGGGATTCTCTCCACCACAAGATCCCCAGGAACCACCAGAAAATAACCCCAAACACCTAAGAAAGCACAATGGGTAGAGGCCAGCAAAAAGCTCAAGCAACAAAAGACAGAGCAATATGGCATCTCCAGAACCCAGTTACCCAGGAACAAGTAGCCCTGGACACCCCAGCATAACTGAAATCCAAGAAGATGACCTAACAACTATGCTCATGAAGATGATAACAGAGGAAACAAATAAGATACGTAAAGACATAGAGGAAGATAAACTCAAACAGAATATTGCCATCCATAAAGAAATAGAGGAAGCTTCAGCCAAACAGTTTATGGCCTTTAGAAAGGAAATGCTTAAAGCACTGAATGAAATAAAAGAAACAGAGTTGAAGGAACTAAAAGAAAAACAGGAAAGTACAATCAGACAGGTGAAGGAAGTAAACAAAACAACTCAAGACCTGAAAATAGAATTGGAAAAATTAAAGAAAACACAAATGGAAGAAATAATGGAAAGGAAGAATCTAGGGAAGAAAACAGGAACTACAGAGATAAGCATAACCAACAGACTACAAGAGATGGAAGAAAGAATCTCAGGTGTAGAAGATACAATGGAAGAAATCGATGTATCTGTCAAAGAAAATGTTAAATCCGAAAAATTCCTGACACAGACCGTCCAAGAAATGCAAGACAATATGAAAAGACAAAACCTAAGAATAATAGGTATAGAGGAAAAAGAAGACTCCCTTCTCCAAAGCCCAGAAAATATTTTCAACAAAATCATTGAAGAAAATTTCCCCAAACTAAAGGAGAGGCCAATTAGAATACATGAGGCCTACAGAACACCCAACAAATTTGACCAGAAAAGAAAATCCTCCCGCCACATAATAAATCAAAACAGTAAGTATACAGAACAAAGAAAAATATACTAAAAGCTGCAAGGGAAAAGGCCAAGTAGCATATAATGGCAAACCCATTAGAATCACACATGACTTTTCAACAGAGACTATGAAAGCCAGAAGGGCCTGGACGGATATCATGCAGACCCTAAGAGAACACAGATGTCAGCCCAGGCTACTATACCCTGCAAAACTCTCAGTCCTCATAGATGGAGAAAACAAGATATTCAATGACAAAAACAAATTTCAACAATACCTACAAACAAATCCAGCATTACAGAAGACACTAGAAGGGAAAATACAACCCAGGAAAACTAGCTACATTCAAGAAAACACAGGAAATAAATAACCTCACTTCAGTAAAACAAAAAGCAACCAAGCACACAACCTGATGACCACAGCCAATATCAAAATCAAGGGATCTAACAGCCACTGGTCATTAATCTCTCTCAACATCAATGGACTCAACTCTCCAATAAAAAGACACAGATTAACAGAATGGATACGTAAACTAAACCCAGCAATCTGTTGCATACAAGAAACACACCTAAGACACAAAGATAGACATTACCTGAGGGTAAAGGGTTGGAAGACGACTTTCCAAGCAAACGGACCCAAGAAGCAAGCAGGAATAGCCATTCTAATATCTGATAAAATAGACTTTCAACCAAAATTAACAAAAAGAGATGGGGAAGGACACTTCATACTCATCAAGGGAAAATTCCACCAGGAAGACATCACAATCCTGAACATCTATGCCCAAAATACAAGGGCACCCACATTTGTGAAAGAAACATTGATAAAATTTAAAGCACATATAGATCCCCACACATTAATAGTGGGAGACTTCAACACCCCACTCTCAACAAAGGACAGGTCAACAAAACAGAAATTAAACAAAGAAACAATGTCTCTGACAGAGGTCATGAATCAAATGGACCTAATAAACATTTACAGAACTTTACACCCAAACACAAAAGAATTTACCTTCTTCTCAGCACCTCATGGAACCTTCTCCAAAATAGACCATATAGTGGGTCACAAAGCAAGCCTCAACAGATACAAGAAGATGGAAATAAACCCTTGTATCTTGTCTGATCACCATGGAATAAAGCTGGACCTCAACAATAACAGAAATAGCAAAAAGCTTACACACACATGGAAACTGAATAACTTGTTACTAAATGACAGCTGGGTCAGGGAAGAAATAAAGAAAGAAATTAAAGTCTTTCTAGAAATCAATGAAAATGAAGACACAACATACCCAAACTTGTGGGACACAATGAAAGCAGTACTAAGAGGAAAGTTCATAGCACTAAGTGCCTTCAAGAAGAAATTTGAGACAGCTCATTCAAGCACCTTAATGGCTCACTTAAAAACCCTAGAAAAAGAAGAAGCAGACACACCAAGAAGGAGTAGACGGCTGGAAATAATCAAACTCAGGGCTGAAATCAGTCAATTGGAAACAAATAAAACAATTCAAAGAATCAATGAAACCAAGAGCTGGTTCTTTGAGAAAATCAACAAGATAGACAAACCCTTAGCCAAGATAACTAAAAGGCAGAGAGACACCACCTAAATCAACAAAATCAGAAATGAAAAGGGGGATATAACTACAGACACTGAGGAAAGCCAAACAATCATTAAGACTTACTTCAAAAGTCTATATGCCACAAAATTTGAAAATTTAAATGAAATGGACAATTTTCTTGATCGATTTGACTTACCAAAGCTGAATCAGGACCAGGTAAATCAACTAAATAGACCTATATCCCCCAAAGAAATAGAAGCGATCATCAAAAGTCTCCCATCCAAAAAAAGCCCAGGACCAGATGGCTTCAGCGCAGAATTCTACCAGACCTTCAAAGAAGAGCTAACATCAATTCTCTTCAAACTATTCCACAAAATAGAAACAGAAGGAACATTACCAAACTCATTCTATGAAGCCACAGTCACCTTGGTACCTAAACCTCACAAACACTCAACAAAGAAAGAGAATTTCAGGCCAATCTCCCTTATGAACATTGATGCAAAAATACTTAATAAAATACTTGCAAACCGAATCCAAGAACACATCAAAGATATTATCCACTATGACCAAGTAGGCTTCATCCCAGGTATGCAGGGATGGTTCAATATACAGAAATCCCTCAATGTGATCCACCATATTAACAAACTGAAAGAAAAAAACCACATGATAATCTCTCTAGATGCTGAAAAAGCCTTTGACAAAATCCAACATCCATTCATGTTCAAAGTATTGGAGAGATCAGGCATACAAGGCACATATCTAAACATAGTAAAGGCAATATACAGCAAGCCTATAGCCAACATCAAACTGAACGGAGAGAAACTTAAAGCAATCCCACTAAAATCAGGGACAAGACAAGGCTGCCCACTCTCTCCATATCTCTTCAACATAGTGCTGGAAGTCCTTGCTAGAGCAATAAGACAGTTGAAGGAGATCAAGGAGATACAAATTGGAAAGGAAGAAGTCAAATTATCACTATTTGCAGATGATATGATAGTATATGTGAGTGACCCCAAAAACTCTACCAGGGAACTCCTACAGCTGATAAACACCTTCAGCAAAGTGGCAGGATACAAAATTAACTCAAAAAAATCAGTAGCCCTCCTGTATACAAAAGACAAAAAGGCTGAGAAAGAAATTAGGGAAACAACACTCTTCACAATAGCCACAAATGACATAAGGTACCTCGGAGTAACCCTAACCAAGGAAGTCAAAGACTTGTATGAAAAAAATTTCAAGTCTCTGAAGAAAGAACTAGAAGAAGATATGAGAAGATGGAAAGATCTCCCATGCTCATGGCTTGTCAGGATTAACATAGTAAAAATGGCCATTTTATCAAAAACAATCTACAGATTCAATGCAATTCCCATCAAATTACCAACACAATTCTTTACAGACCTGGAAAGAAAAATTCTCAACTTCATATGGAATAACAAGAAACCCAGAATTGCTAAAACAATCCTCTACAATAAAAGATCTTCTGGAGGTATCTCATCCCTGATCTTAAGCTGTACTATAGAGCAACAGTTTTAAAAACTGCATGGTACTGGCATAGAAACAGAATGGTGGATCAATGGAACCGAACAGAGGACCCAGAAATAAACCCACACACTTATGGACACCTGATCTTTGACAAAGACGCCAAAACCATTCAATGGAAAAAAGATAGCATCTTCAACAAATGGTGCTGGTCCAACTGGATGTCTACATGTAGAAAAATGAAAATAGATCCATACTTATCACCCTGCACAAAACTGAAGTCCAAGTGGATCAAAGACCTCAACATAAAGCCAGACACATTAAATCGGCTTGAAAAAAAAGTGGGAAATACCCTAGAACTCATTGGTACAGGAGAAACTTCCTGAACAGAACACCAACAGCACAGGCTCTAAGAGCAACAGTCAATAAATGGGACCTCATGAAACTGAAGAGCTTCTGCAAAGCAAAGGACACTGTCATCAAAACAAAACGACTGCCTACAGATTGGGAAAGAATCTTCACCAACCCTTTATCTGACAGAGGACTCATATCCAGTATATATAAAGAACTAAAGAAGCTGAAATGCAGCAAACCAAGTAATCCACTTAAAAAATGGGGAACAGAGCTAAACAGAGAATTCTCGATAGAGGAATATCAAATGGCAGAGAAACACTTAAAGAAATGCTCAACCTCACTAGCCATTAGGGAAATGCAAATCAAAACGACCCTTAGATATCACCTTACACATATCAGAATGGCCAAGATCAAAAACTCAAGCGACAACACATGCTGGAGAGGTTGTGGAGAAAGGGGAACCCTCCTCCACTGCTGGTGGGAATGTCAACTTGTACAACCACTCTGGAAATCAATCTGGCACTTTCTCAGACAACTAGGAATAGCGCTTCCCCAAGATCCAGCCATACCACTCCTAGGCATATATCCAAAAGAGGCTCAAGTACACAAAAAGGACATTTGCTCAACCATGTTTGTAGCAGCTTTATTTGTAATAGCCAGAAGCTGGAAACAACCCAGATGCCCCTCAACTGAAGAATGGATGCAGAAATTGTGGTACATCTACACAATGGAATATTACTCAGCAATGAAAAATAAGGAAATCATGAAATTTGCAGGTAAATGGTGGGATCTGGAAAGGATCATCCTGAGTGAGTTGTCCCAGAAGCAAAAAGACACACATGGTATATACTCACTCATATAGACATACAACATAGGACAAACCCACTAAAACCTGTGCATCTAAAGAAACTAAGCAAGAGAGAGGACCCTAACGAAAATGTCCAATCCCCATCTGGAAAGGCAAAGAGGATGGACATCAGAAGAAGAAGAAAACAGGAAACAACCTAGGAACCTCCCACAGAGAGCCTCTGAAAGCCTCTGCCCTACAGACTATCAATGCAGATGCTGAGCCTGATGGGCAACTGTTGGGCAGAGTGAAGGGAATTTTATGTAAGAACTGGGAAATAGTAAGAGCTGGAGAGGACAGGGTCTCCACAAGGAGAGCAACAGAACCAGAAAATTTGAACACAGGGAACTTCCCAGAGACTCATATTCCAACCAAGGACTATTCATAGAGATAACCCAGAACCCCTGCACAGATGTAGCCCAGGGCAGTTCAGAGTCCAATTGGGTTACATAGTAATGTGAAGAGGGACTGCTTCTGACATAATCTGATTGGCCTGCTCTTTGATCACCTCCCCCTGGGTGGGGGGAGCAGCCTTACCAGGCCATAGTAGAGGACAATGCATCCACTTTTGATGTGAACTGATAGACTAAGATCAGAAAGGAGAGGAGAACCTCCCTTATCAGTGGACTTGGGGAGTGGCATGCATGCAGAGGGAAGAGGGAGGGTGGAATTGGGAGGGGAGGAGGGAGGAGCTTATGGGGGGATGCAGAATGAATAAAGTGTAATTGATGGAAAAAAAAAAGAAGGAAACGGTTTATTTGCTTCATTCCAATCACAGTCTATCATGAAGGGGAGTCAGGGCAGGAACCTAGAAGCAGGAAGTGAAGCAAAAGCCATGGAGAAATGCTGTTTACTAACTTGTTCTCCACGAGCTGCTCAGTCTACTTTGCTATATAACACAGAGCAACCTGGCCAATGGTGGCACTGCCTACAGTGGACCCTCCCATATCAATCATTAATCAAGACTCATCTACAGGGAATCTGATGGAGGCATTTTCTCTATTGAAGTTCCTTCTTCTCAAATGACCCATCACCAACACAGATGCCCAGAAGGAGATTGCCTTGTCAAAGGGCAGAAACAAGGCCTGTGCTACCTGAATGGACTGAATAGACAGACATGAGATGATGTCAGAGAAGACAGGGCAAGGAAACGTCTAGTGTAATGGGAAATCTGGATCATTTTAGGCCAGTAGCAAGATATTGGTATTTAGTCACTCCAGGCTCAAGGCATCAGAGCAAACAGGTTACATCAGCAGCCTAAGATAAGCTGTAAGGATGAGTGATGGAAAAGATAGAGGAAGACAGACCAGAGGATACATTATGGAAGAAAAAAGAACAAGCTTGCTGGTTGAATGGAAGCAAAGGAAAGACAGGGTAAAACCAGGAGGTGCAGCTCAGTGTTAGAGCATGCCTGAGGTCCTGGCCTTAGTTCCAAGGAACAAACCCTCTTCAAAAAGACTAAGCAAGCAAGCAAGAAAAGCCTAATACAAAAGTCAAAAATAAATAAGTAAATGCATTTACTGCAATGAACTTTCTGCAAAATATTGACCAACGATCTCTTGATTACTGTGCAGCTTAACAACTCAGGAAATGCCAGGGTTCGTAAGGCACAGCCTGGGAATGTCATCTTGGAGATCTAAATAGCCATCACTCCACTCTGTCTTCCTGAGAGCCAAATTTACTCCTATTCCCTGGGTAAACTTGCAAATTATGATGAGGTGAAGAGATGGAGATTCCTAATATTTTGTGATGGAATGTGCACAACTAACTCAGTTACTGATCAATGTCAACAAGTCCTTTTAATAAACATGTGTATAAAAGCAGATGCTGAGGTGCATAGCCAAACTTCGGGCAGAGTGCAGGGAATCTTAGGAAAGCAGGGGGAGATAGAAAGACCTGGAGGGGGCAGAAGTTCCAGAAGGAGAACAACAGAACAAAAATATCTGGGCCCAGGGGTCTTTTCTGAGACTGATACTCCAACCAAGGGCCATGCATGGAGATAACCTAGAACCCCTGCACAGATGTAGCCCATGGCAGCTCAGAATCCAAGTGGATACCCTAGTAAGGGGAACAGGGACTATCTCTAACATGAACTCAGGCAGGAGCTGGCTCTTTGATCACCTCCCCCTGAGGGGGGAGCAGCCTTGCCAGGCCACAGAGGAGGACAATGCAGCCAGTCCTCATGAGACCTGATAGGCTAGGGTCAGATGGATGGGGAAAAGGACCTCCGCTATCAGTGGACTTGGAGAGGGACATGGGAGAAGATGAGAGGGGGGTGGGACTGGGAGGGAACTAGGAAGGGGGCTACAGCTGGGATGCAAAGTGAATAAACTGTAATTAATATAAAAAAGAAAAAGAAAAAAAAGTGTGTCTGTCTGTGTGAGTGTCTGCACATGTGTGACTTCAGGTGCCCGCAGAGTACAAAAGACAGTTAGATGTCCCCAGGAGATGACATTACATGCAGTTGTGAGCCACCCGACACAGATGCTAGAAACCCAACCTCTTCAAGAGGAAAATATGTTATTAATCATTGAGCCATTTCTCTCCAGCCCCATGGATAAGTCTCCTATTCAATAATATTTTAATGTGACCATTATCACCATGCTTACAATTCCAAGTTTTGCTAGCTAGGGTAATCCATTGCTAGATAACACTCATGACTACCATAATTGAGACTTTGCTGTGTCACATGCACCATCCTGAGAGTATGACACATGGCAGAACATTAAATGGTATTTCAATCATGGATAGCAGTTGTCATCTTAATTTCATAATAATATAAGCAGCCCAAGAGCATGCAAGCAAAAAGGGCTCATGTTTCTCTATATTAATGACTAATCCTGAGTTTGTTTCCCTCCCTAAAAGATTATCTTTGAAGGCTCCAGATTTCGAAATAGACTTTATAAGTAAACAAATACGGAAAGTAGATGAAAAAAACACAAAGAAAACTAGAGTTTCTACTGTTGTATTAATGGTCTTCCTCTGAACTTAGCTGCTGAAGATAATAAAACCATTAATAAAATTAAGACAATGATTACTAATATTTATTAATTATCATTTACTAATAAATATTAATAAAATTAATAAAACTAAGAAAATTATTCCCAAAACTGATATGCAAGGTGTTTTACTAATTTCATTAGTATGTACTCTACCCTGCTTGGATTTTATTAAAATCAAACCAAAAAAAAAGAAAGCTGAAGTGTGATTTACTAAAAGAAAAACAGGTGGGAATAAAATGGGATAAGGAAAGAAACAACTGCCGGACAGAGTGTCAAGAGGTCATAGGGCCCAGAGACTTCTAGAACTTGATCCAAATATAAACCAGCATATTCAGAGAGGTCCAAAGCAGTTCACTCCTTCAACAACTGTGACCTCCATGGTCCTCTGTCAAGGGTTGCAGCAAACAAGATGGCTTCCCACACAAACCCAGCCTTCTGACATTTAATCATGGTTCCTCACCCCCTCTCCTCTCAAGTATCTTGCAGGTCAATAATTCGCATGTGTCCATCTTTTCCAACAGTGTCCACAACATGAGAGGAAATAATGTGATCCAGGATGACTAAGAGAACTCAGAGGTTTTTATGAGTGCAGGGAAATTTTGTCAATAACAAATAAGAGCCAGGTCCAGTACAATCAGTCTCCCAATCTAAATTAAAAGCTGTCTTGCTGTCTCCAATAGCATCTTCAGCAATGGCAAGAGGAAATAAAAGGGCTGAGAACATCAGCTTCTCAGCTTGGGCTTCTTAGTTGTACTTTGGGGCTTTTTTTTCCCAGAGGTAGATTAGGGAGTTTTACTTAGAAGTGAAAGTTTTAAGCCACTAGAGCCAAGAACTGAGGATAGCTGAAAATCAGCTTTTGTCATATCTTAACTTTGGGTGCCTTTGTGAACAAGTTACTGGAAGAGAGAACAGGCCTGATGTTTTCACAGAGTCATTGCTAGATTAATCTATTAAGCCAATGTCTATTTAGTGATGAGTCTGTGCCAAGTCTCACTGGACTCAGTAGGTATCATGCACGCACTATCACACTTTCTTGTCCCTCTCTTTCTCTTCCTTTATTTCCCTTTCTCTCTCCTCTCTCATTCCTCATTTTGTCATCATTGCCCCAACCTATAAGTATAATAAAATTATGTTTAGCCTTCCTGTAGTTCTGTCTGACCCAGCCTCTGAGGTTATTTCAAAATTGAATCTTTCTCCTCCAAGTATTCAAGCCACTTAACATGATCCAATTTGCACAGTTAATGAGATGTTCTCTAAGTCCACCATCCAAATAAAGCTATAGAATAAGACTGGGACAGTGTGACCCTGTGTAATGCCATATGCCACCCAGGAGGCCTTCAAATCACAGCTGCATGCTCTAGTTCACAGCTCTCTGATTGCCAGTGGAGCTGAGATACAAACTTCTGTTTCCAGAGAAACTCAGCAGAAGCTCATATAGGCCTCATGCCTCACAAATGCCTACTGATCAATCTGTCCTTCACGGATTGACAAAGTCTGCCCAGAGGCTCAAATTTCCAAAGCCATCTTCATCAACTTAAGAAGTTTAAGTCCAGCCTGGTCTACATGAGATGCTGTTTCAAGGGGAAAAAGAAAGAAAGAAAGAAAGAAAGAAAGAAAGAAAGAAAGAAAGAAAGAAAGAAAGAAAGAAAGAAAGTGCCACGGGACGTGTAGACTTGCTCCACAGTTGACCACACACTCAAGCTCAGCTAGCAATTCCCTTCTTAGATATCAAGCTTTCATCACCACTCAATAGGCATTATCAAAATATACAAATCCATACTTATGCATTAGCCAAAAACACATTAACTAAAGAAGCCTTCCAATAACCTTAATTAAACTTAAAACTAGACACACCTTGTGCATATCTCTTTTGTTAATACTTTAATTTGTTTTATTAAGAAAATTACATCACTTCCTTTTTCCCTTTTCTCCCTCCAAGCCTCCCCTTGTACCTCTCCTTGCTCTCTTTAAAATTCATAGCCTCTTTTTCTTTTGTCATTATGGGTGTGTTTGTGGGGGTTTTCCCTAAATACATAAATACAAGCTGATCAGTCTCTATAGTCTTACTTCTCTGTATAATGTTTCATGTGTGTTTCTCTAGCAGATCTTGGAAAAGGCCTGGTGCAACTTTTACTGATGTATTGTTTTCTTTGTTTCACATTTTTTTTCTCACAGACCTGATGTGCTCAAGTGTTTATCTAGGCTATTAGCAAAATATTTAGTAGTATACAAAAACTATTAAAGGTAAGATATTATAATATAAATCTATATTATATTATATTATATAGACTATATACAATATAGATTATACAATATATACAATATATTATATAGACTATAGACAATATAATATATATATTATATTGATTACCTAGTTAAAATAATTTCTAGCCATCTATACTAATATAATAAAAGAGGCATTTAATATACAAAATTTTATATTTTTAATAATTTTTTATTGATTACAATTTATTCACTTTGTATCCTAGCTGTAGCCTTACTGTTGATCCCTCCCAATCCTTCCCTCCTTCTCTCCCTCATCTCCTCCAATGCCCCTTCCCCAGTCCAATGATAGTGGAAGTCCTCCTCCCCTTCCATCTGATCCTAACCTGTCAGGTCTCATCAGGACTGTCTTTCATAGTCTTCCTCTGTGTCTTGGTCAGGCTGCTTCCCCCTCAGGGGGAGGTGATCAAAAAGAACCAGCCACTGAGTTCATGTTAGAGACAACCCCTGCTCCCCTTATTAGGGAGGCCATTTGGAGACTAAGCTGCCATGGGCTACCTCTGTGCAGGGGGTCCTTGGTTGAGGTATCAGTCTCAGAAAAGATCCCTGGACCCAGATTTTTTGGTTCTATTTGTCTCCTTGTGGAGCTTCAGTCCCTTCTAGGTCTTTCTATCTCTCCCTTCTTTCATAAGATTGCCTTCTCTCTGCCCAAAGTTTGGCTATGCATCTCAGGATCTGCTTTAATACCCTGCTGGGTAGAGTCTTTCAGAGGCCCTCTGTGATAAGCTCCTGTCCTGTTCTTTATTTTCACCTTCTTCCAATGTCTATCCCATTTGCCTTTCTGAATGAAGATTGAGCACCTTACCCAGGGTCCTCCTTCTTGCTTAGCTTCTTTAGGTATACAGATTTTAGTATGATTATCCTATATTGTGTCTAATATCCACTTATAAGTGAGTATATACCATGTGTGTCTTTCTGCTTCTGGGATAGCTCACTCAGGATGATCTTTTCTAGTTCCCATAATTTGCTACAAATTTCATGATTTCCTATATCTGACAGAGGTCTAATGTCCAGAATATATAAAGAACCCAAGAAGGTAAAAAGCAATAAATCAAGTAATACAATTTAAAAAATGGGGTACAAAGCTAACCAGAGAATTCTCAATAGAGGAATATCGAATGGCAGAGAAACACTTAAAGAAATGCTCAACATCCTTACTCATCAGGGAAATGCAAATCAAAATGACCTTGAGATTTCACTTGATACCCATCAGAATGGCTAAGATAAAAAACTCAAGTGACAATACATGCTAGAGAGGATGTGAAGAAAGGGGAACCCTCCTCCATTGCTGGTGGAAATGCAAACTTGTACAACCACTTTAGAAATCAATCTGGCGCTTTCTCAGACAACTGGGAATAGTGCTACCTCAAGATCCACTCCTAGGCATATATCCAAAATATCCTCAAGTACACAACAAGGACATTTGCTCAACCATGTTCATAGCAGCTTTATTCATAATAACCAGAATCTGGAAACAACCCAGATGTCCCTCAGTTGAGGAATGGATACAGAAATTGTGGTACATTTACACAATGGAATATTACTCAGATAATTTTATATTTAACTAATAAGTATATATTACTAGAGTCCAAAGATGAAAAGAGGCCTACCTCTGCAATTTCGAGATGAGTGACATTAAGACCAACATTACATTAGTTTCATCATGCTCATACCTACTCCTAAATGACTGTTTAACCTTTGCTTCCCTAATTCAAAAATAAAGCAGGTAATACTCCTCCAACCCACAAAAAAGGGGGTAAAGCTTTAAGATAGGAATAAGCAAATTGCTGAAGGTGATACAGCATAAGTAAAAAGAGGAACAATAAACCCCAACCACTGCGACATAATCATCTAAGTTAGGGTTTCTTTTTTTTTTTTCACTCCAAATTTTTTAGGGTTTTTTTTTTAATTTTTATTTTATTTAATTTTTAATTACACTTTATTTCATTTATATCCCCCCTCTAGTTCCCTCCCTCCCTCCTCCCCCCCAACCTCTCCCTTCCTCCCCTTTCTCCACATATGGCCCTTCCCATGTCCACTGGTAGGGGAGGGCTTCTTTTTCTTCTTTCTGATCCTAGTCTGTTAGGTCTCATCAGGAGTGGCTGCATTGTCTTTCTCTGTGGTCTGGTAAGGCTGCTCCCCCCTCAGAAGGAGGTGATCAAAGAGCAGGTCAATCAGATTATGTCAGAGGGAGTCGCTCTTCCCATTACTATGTAACCCACTTGGACACTGAACTGCCATGGGCTACATCTGTGCAGGGGTTCTAGGTTATCTCCATTCATGGTACTTGGTTGGAGTATGAGTCTCAGGAAAGACCCCTGTGTTCAAATTTTTTGGTTCTGTTGCTCTCCTTGTGGACCTCCAGTCCTCTCCAGATCTTACTATTTCCCACTTCTTTCCTAAGATTCCCTGCATTCTGCCCAAAGTTTGGCCATAAGTCTCAACATCTGCTTTGATAGTCTGCAGGGCAGAGTCTTTCAGAGGCCCTCTTGTGGGAGGCTCCTAACTTGTTTCCTGTTTTCTTCTTCTTCCGATGTCCATCCTCTTTGCCTTTCAGGATGGGGATTGAGCATTTTAGCCAGAGTCCTCCTTCTAGATTAGTTTCTTTAGATGTACAGATTTTAGTAGGTTTATCCTATATTGTATGTCTGTATGAGTGAGTATATACTGTGTGTGTCTTTCTCCTTCTGGGATAGCTCACTCAGGATGATCCTTTCCAATTCCCACCAATTACCTGCAAATTTCATGATTTCCTTGTTTTTCATTGCTGAGTAATATTCCATTGTGTAAAAGTACCACAATTTCTGTATCCATTCTTCAGTTGAGGGGGATCTGGGTTGTTTCCAGCTTCTAGCTATTACAAATAAAGCTGCTACAAACATGGTTGAGCAAATGTCCTTATTGTGTACTTGAGCCTCTTTTGGATATATGCCTAAGAGTGGTATAGCTGAATCTTGAGGAAGCACTATTCCTATTTGTCTGGGAAAGCGCCAAATTGATTTCCAGAGTGGTTGTACAAGTTTACATTCCCCCCAGCAGTGGAGGAGGGTTCCTCTTTCTCCACAACCTCTCCATCATGTGTTGTCACTTGAGTTTTTGATCTTAACCATCCTGATGGGTGTAAGGTGAAATCTGAGGGTCGTTTTGATTTGCATTTCCCTGATGGCTAATGACTTTGACACCAACAGCACAGGCTCTAAGAGCAACAAGCAATAAATGGGACCTTGTGAAACTGAAAAGCTTCTGTAAAGCAAAAGACAGCTTCATCAAAACAAAACGAATGCCTACAGATTGGGAAAGAATCTTCACCAACCATCTATCTGACAGAGGGCTAATATCCAGAATATATAAAGAACTAAAGAAGTTGAAAAGCAACAAACCAAGTAATCCAATTAAAAAATGGAGAACAGAGCTAAACAGAGAATTCTCGATAGAGGAATATCAAATGGCAGAGAAACACTTAAAGAAATGCTCAACCTCATTAGCCATCAGGGAAATGCAAATCCAATTTTTTTCTTTATTTTTTTAATATTAGTTACAGTTTGTTAACTTTGTATCCCTGCTGTATCCCGCTTCTTCTTTCCCTCCCAATCTCACCCTCCCTTCCTCATCTCCTCCCTGCCCCTTTCCAAGTCCACTGATAGGTGAGGACCTCCTCACCTTTCATCTGATACTGGTTTACCAGGTATTTTCAGGACTGGCTGTAAAGTCATCCTATGTGGCCTAGCAGGGCTGCTCCTCCCTCAGGAGCGGGAAGGGGAGAGATCAAAGAGCCTGCCATTGAGTTCATGTCAGAAACAGTCCCTGTTCCCCTTATTTGGGTACCCACTTGGATACTGAGTTACCAAGGGCTACATCTGAGCAGAGGTTCTAGGTTACATCCATACATGGTCCTTGTTTGGAGAAACAGTCTCATAAAAGACCCCTGTGCTCAGATAGGTCTCTGTGGAGCTACTGTCCTCTCCATGTCGTATTAACTCCCCCTCCCTTTTTTTTAAATAATTTTCTGCATTCTTCCGAAGGTTTGGTTATAAGTCTTAATATCTGCTTTGATACACTGCTAGGTAGATTCTTTCAGAGGCCCTCTGTAGTAGGCTCCTGTCCTGTTACTTGTTTGCTCCTTATGCATCAGAGATATGCAAATCAAAATGACCCTGAGATTTTACCTGACACCCACCACAATGGCTAAGATCAAAAACTCAATTGACAACACATGATGGCGAGGTTGCGGAGAAAGGGGAACCCTCCTCCATTGCTGGTGGGAATGCAAACTTGTACAACCACTTTGGAAATCAATCTGACACTTTCACAGACAATTAGGAATAGTGCTAACTCAAAATCCAGCTATACCACTCCTAGGCATATATCCAAAAGAGGCTCAAGTACACAATAAGGACATTTGCTCAACCATGTTTGTAGCAACTTTATTCATAATAGCCAGAACCTGCAAACAACCCAGATGTCCCTCAGTTGAGGAATGGATACAGAAATTGTGGTACATTTACACAATGAAATACTACTCAGCAAATCTTACCAGGCCACAGTAGAGGACAATACAGCCACTTTTGATGTGAACTGACAGACTAAGATCAGAAAGGAGAGGAGAACCTCCCCTATTAGTGGACTTGGGGAGTGGCATGCAAGCAGAGGGAGGAGGGAGGGTGGGATTGGGATGGGAGGAGGGGGGGGCTTATGGGGGGATGCAGAATGAATAAAGTGTAATTGATGAAAAAAAAAAGAGGAAATCATGAAATTTACAGGCAAATGGTAAATTAAGGTTTCTATTGATGTGATAAAAACACGTGACCAAAAGCAACTTGGGAAAGCAAGGGTATGATGTCACTTATACTCAGCTCACACTCCACCACTGAAGTAACTCAGGGCAGAAACTCAGGGCAGGAACTGAAGCTGAAGCAATTGAGGAATGGTGCTCCCTAGCTTGTTCCCCATAGCTTCTTAAGCCTAATTTCTTACAGCACAAGGACCACGGGCCTGAGGGGTAGCACCTCCTACCGTGGTCTGAGCCCTCCTGCATAGATCAATTAAGAAAATGCACCTCCCACTGGCCAATCTGGTAGGGTAATTTTCTCAGTTGAAGCCCCCTCTTCCCAAACAACTCTAGCTTGTGTGCAGTTGATATAAAACTATCCAACGTAATGATAAATAGTGGTGGTAGTGGTGGTAATGATGATGATGAAGATAAATAAATGATAAACAGATTATTGAGAGATGATAGATAGATAGATAGATAGATAGATAGATAGATAGATAGAGATATGGATCATGGTTTAAGGGCAAGTGAGTACATTGCCTT
Organism: Meriones unguiculatus; assembly: GCF_030254825.1. NCBI lineage: Eukaryota > Metazoa > Chordata > Mammalia > Rodentia > Muridae > Meriones > Meriones unguiculatus. The sequence goes on from NC_083354.1 coordinate 81,114,976, forward strand.
CACCATGTAACAATGAGCAAGGCAACTGCTTCCTCTTCCTGTTGAAACCATCATCCTGCTAATTCCCCACATCACTTTCATAATCCTACCTTTTTATCTTTTTGCTACGTTATTTTTATTTTTTTCTATAACACCTCTTATACCTGTCATGCTTTTCAAACACTATTTGAAATAGAGACATCCATGCATTTATCCACCTCTGTGTGCAACGGAATCTGAATTTGTGAGCAAGGTTGACACTTCTCTTATTAGACTGTGAATGTTTCACAAGCAGGGAAGTCTCTCGTTCCGTATTTTCAGAACACTTGGCTGATTTGACAAATAGATGGCACTTAGTAAACACTAGTGACATGAGTGAATTTGGAGTGTCCCCAAGGGAATCTAGGATGTGTTTGGAAAATTTTTGAAATTTTTGAGCTACTATCTTAGCAATCCACTCCCCCTGTGGGCTGTCAGATTTGATTCTGATTCATCAAAACTGGGAAGAACATGAAATTGTAATTAAATTCAAGTGTACGTAATAATGGAGTTCACTGGTAGCTCCAACTAATGTGAATAATTAATATGCATTAGTAGTTACAATAAAAAGAATTGTTAACATTTAAAATACAGCTCTCCTGATTATATCTATGCATGTGTAATGTATATATAACTCTTTCAAAAACTAAAATCAGATAAAGCCAAAAATTGAAAAGGCTTAATAGAATGTATATGGCACAGAGCTTCTAACAAACAGTCCTGAACAGTGCCTATCAGAGTATCCACAGATCATGGAGACTTAGAAAGTACTTGATAAGGAACTAGGCTCTTGTCTTTGTATGTAGACATAAGCAAATGCCATCTTCTGAATCTTCTGTTAAGATTGAGTACTGCATGGGCTAACAACAGATTCAGATCCTCACCAGTCACTAACAAGCTATGCAGCCTTACCTCTCTTAATCATGAATGTTAGCTAAGCCCCTATTTTCTCACCTTTAAATGATAATTAATCATAGCACTTTAATATGGGATAATTATTTCTCCTAATCATACTAAAGTCCAACACAAAATATATATACTGAAAGAACTAAAATGCGTATAATATGCTCTTTGTCAAAAACATGCATTAGTTCAATTTATGATATTATCTCAGACCTACCCAGGGTACCCACCCTGCCTGGATCCAAGGTCACATCAGTTCTCTATGGAAAGTTGCTGTGATGAGGTCTGAGAGAGGAACTAGGCTAATTAATAGATAACTTCAAAATCCTCTTAACATACAAGGAGTAAGTAAAAATGACAGGGCTTCTTGACTACTTCAAATAGATACTGAGAAATGGGATTTGAATACAAAGTAAGCATCATTAACAAGATTGCAATATTTGGGAACCTCATGGCTGATTTCTGAGGATTAGATTTTGAAAAACAAACACTTGTGAGGCATAGACTAAATACATGAGTTAGAGATAATTCTTTGCTTTGATAGCTAAATCTCTTCAAAATAGTGGCAATATAAAACAAGTTTGCATTTAATTTAGAGTTTGTGAAAGATATTGTATGCTTACCTACGTATATCCCAAACTTATAGGTCTACAACGTAATGATTAATATTCTCTCTTACTGACATGTTATCCTTAAATCCTCACAAACACACCTGAGTATCTGGGTTCTCTATATGCGACATCTGAAAGGGGAAAAAAAGACATTAGCTTCATGTCTACACAAAGACCAGTTTTGCATTTAGAGAGCAAATGCACGCATGGCTGAATCATAATTAAATAAGCTCAGCGCCTTGTGACTGTGGGAATGTTTGTCCCTGGGAGCTGGCACAAGGTCCTTGCATCGCTGCCAACAGGTGCTTTGCAGATCCCCCTACCGGAATACTAAGAACACAAGCGCACGGAGGCAGATTGAGTGTTTTTAACATCCACCGTCCTGCCCTTCACTTCCAAGCGGAGACCTGTTCCCTGGGCACATAAATGACAACAGCCTTTGTTGTCTTACAAGTAAGCAAATTGAGTGACTACATTCATAACTTTACATTTATTGCCCCAAGGGGTGTTAGGTAAACCATGTGGGCATCTCCATGCACCTTGCAGAGGGCAAGTTCACATGCACTCAAATTCTATTCGAGAACTGGTGTGTGTTTTTCCTTCTATGACACAGTACTTAAAGAGCATAGGTCCACACTGGTATCCCCCTGTGACCTTGCGAAGGCTACTCTTTCTCTCCATACTTCAAGAGGTTTTGTTTGTTTGATTGATTGATTGATTTTGTCTCTTGGGAAGGAGTATAGTAGAAATAATTTCAAAGGGTTCCTGTAATGGTTAAATGAATCAATATGTCTGCTTAAGCTGCAGACTAAAGAAATACCATAGAATAGTATCTTTGTTTAATTGAATTTGCTAAAACAATAGAAACCTACAATGACAGGCATGAGGTTCCAGCAAGACTGGATTTCTTATGAAATTATTTTCCTGCCTGTGTTTCTCAGTTTTTTTTTCTTCTGAAGCCACTAATACCTTCATGGGAGCCCATCCTCACTCTCTCATTTAACTCCAACTATACTCCAAAGTTCTCATCTCTAAATATAATCACACTGGGGTAAAATGTCCACACATAAGGGGAAAGTATAGAGAGAGTTGACTTCATAACATGGTTTGGTTTCTAGACCAAATATTACTTGGTCTTATAGACCAGTCTCATAGATCTAACAATATGTTAAGTACTAAGTGATGGTCACTTTTGCTCTTGTTCCAGGCATTTCATTGACTGTCTCACTTTAAAAGTTCTCAGAGACCTGATAGGCTAGGGTTAAATAGAAGGGGAGGAGGACCTCCCCTATCAGTGGACTAGGGAAGAAGCATTGGGAGAGAAGAGGAAGGGAAGGTGGGATTGGGAGATGAAGGAGGGGGCCACAGCCAGGATATAAAATGAATAAATGATAATAATAAAAAAGGAAAAAAGTTCTCAGAGGAGCAGGTATAAGTATATCCTCTTTGACTGAGGAAGTTGGCTGAGTTGTCTGCAGTGACTTTGGGTTGGTGAAGTTGACTTGATGGAGATAAACTCTAGAGTCAACCTGTTTTACTTTTTAGCATTTCCTCTACCATTTTCATTGATAAAACTATCTATATTTTTAAGGCGTAACTACAGAAACCAGGAAAGTAAAAATGGACTGTTGTGAAGGGGGAGGGAGAAAAGGAGTTAGAAATGTACATGTTATCTCAATGGGAAAATGAGAAAATGGAAAAGTTAGAGATTGGAAAGAAGATGAATACAGAAGGAGGGAGGGGATAAAATAAAGATATCTGAAAAAGGTCATACATGCGGGTGTCTGTGTGTGTGTGTGTGTGTGTGTGTGTGTGTGTGGTGTGTAAAATAGCTACTAAATAAAAGGAGGCAATGAGTTTGAAAAAATTAGGGGTTACATGGGGGCTTGGAGAGAAGAAAGGGGAGAGAAGTAATATAATCTCATAAATGTTTAAAAATTAATCACAGCACATAGATTGTACTCCTACAAACATCTTTCTTTGTAGAAGGAAGACTTTGTGGGTTAAAAATAAGTCAAATATCAGATGAGTGTAGCTACGTACACTTGGGTTTTCTATTGTATGTGTTCCATTCTTTAAATATCTCTTTCTATGCCAATCCAATGTTCTTTTTATTACTATAGTTCTGTATAATAGCTTGAAATCTAGTCATGGAAATCCCTCCAACATTAATCTCTTTACTTAAGATTGCTTTGGCTATCCAAGATCTTTTCTGGTTCCGTATGAATTTTAGGATAGCTTTTTTTTTTTTTTTCTATCTCTGAGCAATGTCATGAGGATTTTTACTAAGGCTGTATTGAATGTATAAGTTGCTTTTGGTATGCTTTTGGTAGCTTTTTTAAACTACATAAAAGTTCTTTCTACCCTCTAATATCTTTCTCATTCTCTTTCCTTAGAAATTTGAAGTTTTCATTGTAGAGTTTCTTCAGCTCCTTAGTTAAAATTTTTCCTAGATTGTTTTTAAGCTATCATGTGGGAAAAGAGTAACCTTCATTCACTGTTAGTGGGATTATAAACTGGTGCAGCCACTGTGGAAATCAGAATAGAAATTCTCAAAAAGCTGAAAGTAGGTCTACTATATGGCCTAGCTTTACTAGTCCTTGCCATGTCTCCAAAGAACTTGACACCCTGCTCCACAGATTCTTCTTCAGCTGTATTCATTGTTGCTCAGCACATGCTAGCTAGGAAAGGGAAACAAGCTACATGTCCTTCAACTGTCTAGTGAATAATGAACATGTAGTACATGTGTGCAATGGGATGGGATTCCACTGTAAAGAAAAATGATGTCATGAAACTTGCATATACATAGATAGAGCTAGGAAATATACCGAGGTAACCCAAACCCCCAAAACAAACACCGCATATGCTCTCTTATTTATGCTCCCTCGCCGTGACTCTTTCTATGTGAGTATTTAGCCTGGAATAACCACCGAAACAGAAAGTAAAAAAGGATCATAGATACAGGACCAGGGGTTGGGGGAGGAGAAGAGCTCTAGATGAGGGCATGAAGTGCTATGAATTTGGAAATGAGGAAAACAAGGAATATTTAACTGAGAAGAGAGAAGAGAGACAATATGGGGAAATAAGTAACAATAAGAATATTTGAACGAATCATAGAAAAACATTTGTGCTTACTTAAAATATTTATATACAAATACAGTTTTATATATACATACATTAAATAAAGTTATGACACTTGGGGTGATCACACTCACTTCAGGAGCCATAGACTGTCTCACAAAACACCCAGTGCTAAACTCTCTCCTAGAGTGTATTTAACTTTCAAAACAATACAGATTATTTTCTCTCAGAACTTGGAAGAACCTTCTTCTGAAGACATCATTCACTTTGGACACAAGATTCAGAAGGATCAAGCCTAAGTTGGCCTGGAAGCCTCCTCCCTGAGGACTAGTATCCAAAGGTTCTATGCAAGCTACCAAGGGAACAAAGCATTTTTATCTTGGAGATAATCAGTCATTAGCTATCCAACTGTAGGTAAGGCTACTCAATAGGAGAATGGGAGAGAATTCATGCCCGACATGGTTAACCTAGGCGGCTGCCCATGGAAGTCATGGACCCCAGAGGAAAACCTTCTACTGCCTTTTTTCTAAACTGATATGATTTCTAAGTACATTCTAAATGCATACCCGTATACGCACAGATCACCGTAGATTTCACCCCTCATCAAAGAATCTTCTTTTCAGATGACAGAGTCTATTACAGAAACCCACAACTGTTCAAAATGAAGACTGTGGGTGCCCAACCCCAAATGATATATCTTCTACACAACCCCTGTACCCAAGGCTCAGAGAATACCACAGAATAGGGAAAGGTTGTAAGGGTAAGAGGACCAGAATCCCTGCTGCCAGATGGTGTCTTTGATCCATGACAGAAGCTGCATTCATTAAATCACAAAAATATAGTCACTTAAACAAGACTGCACAATGATAACACGAGTTGACATGCCAACATGGATAGGGGAAATCTTACAAGGTCCCACCCTTAGAGAAAGAGCTACAATAATTAGTGGCTTCTGATGTAAACACTGTATTCATGCATGAAATTCTCAAAAAAAAATATATTGAGTCACTGATAAGCAGGGAAGTTTTGACACTATAATTTTTTTAAGTTCTGATTCTTTTTTTTTTTTTTTTTGGTGGGAGGAAGTTCTTTTTTTAAGATTTATTTATTATTTATACAGTTTTCTGCCTGTATGCCAGAAGAGGGTACCAGATCTCATTATAAATAGTTATGAGCCACCAGGTTTCTGGGAGTTGACCTCAGGACCTTTGGAAGAACAGTCAGTGCTCTTAACCTCTGAGCCATCTCTCCAGCCCCCCTCACTATAATCTTTACCCTGTGGGTGAGATTCAGGTTCTTTAGGCAGAGTATTTTGATGTCCTGGTACCAATGGCGAAATGTTCCAGATCAGAAATAAGCACACCACTTCTTCTGACCCACTGGTCGAAATCTACCCACCCAGAGAGTATCTTGGAAAGGAAAAAAAGACAGGCATATTTGAACAAAAGCGCTTTAAGATGGTCAAGTACAGTGGTTCTCAACCTGTGGGTTGGCAACCCCTTAAAGGTCAAATGACCCATTCACAAGACTCACATAAGACCATCAAATATATCAGACATTTACTTTGTAATTCACAACAGTAGCAAAATTACAGTTATGAAGTATCAACAAATAATTTTATGGTTGGTGGTCACCACAACATGAGCAGCTGTATCAAGGGGTTGCAGCATTTGGAAGATTGAGAACCATTGCCCTAGATGGCATTTGACAGTCAAGTGCTGTGTGGTTTTTCTAACACTGAAGCAGGACAAAATATCTGTATTTCCAGTTGAGTAGTGGTTTCGTCATTTCTTTTTTTGTTATTAGATAAAAGAAATACATTTTTACTCCCAGCAAAGCTACCAACAGAGCAAGAGAGAGTAAATGCTCCTTCTGGGGGTCGGGTAGGGACCTCGGAATGGGAAAGAAGGCCAGGGTATGGGCAGATGCTTCATTCTCTGGCTTCAGTGGTTGCCATGGAGAATTCCCTAAACTTAGGTCCCAATCACGGAAGGATTCCCATTGCTTTCCATGAAAATTAGAAAGTCAAGAAGTCTCATGGCTGGGGGAAAAAAACATAGACACCGTGCAAGATGTGACCATCAATAAAGATATAGCTCAAAAAGTATACACTAGCAGCTGGGTGAGGTGGCACACGCCTGTAATCCCAGGGAGGCAGGCAGATCTCTGTGAGTTCGAGGCCAGCCTGGTCTACAAAGTGAGTCTAGGACAGCCAACGCTACACAGAGAAACCCTGTATTAAAACCTAAATACATATACAGTAGCACATATACACACACATACAGCCATACACACAGGCACACATGCATCACATGCATGCACACACACATATATTCACACACACACAAGCACACATGCACACAGGCACACAGGCACACACATGTGCACACCAACTGCAACAAGATGGAAATTTGTGAATGTTCCTTGGGAGAAATGACTCCACCAGTGAACATTCACTTTACGTTTTGTTTTTTGTTTGTTTCTCTGTTGTTTTTGTTTTTAGTTACATGAGCAACTTTAGTTCCTAGGTCTCATCTTTTGACAAGAGGGTTTTTTTTTTTTTGGGGGGGAGCACAAAATGTAGAAACAGAAATGCTATAAAAAATGCTTTCCTGAAATACCTGGGACATTGAAACATCTGCTCTAACCAGCTGAGCACCAACTCTAATAAATTATTAAATGCATTTGAATTTCCTATGCATTCCCTTCCTATGGGGAGTGAACATGTGAAGCATTCAGCGGAGGTGAAAGTGGAGAAGCAGGGCATGCTTCTGAGAAGGACTCCTGGGCTTTCTATGTGTCCCTTATGTGAATTCTACAGAGGCAAGTTTGCCTCTCATTCTGTCATTAGACCGCCTCATACAAAACAAATCTGTGCTGCTCCAGAAAGTCTGTGATCCCATAACTCAAATAATTACCTAGCAAGTCATCAAAACCAGATGCTGTGCTATCAAATGTATGCTCAAAGTGCTAGGCACTGGCTAATTTTATCTCACTCCAAAGGCCCCACATAGTGATGTGCTGTTATGGCTAAGAAAAATCTGATGTGTTTACAGATCTGATAAACATATGAATCTGGTTCTGTGCTAAAAAAAAAAAAAAAAAAAATTCTCACAAAGTGGCTTGAGCTTAAAAAATATATGAATTATTCAAAAGTTGGCCTTTTCAATGATATGTGTTACAATTATGGTAATTACTTCCTACATCCAGAGTACAAAAATGCATTTTAATAGTTCAGAATTTAGTTCTCAGCCAGTACAGCATTGCTCTTCCATGTTTGAATAATAGGTCTACTTTCTTTCAGATGTGCTGGCTTAAGAGAGAATCAGGACAAATCTTTTGTTTTTCTTTTCAGTGCCTCATAATTTTTTATAGTTTTTATTACATGTTGCAGTGTTGCCTTAAATATGTTCTGCAGTGTTAGTTATGTTCTAATTTAATTTGAGTGGTATTTAAAAACATTCAGGACACTGTTTGTAACTTGTCGTTTTCTTTTTTCCTTTTCAAAAATTTATTTTTTTTTATTAATTACAGTTATTCACTTTGATTCCAGCTGGAGTCCTGTCCCTCATCCCTTCCCAATACCACCCTACCTCCCTCATCTCCTCCTTTGCCCCTCCCCAAGTCCACTGATAGGGGAAGTAGAATCATGACAATTCTTAAAAGTTGTATTTCATACAACTAGAATCCAGCACTTGACAAAACTTAAGCCTATGAACTTTGGAGCAGTATGAAATAGAGTTTAAGACAATTAAGCCAAAAATCAAGTATCCATAGGTGTGTGGGTTTATTTCTGGGTCTTTTATTCAATTCCTTTGATCCATCATTTTGTTTCTATGCCAGTACCATGCAGTACAGCTTGAGATCAGGGATGGAGATACAGCCAGAAGATATGTTATTGTACAGGATTGTTTTGGAAATTCTGGGGTTTTTTGTTATTGCTTATGAAATTGAAAATTGTTCTTTCAAGTTTCAAGTTGGTATTTTGATGGGAATTGCATGAAATCTGTAGATTACTTTTGGTAGGATGTCCATTTTCATTATGTTAACCCTATTGATCCATGAACATGGGAGATATTTCCATCTTCTGATATCTTCTTCAATTTTTCTTCAAAGACTTGAAGTTGTTTTGTTTTGTTTTGTTTTGTTTTTCATCCAAGTCCTTCACTTGCTTGGTTAGACTCACACCAAGGTACTTCATATTATTTGTGGCTATTATGAAGGGTGTAGTTTCCCTAATTTCTTTCTCAGTCCATTTGTTGTTTGTATACAGGAGGGTTACTGATATTTTTTAATTAATCTTGTATCCAGCCACACTGTTAAAGGTGTTTGTCAGCTTTAGGAGTTCTCTGGTGGGATTTTTGAGGTCACTTATGTATGTTATCATACCATCAGCAATACTCTGACTTCTTCCTTTCCAGTTTGTATCCCCTTGATCTCCTTTAGTTGTCTTATTGCTTTAACTAGAACTTCAAGTACTATAATGAAGAGATATGGAGAAAGTGGTAAGCTAAAATGAGAAAAATGCAAATAGATCCATATCTATCATCCTGCACAAAACTAAAGTCCAAGTGGATCAAAGACCTCAACATAAAGCCAGTCACACTAAATCTTTTAGAAGAAAAAGTGAGAAAAAGCCTTGAACTCATTGGCACAAGAAATAACTTCCTAAAAGGAACAACAACAGCACAGGCTCTAAGATCAACAATAAATGGGACCTCTTAAAACTCAAAAGCTTCTGTAAAGCAAAGGATACTCTCAACAGAATAAAATGACAGCCTACATACAGACTGGGAAAAGATCTTCACCAACCCTGTTTCTGACAGAGGGCTAATATCCAGAATATATAAAGAACTCAAGAAATTAAGCATCAACAAAACAAATAATACATTTAAAAATGGGGTACAGAGCTAAACAGAGAATTCTCTCTTTTTTTTAAAGTGGCAATTTATTTTTATTTTTAAATAATTCTATACATTTATTTGTATCCCAGCTGTAGCCCCCTCCCTCATTTCCTCCCATTCCTACCCTCCCTCATCTCCTCCCTGCCCTCTTCCAAGTCCACTGCTAGGGGAGGTCCTCCTCTCCTTCCATCTGTTCCTAGCTTATCAGGTATCTTCAGGACTGGCTGCAATGTCTTTATCTGTGGCCTAGTAAGGCTGCTCATCCCTTGAGGGACTGGGGAAGCTCAATGAGCTAGTCATTGAGTTCATGTCAGAAATAATTCTTGTCCCCCTTACTAGAGAACCCATGTGGATACTGAGCTACCATAGGCTATGTCTGAGCAGGGGTTATAGGTTATATCCATGCATAGTCCTTGGTTGGGAAAACAGTCTCATCGAAGACCCTGTGCCCTGATATATTTGGACCTTGTGGGGCTCCTGTCCCCTCTAGGTCATATTAACTCCTCCTTCTTTCATGATTCCCTGTACTCTGCAGAAGGCTTAGGTATGGATCTCAGCATCTGCTTTGATACACTGCTAGGTAGAGTCTTTCAGGTGCCCTCTGTGGTAGGCTTCTATCCTGTTACTTGTTTTCTCCTACTTCCAATGTTGATCTTTGTCTTTCTAGGTGAGTATTGATCATCTTTCCCCGGTCCTCTTTCTTGTTTATCGTTTTTTTTTTTTTTTTTTTTTTTTTTTTGAGGACAATGCAGCCACTTTTGATGTGAACTGACAGACTAAGATCAGAAAGGAGAGGAGAACCTCCCCTATTAGTGGACTTGGGAAGTGGCATGCAAGCAGAGGGAGGAGGGAGGGTGGGACTGGGAGGGGAGGAGGGAGGGGCTTATGGGGGGATGCAGAATGAATAAAGTGTAATTGATGAAAAATTAAAAAAAAACGATAAACAAGAAAGAGAATTCTCAACAAAAGAAAATACAACACCAGAGAAACACTTAAAGAAATGCTCAATGCCCTTAGTCACCAGGGAAATGCAAATCAAAACAAGTTTAAGATTCCATCTTATACCCATCAGAATGGCTAAGATCAAAAGTGACAACACTTCTGTGCAGGGGTTCTAAGTTATCTCCATGCATGATCCTTGTTTGGAGTATCAGTCTCACCAAAGACCCCTGTGTCCAGATTCTTTGCTTCTGTTGCTCTCCTTGTGGAGCTCCTGTCCTCTCCAGGTCTTTCTTTCCAGAAGTAGCCCATGGCAGCTCAGTATCCAAGAGGGTTCCCCAATAATAGGAACAGGGACTGTCTCTGACATGAACTCATGAGCTGGCTCTTTGATCATGTCCACCTAAGGAGGGAACAGCCTTACCAGTCCACAGAGGAGGACAATGCAGCCAGTACTTATGAAACCTGATGGGATAGGATCAGATGGAAGGGAAGGAGGACCTCCCCTATAATTGGACTGAGGAGGCACGTAGGAGAAGAAGAGGGAGGGTGGGAGAGGAAAGGGGTGGAGGAGGGTTCTACAGCTGGGATACAAAGTGAATAAACTATAATTAATAAAAATAAAATAAAAATTTTTAAAAAGGGACAACACATGCTGGAGAGAATGTGGAGAAAGGGGAACCCTCCTCTATTGCTGGAAGGAGTGCAAACTTGTACAACCACTTTGGAAATCAATCTAGCATTGGCTCAGAAAACTGGAAATAGCTCTTCCTCAAGACCCAGCTATACCACTCCTGGGAATGCACCCAAAAGATGCTCCACAATTTGCTCAGCTATGTTCAAAACAGCTTTATTCATAATAGCCAAAATATGGAAACAACCTAGATGGCCCTCAACTAAAGAATAGATACAGAAATTGTGGCACATTTACACAATGGAATACTATTCAGCTATTAAAAACAAAGAAATCATGAAATTGGCAAGCAAGTGGATAGAACTAGAAAAGATCATCTTGAGTGAGATATCTTAGAACCAGAAAGACAAACATGGTATATACTCACTTATAAGTGGATATTACACATAACTATGCTTCTTTAGGTCTGTAGATTTTAGTATCCTATAATAAAGAAGCTAAATAACAAGGAAGCCCCTGGAAAGATGTTTAATTTTCATTCAGAATGGCAAACAGGATAGAAACCAGAAGCATAGAATTCCATTGTGTAAGGGGAACAGAGGCTATCTCTGACATGAACTCAGAAGCTGGCTCTTGGATCACCTCCCCCTGATGGGGAGGGGGTGTGGGCAGCCTTACCAGGCCACAGAAGAAGACAATGCAGCCAGTCCTGATGAGATCTGATAGGCTAGAGTCATAGGGAAGGGGAGGAGGACCTCCCCTATCAGTGGACCTGGGGAGGGGCATTAGGAGAGAAGAGGGAGTGAGGACAGGATTGGAAGGGGATGAGGGAAGGGACTACATCTGGGATACAAAGTGAATAAATTATAATAAATAAAAAAATAAATTTAAAATAAAAATAACCTCTCCCCAAAAAGACTTTCTATGCTTTTCTGCCTTTGCTAAATATACACATACACAAGCACAGCCTTTAAGGAGTCCCTCTCACAGTTGTAATTTTATAGTTCATTTAGGAATTCTCAACCAAGCCAGGATTAGTTCTGCTGAAGTTCATCTTTTTATAAAATTACTTTTTGTGACTCGACCTACAATCACACTAAGACCAGGTGATAAGATAAAGCACTGTGTACCAAGCTGTGGGCTCAAGTCTTCCTCTGGCCTCGAAATTTCTGAGGTAGCAATAGCAAGGGAAGGAAGTCTGATTCTGGTAGAGTCTGTTCTTCTCAATTTCTCAACTTCGTGTGCTCCTTTTTTTTTTTTTTGAGACAAGGTTTCTCTGTGTAGCCTTGGCAGTCCCAGACTCACTTTGTAGACAAGGCTGGCCTTGAACTCACAGAGATCTGCCTGCCTCTGCCTCCCAGGGTGCTGGGATCACAGGTGTGCACTAGCACACCGGCTTCTTGTGCTCCTTTCTACTGACTTCTCCCTACACACAACCACAATGAATGGATAATTTGACGTCATGGATGTTCTTCCTCCCACTTCCACTTCCCCATGGCCAGAAGAGAATGAGAACAGGAAATCTACATGATGCCCACCATTTCCTTTTCTTATTTTATCACTTACCTCACTCAGTCTTCTTCTCTATTCGTGGACACGAATATATATATAATATATCCATGGCATATATTATTTAATTGGGATACATCAAAACCACCTTTAATATACGGACTTCTGTGACAGAACATATTCGAAAGAATGATGCATGGTGAGTAATGCCTTCAGGAAATGTGAGAGAGAGGCTCCAGAAGGGAAGGCAGAGGGGCTTTTGCATCACGTACATTCTGCTCCCCGGTTTGTTCTTGGATATGATTTCATGCCTAGTTTCAATTTTCAAGCATTGTTCATTCTCATCTGAGGTCAAAACGTAGCTATAGACCCTAATCTGGTGAAAGGGCATGCTGAATGCTCTACTCGGTGTACCCTGGATCCTGATATGGCCTTCTGCTCTGCTTTTGTGCCTTCCCAGATATAATCTACACTACATGCCAGGCAATTGTGTTTAACTTGGTCTGTGCCAAGCAAGTTCTGGAAAAGGCTGTTCTTTTATTATTTGGTGTGTGCTTGCTGGCCTTTATTTACATGTTTTTCTGAACTCAAACAGCCTTCTTTAGAGCATTGCCTTCTTTGTTACAGCCCTGTGTAAAAGAACACTGAAACTGAAGTGAGGTTGTCTACAGCACTGGGCTGTAGTTGGCCACATTCTTTCAGGTCCTAAGATCCCAAGTCCAGCAGACAAGATCTGCACAGGTTGGTTAAAAATTCAACATCCCTGTATCCCCCTGCAGTCCTAATGAAACAAAAATGGGGGAGGGAACACAGAAAAAAAAAATCCTGTGTCTGTCTCCCATAACACAATGGCCTTTCCAAAACTTCTGTCCTACATGCTGGCTTAGGCAAGAAGTAAAAACACCAATTAAGTAGTCTCACAACTGACTAACCAGAATCCAAATTAGGTTTCCCAAGCACTACTGACACTGTCTAGCAAATCCTTTATCTGCCTCAAAAACATTAGCAAAGAGCAGTAGCATAGCTGCAGACAACCAATCAGATTCTCTGCCTCCACTGAGAAATGTTACCCTCTCTGTAGCAAGGACAGTGTCAAGGCTTATGAACTTTGTTTATTCAAAATATTAGCAAAACTGAATTTAGAACATTTTGTTTTAATGTGGGTATCAAAAGGTTTCGTCTCTAAATATTGCTCATAAAACTAGCTGCATCCTTCAATAAATGAGCAGCACTTTTCCAATGTGTGAAATGTATGAAATACATCCGACAAATGCTGGGTTACATCCTGAGCTAGCAGCCATGCTTATCTCTCGTGGGTACTTTTTAACAGTGCTTTAGAAGAAGCTGACATATGTGAGGCAAACTGTTATGCAAATTTTGCTATTTGGTTAACAGTACAGATTGAACTGTGACTTAATACCACAGCAATCAATTTACAGGTGATATTCTTATCAACCCTGTTATAACCCGTTTAATTATATATATATATATATATATATATATATATATATATATATATTACTATTGTAGGGGTCTTACAGAAAGCTTATGTTTAAAAAAGACATACAGACAAACTGCAAAAAAAAGAAAACTCTCAGAAATTTAACCTCTATTTTATTTATCTTTCTTTTCATTTTCAGATAAGAATAATAAAATAAAGACTATTTGGTGGGTAAGATTGATTCATTTAAAATTAAGCCTTAAGATACAAAAAAAAAATCATGATACCTCCTAAAGAAATTAAGAAATACTATAACATAAAGATTTTTAAAAAACAAAAGAAGAAAAAAATGTATAAATGCTATCAAACTACGTAGCTGTGCATTTTGGCTACTTTATTGGTTCTTCTATCTACCACTTTTCCACACCCCAATCCCTTCCAAACCCCCAGTACTAGGTAGGGGAGAAAGAAGTTAGAAAATGGGGCATAGATCTCTTTAGACTACTTCCTGCTGGTAAGAGGCACAGTGTTCCTTGGGGCAAATAGAATCTACATCAAGATATCTCCAACCAGCAAACTGGCAAACAGCAACATCAGCAGAAACGAGCAGCAGCAGGGACCAGCGTGAGGCAGCCAGCGTGAACCAGCAGCTGCTGCCTCTTCTGAGCATCTCCAGCCCCTCTCACGGCTCTAGCATTTTTAACAGCCTCCAGAACTCCAAACGGAGACTATCGTCATCTGGTAAAATCATACCCCTGCCAGAGCACGAGACAAATAAATTACAGTGTACTGCTGTGGACAGTCTGAGGAGTAGCCCCATATTCCACCCCTGGGATTAAAACAAAAACATTCACATAACATAACCCCATATTCCACACCTGGGATTAAAACAAAAACATTCACATAACATAACTGGGTTTTTTTAAGAAGCCAAATTTTTCACTACACAACAGCTCGGTGAAACAACAGTTAATATTTCTGGGGCTGTTACTACAACCTTCATTATAACAGCTTAATACCTGTTTACCATAGATTTGCAGACCAGATTTTATTTACCTCTGAGAGGATTAATGAGGATAAATGAACCACTATCGCCTTCTAACTAATGTTCACTTCTATACAGAAAAGCTGCTGGTACTTTTTTAACTAATGTAACTGAACACTGTGCTGCTCCTAAATTTTCCAAGAAACTAGTTAAATCAGTTTAAAACAAAGCATTCTTTGGCCCTATTTATTTACATTTCTTCTTACTAATGTAAAATCTTCTCAAAAGAGGATAAAATGTATTCTCTTCTATTTGGGGCATGTCTTTATTTTTTTACAAGCCTAAGTAATTGTAAAATTCCCTATTATCTGACATAATTCAAGTAAATAAGCATGTGCATTTTAATATATTTAAATATGTGTGTATATATCATCTTTTGGGCTAAACTACTTTATCTTTGGCCCTTTTGATACATTTTGAGAATGTTTACTAGTAAGAAACCATACTTATATTCCTGAAATTCTCTTTTATCATCTCAGTTCATGTAATGACACACACACACACATACACATACACACACAGAGAAAAAAAACTATGGACAAATATTCCTGATGAACATACATACAAAATCCTCAATAAAATACTAGGAAACTGAATGCAGGGACATATTAAGAAGATCATCTACCATGACCAAGTTGAATTTATCTTAGAAGTATAGGGGTAGCTCAACATACATAAATCAATTAATATTAAAAACATATAAATGGAGATAACAATCACATAATCATAGAACCCCTGCTCAGATGTAGCCCATGGCAGCTCAGCATCTAAGTGAGTTCCCTAGTAAGGGGAACAGGGACTGTCTCTGACATGAACTCAGCGGCTGGCTCTTTGACCACTCCCCCTGAGGGCGGAGCAGCCTTGCCAGGCCACAGAGCAGGACATTGCAGCCAGTCCTAATGAACCCTAATAGGCTAGGATCGGATGGAAGGGGAAGAAGACCTCCCCTATCAGTGGACTTAGAGAGGGGCATGGGAGGAGATGAGAGAGGGAGAGTGGGATTGGGAGGGAATGAAGGAGGGGGCTACAGCTGGGATACAAAGTGAATAAAATGCAATTAATGTAAAAAAAATAAAAATGTAATAAAAAAAGAAAAAAGAAATACAGAAAAGGCCTTTGACATATCTATCATGCTTTCATGATAAAGACAATTTTCAGAGAGTAGTATTAGAGGGAACTTACATAAACATAATAAAGGCTGTATATGGCAAGTTCACAGCCAGCCTCAATCCAAATGGAGAAAACCTGAAGCAATCCCATTAAGACCAGGAATGACACAAGCTGTCCTCTACCACTTCTTCTTTTCAACATAGTTTCCAAAGCACTAGCTGGAGTGACAAGGCAAGAAAAGATTAGGTTGATACAAATAGGTAAAGAGGCAAGTGTTATGATAGTATACATAGGAGATCCAAAAATAACCTGAAATACTTCTAGAAATGATCAACAATTTCAGAAAAGTAACAGGGTAAAAAAAAAAAATCAACTCATGAAAATCAGTAGCTTTATTACACACTAACAACAAACACACTGAGAAAGAGATCACGGACACACTCATGTTTACAATAGCACTAAAGACAAAATATCTTAGGATAAACCTAACCAAGGAGGTGAAAGACATCTACAATAAAAATTTCAGTCTGTTAGATTAAAAGAGACACTAAAAAAATGGAAATATAACTCATATTCATGGATCAGAATTTATATAGTAAAAATGATCATCCTATCAAAAGCAATTTACAGATTCAATAAAATCCCAACCGAAATTTCCACAAAATTCTTTCCAGAAATAGAAAAAAAATCTGAAATTCAGATGGAACTAGTAAATATCTTAGATAACCAAGCAATCCTGAGCAAAACTAACTGATGATGATGATGTTGATGATGACGATGATGGATGAAGGGATTTCAATTATAGATATTATACATATTTCCATTACAGATCTTATTAAGATATTATAGAACTATAGCAGTAAAAACAATATGGTATTGGCAGAAAAAGACATGCAAACCAATATTAAAAACCCAAACCCTAACATGAGTGCTCATAATTACAGCCTCCAGTATGTAACAAAGAGCCTGAAACCACACAAATATAGAGAAAAGACTGCATCTTCAACAAATGAGGCTGGGAAAACTGGAGCACATGCAGAGGAATGAACTTAAACACATACCTATCACCCTGCAGAAAAGTTAGCTCCAAATCAAATACACAGAATTAAAGGCTAAGTATGCTAAAAATAAATATAGGCAATAACCCTAGAAGACATAGGTATAGAGAAGAACTTTCTAAAGAGGACTTCATTTGTCCAGGATTTAGGGCCAATAATTGATAAATGGGACTTCATAAAACTAAAAAGGCTTCTGTACAACAAATAAAACAGACTACAGAGTGAAGAAAAGTATCCACAGAATAGGAAAATCTTTGCAGATATACATCTGACAGTGGATTAACCTCCAGTATATATGAAGATATTTTTTGTATCTTTTTTTCTTTTGTCATTATTATCATTTATTACAATTTATTCAATTTGTATCCTGGCTATGCCCCCTTCTTTGTCTTCTCCCAATCACACCCTCCATCCTTCATCTCCTTCCATGCCCCTCTCCAAGTCCACTGATAGTAGAGGTCCTCCTCCCCTTCCATCTGACCCTAGCCTATCGGGTCTCATCAAGACTGGTTGCATTGTCTTCCTCTTCCGCCTGTGTTGATGGTGTTCTGTTCAGGAAGTTGTCTCCTGTGCCAATGAGTTCTAGGTTCTTCCCGACTTTTTCTTCTAACCGATTTAGTCTATCTGGTTTTATTTTGAGGTTTCTGACCCACTTGGACTTTAGTTTTGTGCAGGGAGATAAGTATGGATCTATTTTCATTTTTCTGCATGTAGACATCCAGTTAGACCAGCACCATTTGTTGAAGATGCTGTCTTTTTCCATTGAATGGTTTTGGCTTCTTTGTCAAAAACCAAGTATACATAGGTGTGTGGGTTTTGGTAGATGGAATCTATCAAGAAAATTGTCCATTTCTTTTAGATTTTCAAATTTTGTGGCATATAGGCTTTTGTAGTAAGACCTAATGATTGTTTAGATTTCCTCCATGTCTGTAGTTATGCCCCCTTTTCATTTCTGATTTTGCTGATTTGGATAGTTTCTCTCTGCCTTTTAGTTAGTTTGACTAAGGGTTTGTCAATCTTGTTGATTTTCTCAAAGAACGAGCTTCTGGTTTCATTGATTCTTTGAATTGTTTTATTTGTTTCTAATTTATTGATTTCAGCCCTGAGTTTGATTTTCAGCCATCTACTCCTCTTGGATGTCTCTGCTTCTTTTTTTTTTCTAGGACTTTCAGTTGGGTCATTAAGTTGCTTGTATGAGATGTTACAAATTTCTTCTTGAAGGCACTTACTGAATTTTCCTCTGAACACTGTTTTCACTGTGTCCCATAAATTTGCGCATGTTGTACCTTCATTGTACGAAGTCTTTAACTTTTTTATTTCATCCTTAACCCAACTGTCATTTAGTATCAAGTTGTTAAGTTTACATGTGCATGTAGGCTTTTTGCTATTTCCATTGTTGTCCAGCTTTAGTCCATGGTGGTCAGATAGAATACAGGGGATTATTTCAATCTTCTTGTATTGTTGAGGCTTGCTTTGTGAGCAACCCTATGGTCTGTTCTGGAGAAGGTTCCATGAGGTGCTAAGAAAAATGTATACTCTTTTAAATTTGGGTGAAAAGTCCTGTAGACATCTATTAGGTCCGTTTGAATTAGGACCTTTGTAAGTGCCATTATTTCCCTATTTAGCTTCTGTCAAGATGATCTGTCCCTTGGTGAGAGTGGAGTGTTGAAGTCTCCCACTATTAAGGAGTTGGGATCAATGTGTGATTTAAGCTTTAATAATATTTCATTTATGAATGTAAGCACTCCTTTATTTGGGGCATAGATATTCAGAATTGTGATGTCCTCTTGGTGGATTTTTCCTTTGATGAGAATATAGTGCCCCTTTCACCTTTTTTGATTAATTTTGGTTGAAAGTATTTTATTAGGTATTAGGATAGTTACTCCAGCTTGTTTTCTGTGTCCATTTGCTTAAAATACAGTTTTCCAGTCCTTTACTCTGAAGTAGTGTCTGTCTTTGTTGCATAGGTGTGTGTCTTGGATGCAGTGGAATGTTGGATCCTGTTTTCCCACCCATTCTGTTAATCTGTGTCTTTTTATTGGAGAGTTGAGTTCATTGATGTTGATAGATCATAGTGACCATTGAACATTAGTTCCTATTATTGTGGAGTTGGTGGTGTTACTGTGATTCATTGCTTTGTTTCTTTTAATTTTTATCCTATGTTTTCTTGGGTGTAGTTGTTTTCATTGGATTGAAATTTTCCTTCTTGTATCTTCAGTAGGGCCGGTTTACTGTTTAGATATTGCTTAAATTTAGTTTTGTCATGGAATATTTTGCTTTCTCCATCTATGTTGATTGAAAGCTCTGCAAGGTATAGTAGTCTGGGTTGGCATCTGTGGTCCCTTAAAGCCTGCATGACATCTGCCCAGGCCCTTCTGGCTTTCATAGATTCTGATGAGAAGTCTGGTGTGATTCTGATAGGTCTGCCTTTATAAGTTACTTGGCCTTTTTTCCTCGCTGCTTTTAATATCTTTCCTCTGTTTTGTAGATTAAGTGTTTTGACTATGATGTGGCATGAGGAGTTTCTTTTCTAGTCTAGTCTATTTGGTGTTCTGTAGGCCTCTTGTATGTTTATGGACATCTCTTTCTTTAGGTTGGAAAAATTTTCTTCTATTATTTTCTTGAAAATATTTTCTGGACCTTAGAACCTGGAATCTTTTTCAACCAATTCCTATTATTTTTAGATTTTGCTTTTTCATGGTGTCCTTGTTTTCTTGGATGTTTTGTGTTTAGAATTTTTCCGATTTTACTTTTTCTTTTAAAGAAATATCAGTTTCTGCGAGTGTATCTTCAGCACCCGAGAGTCTCTCTTCCATCTCTTCTATTCTATTGGTGATGCTTACCTTTGTGGTTCCTGATCTTTTCTCTAAGTTCTCCAGCTCTAGGGTTTTCTCAGTTTGTGTTTTCTTTATTGACTCTAATTCTGTTTTCATGCCTTGCACCATTTCCTTCATCTGTTTGAATGTGGATTCCTGTCTCTCTATGATGGTCTCTATTTTTTTGTTCATTTCCTCTCTATATGTCACTAATTATATCTCTCCTTGTGCCTCTATTTGTTTGGCTATATTTGGCTGTGTTTCTTTGAGAACTTTGTTTATTTTCTCTTTCTTTGCCTCCACTTGGGTCGACAATTCTTTGAGAGATTTACTCATTTCCTCTTTAACTGTCTGGATTTGAATGTCTATTTCTCTGAGAGCTTTGTTTGTTTCCTCCTCATATGCCTCAAATAAATGGATAAGCATAGCTTTAAGGTCATTTTCTTGTGTTTACAATGAGTTGGAGTATCCATTAATTTGGGGGTTGCCAGTGAAACCATGATTTCTTGATTTTTGTTGGATGTGTTCTTTCACTGACCCCTGTCAATTTGGTTATCCATAGCTTTCACTGTTTGTTCCTGGATTCTGCAGATCAGACTGGTCTTTCTCTGGTGTCTGGAGAACTTGTCAGGAAAATGAGAGAGGTCCAGTGGTTTCAGCGTTTGTGTTTTGGTGTTTCAACTGTACCTTTGGGAGGAAAGTCCACAGGTGCAGAAGGACAAATGCAGAGAAGTGTGTGAGTGTGCGTGTGTGTGGAAGTGTGCCCTGAGGGACAGGGTGCTAGAGAATGTAGAGGCCTTCAGTGTGAGAGAGTGGCACCTTGCAGGCACCGAAGGGGTTACAGGTGCTTAAAATATCACCAGCGCTGTTGATGATTGCAGGAGCAGATTCCCCGAGTATGTCTTTGGCCTACAGGCTACTGGTAAATTTCTCTAACTGAGTTTCTAAACTCCACTGCCTAAGCTCAACTGGTAGATTCACAGAGCAGGGGCTTCAATGTCCCACAAGGCCCTCTGTTTCCTTCAGTGGATGTGTGGGTTGGAGGGGCCTGATGTCTGGCTGCTAGCTTAGAAGCACCCCCAATCTGGGGTTCTGTAGGCACTCGAGGGTGCACTCACTCTCTAGCAGGTCAAATTGAAAAGCACAGGGGTTCTTCCTCTTCTCTACTGGCCAGATTGGACCTGCTGTGTCAAATGTGGCAGGTTGAGCTCAGTCAGCTCAGTGGTGCTGCAGCTGTTAAGCTAGGGAGTCCAGCTGCGGCTGCAGAACTGGGGTGTCCAGGTGCTTGCTGGTAGGTCCTGGGGAGCCACTAAAGTGGTCCACAGACCTAGGTGGCCCAACACCTGGTGTACCTGGGTGTTTTTGCAGGTCTGCTGGACTTTGGCTGCTGTTCAGCTGGCTATCTGCCACTGAGGGGTTAGATGGTCTGTACAGTCACTGGCTGGGAGGCCCTGTGGAGTCAGTACTGCCACTCACAGACATGGGACCCGAGAAGGATTGGACTGTGAATCTGGGACTCTGTGGTGCATGCTCCAAGGGTGGGAGTTCCACAGACTGGGAGCTCCGGGGGGACGAGTGCTTGGTGGGGCAGGAGCTCCAAGAGAGGGTGCTCAGTGGGGTGGGAGCTCCTCGGACCTGTGCTCTGTGGGATGGAGTTCAGCGGGCAGGCACAGCTGCCCTTCACAGCTGAGGAGCTAGAAGCCCTGCCTCTGCTGTCTTGGTCTCCAGGCAGCGAGTTTTGTGCTCAGCTCACTGGCGCTGTGTGAAGGCTCCACTTAGTAAGAGGGAGGCCTGAACAAAGGAAGTGCCCCTCTCAGTTCCCAGAGAAGTCCGTGCCTGATCTGAATCTATAAGTGTTCTCCACTGCTGTGGTGTCCCCTCTCTTTCAGAAAGCCAAAAAACATCTAAATTCTGGCTTCGGTTGCCCCTCCACTCACCGATTTCGGAGTTTCAGATCCTCTGCCTCTCAAAACTGATGCGCGCTTATCGCCACCATCTTGGATCCCCAGAAGGTGTGTTCTCACTTGAAGTTTCCTCTTTCAAAATGACTCTAGTTTGTGTCAAGTTGATATAAAAACTAGCCAGTACAACTGACAAGACAGCATCAACAATATCGCTGTTGGCCTTGGTTGCCTCTCAGAGGATGAAGGTAAGTTCTCATTGCACCACACACCTATGACACAGGACTCAGATGACTTGCGCTGGCTCTACACTGAAAGCCTTCTTCCTGCAGTCTAGCTTCCTCAGTACCAGAAAGTACTATGCAAGCTTCCAAGGGTGGGAAGCAATTGAACAGCCCTACCCAGATAAGAGACCTATGAATCACACCAGTAACCAACATGGCAAGATATATAAAAGTTCAAAAAGTGCCATTCACACATTGGGTGGTAAGCAACATCAGCATCGTGACTGGTATTATTAACCTAGCCAATTACTCAGAGCTATTTAAAGTATGGATCCTAAAATAGAATCTACTACAACTACTCTGGTGTGATTCGAATGCAATAATAACAAACTCGGAGTCACCGATCAATGTCACATTAAGGAAAGAAGTCAAAATACTTCCCTTGGCGCCATCTAACCAAAAGTGAGCCCTGATTTGAATTTTGTACCTTGTTGTCTCTGGATCTTCCATCATTTTTGTCTGTGTCTATCTGAACACTGTCTTGTGACTCTGTCCCTGGTTCAGTGTCTATGTCTGTCCCTGTGTGTCTGTCTGTGTGTGTCGATTGTGTGTGTCCCTAGCAAAGGGCTGTGATGTCTCTCTTTTACCAAATAGCACCTAAAGCATCCCATATGAGAAGGTAACGTGGAATGATTTACAGAGATTTTTAACAAAAATTTTACAAGGGGTTAAATTACTGACTCCAGCTAACCCAGACAACTAACAAACATTGCCAAACAATGTTGAATGCTGCTTTCAGCATTGATAATGGATATTTGCCTTTTAAGGCTGCTTTCAGCTCATTTCCTGTTTGAAGAAAATGATTATCATAATACACGCACAAACATACATTCAGTAATCTTGGGTCACAGCCATAGAATGATAGATAATTTAAGATTACAGCTATGCATTAGCTTAGGGTATAAAAGTTTATTACAGAGGAAATCCAAGGTATGTACCGTTGGATGCTACATTGCTCTCTTAAACACAGGTTAAACAAACAGCCTGGGTATACAGTAGAATAACAGCATTAACTCTTAAGTAACCTCAAGGTGTATTATTAACTCTGACTATTAGATCCAGCAAAACTTCCAATCTCTTAGACTGTGAGAAAGATTTTTTTCTATATAATTTGTTACTACTCTAGTCAGCATACTTCCTAACTACAGTCTAAATCTTACCTTTATACTCAAAAAGAAGCATAATTATCAGCTTCTCTGTGATTGTTATCAAAGAGCCTTCTCTCTACAGTAAATGGAAACCATTACAGAAAACCACACCTAGACACAATGCAGAGATCAGTGGATCATTGGGATCCTAACCCTGGTGGATATGTCTGCAGCACAGTTTCTGCATCTATGGTTGGAGAAACATCTAGGAAGAGTAGGTAGAAATATTTTAGAAATATTTCTTCCTGGTTTTCCAGAAAACCAGGAAGCCTGCTATAGGGCCTTCTTTCCTAGAAATAGCTGCCCAAACAAAGCCTTAACAATGACAAAATCTATAGACGTGCAAACATGGAAGTGGGGAAATCTCATGGAGTCCCAGCCCTTGACCAAGAACTACAGACAACTACTTGCTGCTGAGGGAGAATCAACCTCTCCTAGAGGTGAACCATACAATAAAAAAAAGTCAGTCTTGAAATATACACAAACAACAAGAGTGGACCCATTGATTCATATTTATGTATCTGCACATGCATATGTATAGATGTAACAATGATAATGAAGGAAATAGAAACCACACATTTGAGAGTAAGAGAACAAAAACATGGAAGAGGTAGGAGGAAGGAGAGTTGAGAGGGAGTCGAGCTGGAATGAGGAATGGGAAAGGGAGAAGTGATGTAATTATATTTTAACTAAAAATGTGGAAAGCTTTTAATTTTTTAATTAGAAAAAATAAATGACAACAAATATTTTATAAATATGTGAGAGGCTCTATCAGTTTATGCTCTTACCTCCACGACAGAGAACTTAGGAAACCTATGCCACAAATAATCCAATGATTGAATCAAAGTCTTCTTAAGACAAGGGTTCCATAACAGATCAACTTACATCAAAATATTTAAGTAATCCCAAGGATAAAGCATCGATGATTAGTAGTTAAAAGAATGAGGTACTCCAGAGGAACAGAACCAGTAGAGATGCATACATACATAATAATACATGCATGCATGCATGCATGCATACCTGCATACATACACGTATAAAAAGAAGCAAAACATAAGGAATAGGATTGCGGGGTTATGGAGGCTGGGGAGACAACACTATCTGCTATCTATAACATAAAAGCCTAGGTGAGCAAGGAGCACACAGACTCCCAGTTTGATGGTCTGTGAAACAGGGACTCCAGTGATTATATGTTCTAGCCTGAGGTCCAAAGAAGGTATACTGTGGTGTCTCAACTCAAATAAGCAGGCAAAAATAATATTAGTAATAATAATAATAACAAATGGGGAATTCCTCCTTCTTACTGAATTTCGGTTCTATTCTGTCCCTTCAGCAGATCAGAAGAGGCCAACCCATACTGGGAACAGCTTGCTACTAAGTCTAAAGACAAATTTCAGCTGAAAATACCCTTATGAACACACCCAGGTATGTTTCCTTGAATATTCCAGGAATATTCAAACAAGTCAAATTAACACACACACATACACACACACGCAAAAATAAAATAAAACATCACTGCTGGATATAACTGTGTGTATCTTTAATCCCAGCACTTGGGAAGCAGAGGCAGGAGGATCTCTATGAGTCTGAGGCAAGCCTGATCTACACAGAGTATTAAAGGACAGCCAAGGCTACATAGTAAGACCCTGTAAGACCCTGTCTTAAAAAAAATTAACCACCACAGGATTAATCCCCCAAGCCCCCAATAATTAAAGACTGGAGACCATAATTTTTTTTTCCCAGCCTGACCGTCAAGACCACTGTCAAAGATGAATAGTCACTACAGCTGGACCAGGAACATCACTACCCTGCCTCGACCACTTATTCTCATTCTGTTTTCCAAGTAAGAATTTCCTCTACAATACTTACAAGTAGGTAGAGTAGTCATTACCTGAGTTTTTAACATATTTGCAGTAAATACTACAATATCCATTGGCAAAATTCATACGTAAAGTATGATTTCATTGGAAACATAGTTCTGGACATCCAGCTCTTCCCCTGAACAGTACTTTTCTACTCTTCATAATCACAAAGTGGCTGTAATACAACCGCTATTAACTTCATGCTCGGCTTTGCCCTCACCATAGCCCTTACCAGTACGTGGTGAGCAATGTAGCTCTATCACACTCTGAAGTGTGATGGGGTTTATTGAAAGACATGCCAGATCAAGGTATGAAGCAAATTTAATTTGGAAGAGGGAATATGTGATGATAATAGACAGCTCAAACTAATTAGAAGGTAAATTTCAGCAGGAAAATAAAAATATGTTGTGAAGCTCATCTAGGAAGATGGAAAAATTTTGCTCCTTTGAATAGTCAAAGTCTAACAATTTCTGGAACATTCATAACTTTCACTATTCTGCGTTCCCTCTTTTGACAGTGACCCAGCCATACAAGCCTCAAATCACAGCCCCAGTTGATAGTCTTCTCTGTCCTTGAGTGTCACAAAACCATGGGCCATGTTGCCCCCCCACTGATGCTGCCAAGGAGCCAACAAGAAGATGCAACAGTTGCAGCTAGGCCCGGCTATGCCCCTCAGTGAAGTGGGGAAAAAGCTTTCTTCCCTGTTTGTATAGAACATTTTTCTAGAATGTCTGCCACAAACTCATGTTTTCTTATGACTGTAATTTCCTACTGCCATTTCTCCTAAACAGATTTTTTAGACTCCTCCCACTGCCATGCACTGTTTGGACCCAGGAAGACAATACTGATGATGTTCTCTCTGGGTACTACCTAGGCCCTGCCAGCCTCTTGTCCTAAACTAACATGTGAACTTGTCTGCCAGCTTATATTGAGGTAGATATTCATGTAAGTAAATCACTGCCAACTTCAACCTGATGGCATCAAATACGGCTTGGCTCAAATTGTCTGAACCTCACAATGAATACAGTTTAGTCTCTCATGCTAAATTACGACACCTGCAGCCATGACTAAAAAAATCAGTGAAGGTAAAACTCCAGTTTGGGCTTTGAGGTTGTTCACTAGAAACCTTGCGCAGGTTGCTAGAACAAATAAAAAAGTCAACAGAGAGGTAGCCTTCAGGGTGCACCTTAAAGCCAATTGCAGCAACTAGGACCTTAGGACAACAGGGCTGACTGAGTGCTCCAAATTCATAGTCAGGTTACAACTTAATATTAGGTTTGAAAAAGTTAAAAAATATATACATATGACATAAAGTTTTAGAAAGGGTACTATTTGCAAAAGGAAATAGACTTAAGGGAGAGAAAGAGGACAATGATTATGATTTTAATGATTATGAGCATAACACAAGGAAAGGAGATACATACATACACACATGCATATATACATGCTTGCATACATATGAAAATGTCATAATGAAACCTACAATCAAGTAATCAAGTCTGTGTGTGTGTGTGTGTGTGTGTGTGTGTGTGTGCAGAGAAAGAGGATCTTGAAAGGAAAGTTGATAATCTACTATGTGCCAAAGCCAAGAGGATTTAAATTAAAACCCAGTCAGAGTTCAAGTTTATATAAATGGTGAAGATGTCAAAGCCAAAGATTTAGTCCTCAGTATAAAGCTGAAAGCCAGTAAAATGTTGCTGTCAGGGAAAGGTTAACCTGAGGAAAACAACGTGTGGTTTGCAGGGGAGGGATGAAAGCAGTCCTGGTTTCCTTCCACATCAGAGTTCTTCAAGAGTCGCTCCTGAAGAGATCAGTGCTCAAAGCCTGATGTCATGAGAAGTAGCTGAGTCAGGAATTACCTTTCAATTTGTTCTAAACACAGTGATGTACACTAAATGCTTCACTATGCATGAAATTTTAGAACGTGTTAAGAGAAAATGGACTCACAGCTGCTTCATGGATGGTGGGTTGACAGGCCAGTTGCCTGAGGAAACTCATTAGTTAGGTGACATAAATTCTTGATGCTTGATAGGAGACATGCATCCAAACCAACTGAACAGCACTCTTGAAGTCTGAGCATTTCACTGTCCATAAACTATAATTTGGGCAATATGTATGCATATACACATATTGGTTTTTTGAGACAAAAAAAAGTTTCTTTGTGTAGCCTTGGCTGTCCTAGACTCGCTTTGTAGACCAGCCTGTCCTTGAACTCACAAAGATGCACTTGCCTCAGCCTCTCCGGGTGCTGGGATTATAGGTGTGTATCACCATGCCTGTCTGGAACAATATTTTAAAGCTAAAATAACAGTATTATGAACCAAAAGTAAATCCACCCAAAATAATGCTGTCACCCACACAGGGACATTTCCGCATGCCTGAGTATATTATAGAAAATAAATGTTTTCCTCTTTGTGGTTTCTGGGAGCTAGTTGTATTCAACCTGAGGCCCTGGGTGGCCTTTAAATATTGTAAAGGGTCAGAGGCTTCACAGTAGTCAGAAAGCAGTGAAGACAATGACAGTGGGGTCCGGCTGGCCTAGCATTCTGAACTTGAACTCCCAAATATCTTGTTTAACACTTTTTTTTGAATGTGTACATGTGTCTGATATGCATGTATATACTTGTATCCATATGTGTGTGGGACACATGTATGAAGAAACCTGGAGTTAATATCAAGCATCAGTCTCCCTTGAGTAGTCTCACTTTATTAATTGAGGCAGGCTCTCTCCCTGAACCCAGAGCTTACAAGGTCCATCTGGTCTAGCTAGCCAGCTTGCTATCATGAGCCCAGCTCTGCTTCCTTAGTCCTGGGACTACAGGTGGACTGTCCAACTTCTCTGTGGACTGTGGGAATGTAGACTCTGATCTCTGTGCTGCAGGCCAAGTGGTCCACTTAAACATCTCCCCAGAGTTCCCTTTTTGTTTAAAGTACTTTTCATCATTTGACCAGTGAGTGTCAGCGCTTGCAATTAAGAACCTGGCATATGGTACCAGAAGACTGTAGCTATACACACAGCTTCAGGAATGGAGGCAGGGAAATATTACCTGGCATGAAAAGCTTAGCATGGGAAAAATTAAGGATATGTATGCTATGAAATTCGCAGCCTGCATTGCACTCAGTAGTTGAAGAGCTGATTAAATTGTGCCCCAGGATCTCCAGAAATGAAATGTCCATTAAAGATCGGGTTTTTGTGGGACTCAGAAGCCACCTCACAGCCAGTGTCTCTTAATCCTCACTAAAACCCGCTGAGGAGGCCATTATCATTTCCTTTGTTTAAAGAGGATGTGCAGCTTAGACATGAAAAAGCTTGCTGGGACACAGTCTTTAAAATGGCTCTAAAATACCCACAAAATGACTAGCATCCTTTATGGATAGTTTGAAGACACACATGTTTATCCCCAGACACAATATAAAATTCCATCCAGGGCACTGGCCAACAGCTTCTAGGAATGGATTGAAACAGATCGGCATACAGTAGAGGTAGAGGGAAGGTCAACTCTTTTCCTCTTTAATGTTAGTAATTAAACAAAATAATGGGTTTCACTGTAGCATTTTCATGTGTGCATGATAAAATATTTTTATCTTTTCACCCTACCAACTACCCTCTTGCCTTTTCTCCATCTTCTGATTCACCTTTTCTTCTGTAATTGTCCCCACTCTTCTACTTTTTTGTTTTTGTTTTATTTTGTTTTCTTTGTTTTTTGTTTTGTTGTTGTTGTTTTGGGTCCTTTAGATTCCTCTTGAGTTAAAGCATATAATACTTACCTCTGTAAGTTTGGTTTATTTTATTTAAGATGACTATTATAGACCCAATAGAATCTGGAAGGCATTGTATGTGAGAGGATACAGTAAAGAAAACACCAAATTACATGATCCATTACTAAGAGGGAGGTTTGTGAATAAGAGAAAAAATATCCAGAGGCATCTGAAATGAAAAGAAACAGAGAGGACATGACCAGTAAGCAAGAGAGTGGAAGAGAAGGAATAGCAAATAGCAAGATTCGGGATAGCAAGAGTAGCCAGGTTAGTAAGGAGGATGAGTAGCTGCTGGGAGGGAAGCCCATGAGCTAGAGCAGACCTAAGAGTTTATGGTAGAGGATGAAGGTGAGGGGGACCAGGAGGCTTTGAAATGCATAATGGGTGACTAGGAACTGCAGGAGCCTGGAGGCTGGCATGGATTTTGATATGCTGACGGGTGCTGCTTGTATATCTCAATGGAGAGTCATAGTCCCTTCTGGCAGAGGCAAAGGAAATAACTCCTTTTGCAGACAGATCCTCAATGTTATGTTTGTTGTGCAGGCAATTCAACTGGCCTGCCCTCAGGGGCCTTTAGGATCCTCACAATGTCTTATGTCACCACCTACATCCTATGTCATCACCTGGGCCAGGTGCTCCAGAGATAACTTGTCTGCCACTCCCACCCGCTCTCTCTGCTTGTTTCTCTTCCTTCCTTTCTCTCTCAGGGAGCCCCACACCATCCCCCTCTTTCTCTTCTCCTATGCTCTGCCACTGTCTCTCTCTGTCCCTGTCTGTTTCTCTCTCTTTCTCTCTCCACACCTGTACGATGAATCTCTTCATTACAGATCTGTTTGATATGGCCTTTTAAAAATATATTATTACACTGAAGAATGTTGGTGGTTTTTATCTAACTGCCAGAAATCCTTCTATAGTGCCTCAGACCTAACAGGAACCAACTAAGATTTCTAGGTTCTGTATCCAGGAGCAATGAATTGAACTAGGGACAGTTAAATAATGATAAGAGCAGATGATTAAGAAAGAAAGAGATATTCCCAACAAGGAATGGGCTATCTGTGAGCCAGGATAAAAGAGACAAACACACACAAAAGCCCTGCACCACATGAGCTCTGATCTTTTATGGATTATTTACATAACACTCACCTTTCCTTTCATTTATATATTAAGGGCTTTTCTGGAGCATAGTCTGTTTGTTAGATGTAACCCATGTTGAGAAACAATTCCAGTCTTGCTCTGTCACCTGGCTTCTTTTATATACTAATCCTTATACCTCTTTCCCCCACATCCTTACTGTCCTGCCACAACAGTGATTCACAGCTATTCATGTTATTTCCCTCATATTTGTTGTTGTGTTTTTGGAGTTTTGTTGTGGTTGTTGTTATTTGTGGGGATTAATCCGAGGGCTTTGTACTTTCTAGAAAGAGTTTCAGGACTGAGCTATCCCTCTTTCTACGTTATAGCTAAATAATAACAAATGTGTGTGTGTGACATTTTATTTATCCGTTAGTGGGCACTCACTAATTTCATTTTGGCTATTATTCATAAAGCAAGTAAGACTGGGGTGCATGTATGTATATTACATACTGACTTTGATTATTATAGATATACCCCTAAGAATGGTGCAGTCGAATTGTATAGTAGTTCTACTTATAGTTTCTTAAAGAATCTCTATATTCATTTCTATTGATGCTGGACTAATTTATATTCCCACTAGGATTGTATAAGAACCATTTATTCTCCTATATCCACACCAGCATTGATTTGGGGGTTTTGTTTTATTATGATAGCCATTCTGACTGGGCTAATACAATTTCAAAGTAGTTTTGATTTGTTTTTACTGGTGACTAAAGATATTGAAGATCTTTATTTTACTTATGGGCAATTTCCTTTTGGAAATATCTTTTCAGTTCACTCCCTCCTTTACTGAGCAGATTAGTTGGAGACAGAAACTCTTACTCCTTCCATTATGTGGCTCCAAATATGTAGACATGCACCTTGTGTTATAATTATAACAGCATGAAATAACTCCTTAGAGAATATTTTTAGCTTGAAAATAAAATCTCCCAGAAGCCATAAAGAAAAAACATATAGATGCATTAAATACATAAAGTTTTATAACTTCCAGGAAGTAAACAAGAAAAACTTGTGAGGAAAAAAAAAAAAAGACTTCAGAGTTAGGTTAGGAGACAAAAAGAGAAAGAAGTTCATTTTTCTTTTTTTATGTCTTTCTTTTACTTTTGAATATCTGCAAATGGGCATTTACTAATGTCAGTTTTTATTTTTGCTGTATCCATTCTTGCTGCAACCCAGCTCCCCTTGATGGCCTTTGGTTTGCATTTGATTGTATAATCCCCTTGATTAACTCTTCAGTATGCATTTCCCTGCTATACAGGGAACCACGCAGTGTAGCAAATCAATGTGTTGGCTTTAATGCTACATGATCACAAATTAAATCCTGTGGTGGTTACCTCCTCCATGTGTGGAACTTTGTCAGTGCATAATGTAATTAGGAACCTCATGTTCTTCATGATAAAAAAAAAAAAAAACAGAAGAGAACTCTCATTTTTAATGGGAGAAACTTTCTAAGCTACGTGCCTCTTCTCTAACACCAAAGTTCTTCTTGTTCAGCTAAGTCCTGAAGGAAAGATGAGAGCAGAAGAATGATTAGAGCCTGTCCTAGGGCAAGGGGATAGCATTTTGGTGCTGCATTGAATGAGGTGGAGGCTCACAAATGTCCATTTGGTTTTTAGAAACAGTGAACTCTGATAAGCTACTTGAATTTGCTTTCAGTGTACAATGTGAGCCCCCCCAAAAAAAATCTTACACACACACACACACACAAACCTTTTAGATGCTTCTGGTATAAAATTTAAAAATAAAGATAAATGCACTGGATAGCAAGGTAAGGCTGCCACTAGTGGGGAAAAAAATAGAAGAAACAAGAATTCAGTGGAAGCAGAAGCAAGAGTCAGAGAGGACTAGAAAGGCATTAGAACTCTGGAACTTGGGGTCTTGGAGGAGACTTTGTACTGATTTTAGCAAAATTCCTAGAGAATGGAAGACCCCAGGTGTTACCTTGACAGCACATAAAATAAGGCTATGGTTTTTGGGAATGTGAGTATATGTAAACAAACTGTGTCTGAAATGTGACTTCTGAAGAAATGGTAGCAACAGAAACAGGGCAGCTGTCAGAGAACAGCTTCAGGAGGAATGAGAGCACAGTAAGAAAGCTATGATGGGAACAGTTGCAAAGGCTGTAGGAAGCTGAGTGCTTACCCATAAAAAATTAGTGTCAGTCAGGGCTTCTAAACAACCAAGTGAGGTATATGGAACTAGACAAATATGTAGCAAAGGGAAAACTGAAGACAACGTAGCAACTGTGGTATTCAACTGTGGTAACAAAAATTAGTCATAAGATAGCTAATCATAAAGTGAAAGGACCAGGCCTGACCACCTACCCCAAAAAGTCATCAGTCCCAGGAACTAGGCCATAGGTCACCAATTCCAGGAATAAGAACACCATTAAATTCTGTACTCAAGGAATAGCCTGGAAGTAACCACAAGAATGGAAGGTATCTTATCTCTGGGTGGGGCATCTGTGCTGGGCAGCCCACTGATGTAACATTCCTGAGGTCTATAGATAGGTCACTCAACATTAGTTATGTTAGTTAGTCAATCACTCTGTAACAAGCTTGCCTTGGCTGAATGTCATCCAGTTGTGTAACTGCTAAGTTGGAAATTCTGGTTCTTGCTCAAACTGTTATGCCCAATTCATGAGACCCCCAAAGACCACCAGGAATCGATTCTACTGCAAAACATATGAGGGTTTATTGAATGCAAGCTTGAGCCCAGGTCACAAGTTCCCTGTGGCTGGGAACAAGGTTTTTAAAGGGAAAAACTGGAAGCAGGGAGTTCATGCCTTGGTGTTACATGATTGGGTAAGGGAAATTGACTTTTGAAATGATTGGTTTACTTTAGGTGCCAAGTCCATAAATGGTTCTGGCCTGG
Source organism: Meriones unguiculatus (assembly GCF_030254825.1). Classification (NCBI taxonomy): domain Eukaryota; kingdom Metazoa; phylum Chordata; class Mammalia; order Rodentia; family Muridae; genus Meriones; species Meriones unguiculatus. Next base: position 81,148,007 of record NC_083354.1, read on the forward strand.
CCATCTGGGTGAGTTTCCTAGCAACTGTATCTCTAGTGGGCAGGAAAAGATTGCTGTAAGGCTAGTTCCTCACCAAAGGTGGCTGGACATGTCACTACCTGGCTGGCCTTCATTCAGGCTTGTGCTTTAAACTTTAATTCAATACCTGAAAAAAAAAATTTAATTCTTTGTTCTCTCAAAACTCCAAATAAAAACCCTGCCATGTAGCTTCTTGGGGCTCTCTTCTCTGATCCACTGCATTGGTGATGGTGGAGAGACCCATCTTAAGCCTGATTAAAGCTTTTTGCTATTGCATATGTGGTCTGGCTCTAGATGGTCTTTGGGGACCTTAAGATCTGGGCATAACAAAATGATCATGGACTTAAAAGAGCCAAGGCTTAATAGCCAATGAATCAAAGTAGGATTATATTGTATTAACAAACTATTTGACACATTTTAAATTTTCCTTTGATTCTTAAGGCCCTAAAGGATTTTGTTAGGCTTGGGTTCACACATTAGAGACATGTTTTGTGTGGTTAAATGAACTAGGAGGAAAACACATGTTCAAGTCTTGATTTGGTTTATTGGGATGGATCTTGAATAATAGGGCATTTATCATGTCCTTCTGTCCTGGATTCTACCTGAGTGCCATAAAAGAAAGACATCTCATACAAAGGTAAACTACCGGAAGGTAACTCTAGTAACAACTTTAACAAATACCAGAAATAAACTATGAATAGAAATTATTGATTCTGAATATGTACTTCAATGTGAAAGACACAAAGCATTTTGTGAGAGGGGAGAGGAGAAGGGAAAAAGGAGAAGAAGAAAAGGCAGGGAGAGAAGAAGGAAAAGAAGAGTATTTTTGGTCACAAGTTTGGAGATTTGATTCCATTGTGGACTGATCCCCTTCTCTTGAGCATGGTTTGCTGGAGCACACAGTGGGGTGAACAATGTCACCTAATGGCTGGGGAATGGAAAAGACAAAAGGATTGGAATAAGAGTCCTATTGTTACCAAAGTTGGAGGGGTCACAACTTGTGTCCCAAGTCAGGTTTGGCCACTCATCCTCCATCAGCAAATTAAAAGAGCTAAATTTAAGATGGAAATCATTAAAAGTAGATTTATTCAATGTGAAAATATTGGGAAGAAGGACAAAGAGTTCCAGCAAACTCCTTAAGTTCATCTCTGGTGTCATGTGATGAGATCAAAGTAAACACAGAGGGTCAAGGATACATTTAAGCAGTTAAGGTCAAGGTGTGGTGACACCTATCACTGACCCATCTATACCTATGTTTCAGTCTGCTTGAAATTGCCTTCTGAGATAAAAGTTCCCCCTCTGGCTGGTGCCTTTTTCATCTTCTAGCATGAGTTTCTGGGAGAAAAATCCGATTTGGAGGGGTACATTACTGTAGTTCACGGGGCTCATAGCTGGGTGACACTGTTGATGACTTTTTACCTCCAGCAGCCTACACAGCACATTGCAGTACTATGAAAGCTAGGTAAGGTACAAAGTATGGGTTATACTGAAGAATATAAGAAGAAATAAATAGAGATAGGCAGATAGAAAACTAAACAGAAAATCAAACTCTTTTAAGATGACATATAGTCTTTATAATAATAATTTAAAAAAAAAAAAGCATCACTCAGCTGGTTTTGCACTCTCCATAGTACATACTAGCACTTTCTCATTGCTGGCTTCTCCAGATAATGATTGTGTCTATAGGAAAAGGCAACTAAGCAACTCCTTTCAAATATGCTCAGGGTGTCCAGTGTCTGTCTATTCCTATCTTCATCCTGAGCTCCAGAAACAGTGGTAATGAATTATTACACACAGAGCCCTCAGAATTTTATGGGTTCCTCTTTCTCTACCATTTATGTGCTCTTCCTTCTCTTGTATCAACACTACCAGCTTGGACCTGAGGTTTTGGAAGATGCTTACACCATTCTGGAGCCTGGGGAAAACACTCCCTGTTCTGCATTCTCAGAGCTGTTTTTCTTATTGACTATAAACATTAGCCATAGACATTTCATAAGGACCCAGCTGGCTATTATCTTACAAATGCTCCAGATGACACACATCAGCCCTGAGGGAGTGTGACAGAGCACAGCCTCAGTGGTACGGAAGTCTGAGCCCAGCAAGCCTCCTGCAGACAAAAGCAGTGTCATCCAGACTCCTGGGGTACTGCTCAAAAGTGCTGGACTCACCACTGTGCCTGGCTCCCATCTTCAATTGATGTTTTTTAAGACTGAGCTGTTATTATAATAAGGAAATGGCTGCAGTAAGGAAAATTCATCTTTGTTTCAAAGGACCACAAATATTGAAAGTGTATTTTCAGATCCTGTTCTGATGTGGAGCGCATCCATACACAACAAGAAACTGGAGCCAGGGAGGTGCAACCCAGCACATTGCCATTATCACTTTCTCGGGTTTCGGTTACTGTGGGATGTTACTCATTGGTGACTCAGTGTGGAATTCGTGAGTTATTCATCCAGGACTCATTTCAGACGTCCACATGGCATACCGATCTCTTTGATGAGCCATGGAAATCCTCTAATTACTAATTATGCCCCTTAGGGTCTCGATGTTCACAACAGACAGGCAGATTTATTTTGTGGGTAACTTCTGGAGGCAGAGATTTGAACAGAGTCAGAACAAATTTGTCTGATATCTCCTTGGAACTCCCAACAGAGCCCTCATGGGAACCGTCTATTTCGTTGCGATGACAACAGGTAATCACAGTACCTTTAGTATTTGTAGTTGTGTTGGAACAGTGTCTAAAAGGAAAATTGCCTTTAAAAGAGCTGTAAGGAATCATACTATTTTTATTCCCTGAAAATTACATATAATACCTATAAATGTATGTGTACAGACATACATAAATAGTTTAAATTAGATTAAGTCATATGGACTGACATTTAGAGCCATAGGCTATAAAAAGAAAGAAAGAAAAAGAAAAAAAAAAAAAAAAAGGAAAAGCTCTACTACCAGGAATGAGAAGATGCTTTTAATTTGTTGGTCAAAACAATAAAAGTTATTGCTGTTGCTTTTGGTATTTCCCAGGGGTTAATAATAAATCCCTAAATCCCTACTGCTGAAAATGTGCACTTCGGACATAAGACTTAGAGGATCCAAGCTGGATCCGACCTGGATGCCTTCTCCATGAGGATTAGCTTTCATGTTATCAGAAGTCACCAGGCAAGCTTCCAAAGAAAAAGATTAAAAACAACAGTCCTACCCAGCTATGATGCTTACGAACCATAACAGTGACCACCACAGCAAGATATCCCTAAAGGTACAATAGTGGCATTGATACCTTGGCAGTAACCAACAACTGTCTAACTGCACTTAAGGACTGATCAACTGAAAGGAAATTCAGCTGGTATTTGAAACCAATTACCCAGGGATAGGGACGTCACGGATCCTAAAGGAGAACTTCTGCCATCACTTTAGTAAAGCAGCATAATTTCTACATACATTCTAAATATTTATCCTTATATTTACAGATAATTGTAGCTTCTACGCCTCACCAACAAGCTTCTCTTGCAATAGACAGGAACTATTGTAGAAAACCACATCTGGTAAAAATGCAGAAAACTATTGATTACGGGGTACTTGGTCCCAAAGGTTATATCTTCAATCTAACTCCTGCACCTAAAGCTCAGTGAACAGTACAGAAGAGGGCAGAGAGATTGTAAGAGCCAGAGGACCAGAAAATCTGCTCTGAGACTCTGTCACCCAGAATGACAGGGAAGCTTCACCATACTTCAAAAACTATGGGGGGCACAAGCAAGCCCTGAGTCAGTACCACACCAATAGACATGCTAATGTGGAAGCAGGGAAACTAATTGAGTTGAGAAAATTATAATCAAAGGCATCATATGACTGTTTTTTAATTAAAAAATCAAACCTAAAATTTCAATCATTTACTAAATTGACATAAACTAAAAAATGAGCAACCTAAATATAAATATCTCATCATAACACAACCAACTCAAGTATCTTACCCTAACATAATTAAATAGTTTGAATTATTTTAAGATAATGTTTTATAGATACTGATTTTAAAAAATGTTTGTTTCTTTTTTTACTTTTTGTGATACTGTGTGAAAAGATTATCCTTTCTTTGTGCTTTTCCAAGTCTCAATATGAGAACAGTCATCATCTATTTTATGTGCATTAAATATTTCCCCTAGTTTTCTTTACTCTTTAATTAATTTGTTTTGTGACAAGGTTTCTCATTACTCAGACTGATTTGGAACCCACAATGCAGCCAAGGATGATCTTGAACTCCTGTTAAACTCCTGATTTACCTTCCTCTACCTCCCAGCTGCTGGCATTAGAGGTAAGAGTCACCACACCCTGCGAACAGCTTCCCCTAGCTCATCTTTTCATTTGTTTTATTGTGTTTTGGTTTATGCCGCTTCAGTTATTAACGTTCAAAATAGTACTAGTGTGTGTGTGTGTGTGTGTGTGTGTGTGTGTGTGTGTGTGTGTGTTATTCCTGTGGCTATGCATAGAAAGTTCAATTTTCTTTGAATCTATTGTTCACCAGATATTGTTGACTCTATTTTACCTTGTTCTGGTACCAGAGATTTGTTTGTACTAAGGGTTTTCCAAAATCAAATAAAGTCTCTTAACTAGGAAATATATAGATTCTGTCTTACTTACTAATTCAATGATTTTTATAGCCATTATTTCCCAGTTATATGATATCCACAGGATTTTTTAATTACTCATTCAAAGCCCTCCTTGGATCTAAAGATATGAAAATGCCTTTTGTCCTAGCCCATTTTCAAATACTGTATAACTAGTTACACAGAATTAACTTGTTACCTAATAGCTAATCTTGTCTATTTCCTTACTCCCTTAATTATCTCTTGCAAATTCCCTTGTTACAGCTTCCAAAGTTGTATTTACATATTCGCTTGGATAAGCATATTCCAGGCAGTAGGCTTGGTCTGAGATGAGAAAGGAAACAGGAAAATAATGATTTTTCTTCCCAACAGACTTTTATTAATGGCTTTGTTTTTTTTTATATTTATTCATTCATTTATATGAGAACTTCATCATCATGCGTATCAGAAGAGGACATCAGATCCCATTATGGGTGGTCATGAACCACCATGTGATTGCTGGGAATTGAACTCAGGACCTCTAGAAGAGCAGCCACTCTTAGCCACTCTTAGCCACTGAGCCATCCCTCCAGCCCCGGCTTTGTTTGTTTGTTTGTTTGTTTGTTTTTCTTACATATTTTATATTTTAAATTGTATTTTCTGGTGTGTGTGTGTGTGTGTGTGTGTGTGTGTGTGTGTGTGTGTACAAAGAAATCAGGACAAACTTTAAGAGTCAGTTTTCTTCTTCCACCGTGTAGGTTCTGAAGATCAAACTCAGGTGGTCAGGCTTGGAGGCAGGAAACCCACCCACTGAGCCTCCTTGTTGGCTCCACCCACAAAGACTTTCAAATCAAGATTATAGACAGGAGCATGTATAAAACAAATGCCCCCACTGTAGTTGCTTGAAGGAACATAAAAATGAGCAGCACCTCAAACTTTTGTGGCTCAGGAATTCAAGATCAGCTTGATTAGACACTGTCAGACTCAGTGCCCCTCATGATATTTGTTTGACAGGATTGTCAACCATCTGAACGCTTTTCTGTAAATTGAGATTCTACTTCCAAAGGGACAACTCCCACAGCTAAAAGCTGGTACTGGGGAAAGGTTTGCTTTTTCATATGTGAGTCTCCCTATGAGTGCCTATGCATCCTAAAAAGATGGTATCTGGCTTCAACACTCTAAAATAATGACACAGATGGTGCAAGTCACGTTATGACCCTGCGTCGGAAGTCACTCTGTCACCTCTACCACAGTAATATGATAGAGATGGAAGGGTGCAACGTGCATGCCAAGTCACAAAAGTTCTATAAATACAACACACATAGCAGGTAGTAAAACTCTTTAGGAAACACCTTGAAGATTGGCTGCCACTACAACGAACAGAGATTAGGATTAAATACAGTGGAAGGTCAAGTGATTTTCACTCCCTTAAAGTTATCAGTCCCATTCTTTCTCATGCTGTAGAGTTAGCTCATCCTCCTACGTGTTTTAAGACATGTTACTCTGCTTTACATTTGTCTCCAAAAATTTATCTGCTATAAACTTAATCCCTACTTCAGGATTGTTGAACGGTGGTAGGGCTTCTTTTTTTCATCATTTCTTAAATTAATTTTTTGAGAATTTCATTCAGTGAATTTTGATTATATTTATGTGTTACTCCTTGCCTTCAATTCCGTATCTCCCTGAATGTCCTCCAACTTTATATCTTTTTTTAAAAGAAACCTCCATCTTCATACATACAAAGTATTACACATACTTCCTGCTCCATATGCCCCAGGAGTAGAGCCATCCACTGCTTCATGGTTGACCTGCCAAGAGCCACAAAGAAAACTGATTTCTCTCTCCCACAAGTCATCAGTTGTCAGAATTTTCTCAGTTAGGAGCAGAGGTTCATGAAGCCCTTCTACTACATGCTGGGATGTTGAGTGTCTTGGTCTTGTGCACGCTACAGCTGCTGCTGTGAATTCTTAAGCACCACAGTTCTGTCATGTCTAGAAGATCCTGATTCACTCAGTGGTCTCTAGCCCCTAGCTCTTAACAATCATTCCCTCCCCTCTCTTCAGCAATGGTACCTAAAGCCTTGTGGAGTGGGAGTGATGTAGATATCCCAGTTGTAGCTGAACATTCCACTGATGCTTACTGTCTGCTCTTTGAGTTTCTGCATTAACCACCATCCATTGCACAAAGAAGGTTTGATGACGACGCCAGGCTATGGGAGGTGGGACTCCTAAGAGGTGATTAGTCATTCAGTATCACCCTCATGAACAGATGAATGCTATTATTGTAGGAGTGGACTGTTACAGCATGAAGGACTCACTCTTTTTCCTTTTTCTTGTCATGTAATCCCTTTCACCGTCTTACAATACAGCAAAGGGGCACTCACCAGATCCTCTCCCTCAGCCTTGGACATCTCAGTTTCAGTTTCTAGGTTCATGAGATAAATAAACTTCTATGATTTAAAATTAACTCCATCTGTGGTATTCTGTTGTAGCAGCAGGAAACAGGCCAACAATAATTTCAAGCAATCTGAAATGCCAGATGTTTATCTCAACCTAGAAAATATTAATTCAGCCAACCATTATTCCCCCTATCCTATTCTCAATAGCTATACTATCCACTAGCCTCATTTTACTATCACAATGAACCACTTTAAAACATACTCTGATAATCAACACCGTTGCTCCTGAATCTTGAATGTCTGTCTTTATTGCTTCCTATGACTGTCTACAAACCTGTTCTAGTTGTTTCATGCTTAAGCTAGTTATCTTTAAGCTAGCATCTTCTATCACTCCATCCCTCTGCTCAGTAACATCTGTCAGTTCTTTATGGTCCAGATTCCCACATTTGAACTGGAAATGGAGGTTCAACCTGTACTCCCAGCACCTAGGAAACAGGTACAGGAGAATTACCAAGAGTTTAAGGTTAGTTTTGGTAACATGGTGAATTTCAACCTGAGTGAAAACCTGTCTCAAAAACCAAACAAGAGGCTGCCTCCTTTCAGCCTTGTCGGCAGGTTGGTTCTGTCTCTGTCACAGTGGCAGCTCCAGTAACACCTGCAGCTCTCTCCCTCTGCTCCCTTCCCGCTGGGTCCCAGGGTGCGCCAGTCATGGCTCGGCTCAGTGCGGCAGCCCGGCTCTGGGGAGCCAAGAACTCATCCTGTCTTGTCCTTGCCGCCCGGCATGCCAGTGCTTCTTCCATGAATTTGAAAGATGTATTGGCCAATCTGACACCTAAGGAGCAGACCAGAATTAAGGCCTTCAGACAGCAACATGGGAACACAGTGGTGGGCCGAATCACTGTGGACATGATGTATGGTGGCATGAAAGGATTTGTATATGAAACATCAGTTCTTGATCCTGATGAGGGCATCCGTTTTCGAGGCTATAGTATCCCTGAATGTCAGAAAATGCTCCCTAAGGCTATAGGTGGGGAAGAACGCCTGCCTGAGGGCTTATTTTGGCTGCTAGTAACTGGACAGATGCCAACAGAGGAACAGGTATCATGGCTCTCACAAGAATGGGCAAAAAGGGCAGCTCTGCCTTCTCATGTGATCACCATGCTGGACTACTTTCCTACCCATCTGCACCCCATGTCTCAGCTCAGCACAGCCATCACAGCCCTCAACAGTGAGAGTGACTTTGCCCGGGGAATATGCAGAGGGAATCCATCGAACTAAATACTGGGAGTTGATTTATGAAGACTGTATGGATCTGATTGTGAAGCTATTCTGTGTTGCTGCAGAGATCTATCAGCAATATTGAGGCCATTGACTCTGAGCTGGGCTGGTCCCACAATTTTACGAACATGTTAGGCTACACTGATGCTCAGTTCACGGAGTTTATGCGTTTGTACCTCACTATCCACAGTGAACATGAGGGTGGTAATGTCAGTGCCCACACGAGCCACTTGGTGGGCAGCGCCCTTTCAGACCCTTACCTGTCCTTTTCAGCAGCCATAAATGGGCTAGTGGGGTCTCTACGTGGACTAGCAAATCAGGAGGTGCTTGTCTGGCTAACACAGCTACAGAAGGAAGTTGGCAAAGATGTGTCCGATGAGAAAATTATGAGACTACATCTGGAACACCCTCAACTCAGGACGGGTTGTCCCGGGATACGGTCACGCAGTTCTAAGACTGACCCACGATACTCCTGCCGGCGAGCGTTTGCTCTGAAACATCTACCGAACGACCCCATGTTTAAGCTGGTTGCTCAGCTGTACAAGATTGTGCCCAATGTCCTCTTAAAGCAAGGGAAGGCCAAGAACCCCTGGCCCAGTGTCGATGCTCACAGCGGGGTGCTGCTCCAGTACTACAGCATGACGGAGATGAACTACTACACGGTGCTGTTTGGAGTGTCGAGGGCGCTGGGTGTGCTGGCGCAGCTCATCTGAAGCAGAGCCCTAGGCTTCCCTCCGGAAAGGCCCAAGTCCCTGAGCACCAATGCTCTGATGGACTGTGGACTCTAAGTCAGGGTCAACTGGGAGACTGCGGAAACTGACTATAAGAGAACGAGGAAGCTTAAAAATAAAGTATAATTTTGTTTTGTTTCAAGGGCCTTTAAGACTTAAGATTAAACTGTATCTGAGGCACTGAAAATATATTTGAAGTTAAAATATAAATTAAGACTTAAAAGACAGAAGTGACCCCATCTTCCCTCTCCAGCTCACTTCTCCTACCTGGAATGAGTTGCCCACCAACCATAGGACAACCAGAACTAATGCATGCAGTCAGGGTTGGATCTGGTTCCAACCATCTCTAGAGTGAGACTTCGGCTCCTCTTTGTTTAGGCTGAAGCAGGTTACAGAAAAGCTGCAGTCACCCCGTGAAGCTATTGCTTCCACTCCACCAGCCCTCCAAGTCATTTAGGCCAGGGCCAGGCCCCCTTTGTTTCCACAGGAAGCATATTGGATGTCAGCAGTGTCAAATCCTAGGGCCTTTTGCCATGAACACAAGCACCTCCTAGTAAGATCTATTGGTTAGCTGGAATCACTTTAACAACTTTTTAGGCTATCAGGCATGGTATTTATCGTGACTGTTACTCAGCATTTGATCCTATTCCTCCTTTTAAATTATACCATTAAAATTAAGGTCTGGGAGTATTGTGTTTCCTTCCAGGCTTTTTATATCTGCTGTGCCTCAAGCCGAGGATGCTCTGGGCCTCTCTGTCTGGCCTCTGCTAAGGACCTTTTCCAGCAGGTCTGTTTGATCTGTGGTCTTCCCAGGTATTTGGCTTTATCAGTACAATGTGAACTAGGCCTTGTACTTCCATGGAACATAAGACACTGTCTTCTGACCTTGGTTTCTCCTGTTAATATGCTCTAGCATAGAACAGGCCCTCCGGAATGCCCAGCCTCTTTGTGGTCTGGCCTTTCCTTTTGAACAGAAAAGGGATTTGCAATTAGACATAGTGTCCATTGGATATCATATGGACCTAGGGCTGGGGCATTCAAAACAGTAGGCCTTCTTTCCATCCCCTGCAACAGGGAAATGGCCTTTTATTTATCAACATCTTTCTTGCTCTTTCGGTAATCACTTTAGCAGCCCCATTTGCACAGATTATCAGTGACTCAGAATGCGCTACTGCCTTTTCTTTGAGGAAGGGTCGAGATACACTCCTGTTGTGCCCCTTCTGTACCCCAAAACTCCTGCCTGTGTTTGTGTGGAACCCACCCAGCCGCACCCTGTAGAGATGGACACACTGTAAACCCTTGGGAAACTGTTAGGCATGATGCAGACTTCAGGTTGTTCTGTATAAAATGAAACATAAATGTTTTTATTAACAACAACAAAAAAAAAAAAACAAGAAAAACCTCAATGTACTAAACAGAGCTTATATAGTTATTTATAATTCATTATTTTCATCCTGTCTTTCAGAATTCCACTTTAGTGGCACTGAATCCATCATTATTTTCTAGGAATGGTGTATATAAAAATACATATAACTTATGAAAGAAGGGAGAGATAGAAAGACCTGGAAAGAACTGGAGCTCCACAAAGAGAGCAACAGAACCAAAAAAATCTAGGTATAGGGCTCTTTTCTAAGACTGATACTCCAACAAAGGACCATTCATAGAGATAACCTAGAATCCCTGCACAGATGTAGCCCATGGTAGCTCAATCTCTTAGTGGGTTTCCTAGCAATGGGAACACGGGATGTCTCTGACATGAACTGATTGGCCTACTCTTTGATCACCTCCCCCTAAGGGAGAAGCAGCCTTACCAGGCCACAGAGGAAAACAATGCAGCCACTCCTGATGAGACCTAATAGACTAGGATCAGAAAAGAGAGGAAGACCTCCCCTATCAGTGGGCTGGGGAGGAGCCTGAGAGGAGAAGAGGGAGGGAAGGTGGGATTGGGAGGAGATGAAGACGGGAGGTACAACTGGGATACAAAGTAAATAAATTGTAATAAATAAAAAAATTTAAGTACATATAACTCGAAAAATATAAAACTTTTTTTTCCAAACATTTGATGTACTTCTTTTTTTTTTCTTTTAATATATATTTTTTTCAATGCAGTTTATTCAGGAACCTTGAACAATCATCTAACCCTGGGTAAAGCCAGCCCACTTTAAATAGCCTCTGGGTAACCAACCTCAGCATGCCACATGGGCAATGCAGATAGGTCCACATACATGGAAGCAAGCCAGATCCTCAGCCTTAGCCAAATGTGGAGTTGTTTGTGACAGAGAGCACTCACCATCGGGAAGGTGGAAGGCGGAAACCAGCTCCATCTTTAAGGCGAGGCATTACACAGCTCTCTGCAGTTCCCCCTTTTTGTTTTAGACGCATCAGGCAAGAGTAGAGGTCTGATCTCTGATATTAGAAATAAATTGGGACTTTGTACTGATGTTCATTTAGGTGTCATCCACCCAAAGAGCATCAGACCTGTCTGATACCTTTTTCTCAGAGGCGGGACCTGGGGCATCAACCCGCATGCAATCAGACATGCTCTTCTCTGGGTCCAAAGCAGCTGACCCTGAGTGCAGTGCTCAGCCTCGCATCCTGAGCGTAACATTTTGGCTTGGTAGCCAACCATGCTTGGGGAGACTGTCCTGCTTCAATGGCTGTAAAGGCCTGAATGGTCATGGCTGCATTACGCTGTTGTGAGACTCTAATCTTGCATATATACCACAGGCAAACCAAGGTGACCAACACCAGAAGGCCTGCTAACGCTCCCATGCCCGCCCATTCCTTCAGATGATTCATGGCTGCAGCAATCCATGATGATAATCCTGTGGCTAGTCCTGCGTCCACTCTGGTAGAATTTACCGTAACAATGGCCACTCTCAGCTGCTCCATCGTAGTATCGAATTCTCCAGTCCAATTACCTAAAATATAGCTAGGCAATTGTTTAGACAGATTTGCAGCACAGGGGAAATTCTCATGTTGTATGCTAGTGACTCAAAGTCCAGCATACTTTCATTGACAGCCAAGTTGAGTGATTTGCCATAGGGTATCAATTTGCTCCTGCACGAGGTCAATCCTGTGATTGAACACCATCAAACCTCCTTTTAGTTGAGCATTAATTCCTTTTTGTACATCTAAGGTATGAGCTACATTGGCTAAAAGGTTATTCAGGGTCTGAGCAGTTTGCCCAGTATGACTCATGGCTAATGCCATGGTGGTAGCTCCAACAGCCGCCAATGAGATGGCAGTAACAATGGCAGCTGTAATTCCAAGATCCCTTTTCTGTCTGAAGAGAGTCATAGTGTGAGGGCATCAACGGGCACAGGCACCCAGCGAGGCATGCGAGTAACCAGCTAGTAAATTTACTAGCATTACAGCATTGGGCAAAAAAGCAAGTATCATTATCACAATTACTTGGCTCTATCTGGCTAATAATGAATAAAAATGGGGGATATAAACAAACAGGTGTGGGCTTATATGAAATATTATGAGAAGCCTTAACCCCCCCGTTGGAACATCCTACATCAGTTCTACAACTAGCAGTGGTGGTGTCCAAGGTCTGAGTAGGTTCAGGAGACCATTGCCCCCAGGGGCGAGACGTGCTCCATGTAAATTGACTAACTCCATGTTTTGCTCCAATTTTGAAAGTCATTTAAGGTTCTTAAATTATTTTTTTTCCCTTTTTTTTAAATTTTTCATCAATTACACTTTATTCATTCTGCATCCCCCCATAAGCCCCTCCCTCCCCTCCCAATCCCACGCTCCCTCCTCCCTTTGCATGCATGCCACTCCCCAAGTCCACTGATAGGGGAGGTTCTCCTCTCCTTTCTGATCTTAGTCCATCAGTTCACATCAAAAGTGGCTGCATTGTCCTCTACTGTGGCCTGGTAAGGCTGCTCCCCCTCAGGAGGAGGTGACTAAAGAGCAGGCCAGTCAGTTCATGTCAGAGGCAGCCCCTCTTCACATTACTATGTAACCCAACTGGACTCTGAACTGCCCTGGGTTACATCTGTGCAGGGGTTCTGGGTTATCTCTATGAATAGTCCTTGGTTGGAGTATGAGTCTCTGGGAAGTTCCCTGTGTTCAAATTTTCTTGTTCTGTTGCTCTCCTTCTGGAGACCCTGTCCTCTCCAACTCTTACTATTTCCCAGTTCTTACATAAAATTCCATTCACTCTGCCCAACAGTTGCCCATCAGGCTTAGCATCTGCTTTGATAGTCTGTAGGGCAGAGGCTTTCAGAGGCCCTCTGTGGTAGGTTCCTAGGTTGTTTCCTGTTTTCTTCTTCTTCTGATGTCCATCCTCTTTGCCTTTCCAGATGGGGATTGGACATTTTAGTTAGGGTCCTCTCTCTTGCTTAGTTTCTTTAGATGCACAGGTTTTAGTGGGTTTGTCCTATGTTGTATGTCTATATGAGTGAGTATATACTATGTGTGTCTTTTTGCTTCTGGGACAACTCACTCAGGATGATCCTTTCTAGGTCCCACCATTTACCTGCAAATTTCAGGATTTCCTTATTTTTCATTACTGAGTAATATTCCATTGTGTAGATGTACCACAATTTCTGCATCCATTCTTCACTTGAGGGGCATCTGGGTTGTTTCCAGCTTCTGGCTATTACAAATAAAGCTGCTACAAACATGGTTGAGCAAATGTCCTTTTTGTGTGCTTGAGCCTCTTTTGGATATATGCCTAGGAGTGGTATGGCTGGATCTTGGGGAAGCACTATTCCTAGTTGTCTGAGAAAACGCCAGATTGATTTCCAGAGTGGTTGTACCAGTTTACATTCCCACCAGCAGTGGAGAAGGGTTCCTCTTTCTCCACAACCTCTCCAGCATGTGTTGTCACTTGAGTTTTTGATCTTGGCCATTCTGATGGGTGTAAGGTGAAATCTCAGGGTTGTTTTGATTTGCATTTCCCTAATGGCTAGTGAGGTTGAGCATTTCTTTAAGTGCTTCTCTGCTATTCGGTATTCCTCTACAGAGAATTCTCTGTTTAGCTCTGTTCCCCATTTTTTAAGTGGGTTACTTGGTTTGCTGCTTTTCAGCTTCTTTAGTTCTTTATATATACTTGATATGAGTCCTCTGTCAGATAAAGGGTTGGTGAAGATTTTTTCCCAATCTGTAGGAGGTCGCTTTGTTTTGATGACGGTGTCCTTTGCTTTGCAGAAGCTTTTCAGTTTCATGAGGTCCCATTTATTGATTGTTGCTCTTAGAGCCTGTGCTGTTGGAGTTCAGTTCAGGAAGTTTTCCCCTGTACCAATGAGTTCTAGGGTTTTCCCCACTTTTATTTCAAGCTGATTTAATGTGTCTGGTTTTATGTTGAGGTCTTTGATCCACTTGGACTTCAGTTTTGTGCAGGGTGATAAGTATGGATCTATTTTCATTTTTCTACATGTAGACATCCAGTTGGACCAGCACCATTTGTTGAAGATGCTATCTTTTTTCCATTGAATGGTTTTGGCGTCTTTGTCAAATATCAGGTGTCCATAAGTGTGTGAGTTTATTTCTGGGTCCTCTGTTCGGTTCCATTGATCCACCATTCTGTTTCTATGCCAGTACCATGCAGTTTTTAAAACTGTTGCTCTATAGTACAGCTTAAGATCAGAGATGGAGATACCTCCACAAGATCTTTTATTGTAGAGGATTGTTTTAGCAATTCTGAGTTTCTTGTCATTCCATATGAAGTTGAGAATTTTTCTTTCCAGGTCTGTAAAGAATAGTGTTGGTAATTTGATGGGCATTGCATTGAATCTGTAGATTGTTTTTGGTAAGATGGCCATTTTTACTATGTTAATCCTACCAAGCCATGAGCATGGGAGATCTTTCCATCTTCTCATATCTTCTTCTAGTTCTTTCTTCAGAGACTTGAAATTTTTTTCATACAAGTCTTTGACTTCCTTGGTTAGGGTTACTCCGAGGTACCTTATGTCATTTGTGGCTATTGTGAAGGGTGTTGTTTCCCTAATTTCTTTCTCAGCCCTTTTGTCTTTTGTATACAGGAGGGCTACTGATTTTTTTGAGTTAATTTTGTATCCGGCCACTTTGCTAAAGGTGTTTATCAGCTGTAGGAGTTCCCTGGTAGAGTTTTTGGGGTCACTCACGTATACTATCATATCATCTGCAAATAGTGATAATTTGACTTCTTCCTTCCCAATTTGTATCCGCTTGATCTTCTTCAACTGTCTTATTGCTCTAACAAGGACTTCCAGAACTATGTTGAAGAGATATGGAGAGAGTGGGCAGCCTTGTCTTGTCCCTGAATTCAGTGGGATTGCTTTAAGTTTCTCTCCGTTCAGTTTGATGTTGGCTATAGGTTTGCTGTATATCGCCTTTACTATGTTTAGATATGTGCCTTGTATCCCTGATCTCTCCAATACTTTAAACATGAATGGATGTTGGATTTTGTCAAAGGCTTTTTCAGCATCTAGGGAGATTATCATGTGGTTTTTTTCTTTCAATTTGTTAATATGGTGGATCACATTGATGGATTTTCGTATATTGAACCATCCCTGCATACCTGGGATGAAGCCTACTTGGTCATGGTGGATGATATATTTGATGTGTTCTTGTACTCAGTTTGCAAGTATTTTGTTGAGTATTTTTGCATCAATGTTCATAAGGGAGATTGGCCTGAAATTCTCTTTCTTTGTTGAGTCTTTGCGAGGTTTAGGTATCAAGGTGACTGTGGCTTCATAGAATGAGTTTGGTAATGTTCCTTCTGTTTCTATTTTGTGGAATAGTTTGAAGAGAATTGGTGTTAGCTCTTCTTTGAATGTCTGGTAGAATTCTGCGCTGAAACCATCAGGTCCTGGGCTTTTTTTGGATGGGAGACTTTCGATGACTGCTTCTATTTCCTTGGGGGATATAGGACTATTTAATTGATTTACCTTTGATTTAATTAATTTAGCTTTGGTAAGTGGAATCGATCAAGAAAATTGTCCATTTCATTTAAATTTTCAAATTTTGTTTCGTATAGACTTTTGAAGTAAGTCCTAATGATTGCTTGGATTTCCTCAGTGTCTGTAGTTATGTCCCCCTTTTCATTTCTGATTTTGTTGATTTGGATGGTGTCTTGCTGCCTTTTAGTTAGCTTGGCTAAGGGTTTGTCTATCTTGTTGATTTTCTCAAAGAACCAGCTCTTGGTTTCATTGATTCTTTGAATTGTTTTATTTGTTTCTAATTGATTGATTTCAGCCCTGAGTTTGATTATTTCCAGCCGTCTGCTCCTTCTTGGTGTGTCTGCTTCTTGTTTTTCTAGGGTTTTTAAGTGAGCCATTAAGTTGCTTGAATGCGCTGTCTCAAATTTCTTCTTGAAGGCACTTAGTGCTATGAACTTTCCTCTTAGCACTGCTTTCATTGTGTCCCACAAGTTTGGGTATGTTGTGTCTTCATTTTCATTGAGTTCTAGGAAGATTTTAATTTCTTTCTTTATTTCTTCCCTGACCCAGCTGTCTTTTAGTAGCAAGTTGTTCAGTTTCCATGTATGTGTAGGCTTTTTTGCTATTTCTGTTGTTACTGAGGTCCAGCTTTATTCCATGGTGATCCGACAGGATACAAGGGATTATTTTAATCTTCCTGTATTTGTTGAGGCTTGCTTTGTGACCAACTATGTGGTCTATTTTGGAGAAGGTTCCATGAGGTGCTGAGAAGAAGGTAAATTATTTTGTGTTTGGGTGTAAGGTTCTGTAAATGTCTGTTAGGTCCATTTGATTCATGACCTCTGTTAGAGATATTGTTTCTTTGTTTAATTTCTGTTTTGTTGACCTGTCCTTTGTTGAGAGTGGGGTGTTGAAGTCTCCCACTATTAGTGTGTGGGGATCTATATGTGGTTTAAGTTTTATCAATATTTCTTTCACAAATGTGGGTGCCCTTGTATTTGGGGCATAGATGTTCAGGATTGTGATGTCTTCTTGGTGGAATTTTCCCTTGATGAGTATGAAGTGTCCTTCCCCATCTCTTTTGATTAATTTTGGTTGAAAGTCTATTTTATCAGATATTAGAGTGGCTACTCCTGCTTGCTTCTTGGGTCCATTTGCTTGAAAAGCCGTCTTCCATCCCTTTACCCTCAGGTAATGTCTATCTTTGTGACTTAGGTGTGTTTCTTATATACAACAGATTGCTGGGTTTTGTTTACGCATCCATTCTGTTAGTCTGTGTCTTTTTATTGGAGAATTAAGTCCGTTGATATTGAGAGAGAGTAATGACCAGTGGCTGTTAAATCCTTTGACTTTGATGTTGGCTGTGGTCATACGGTTGTGTGCTTGGTTGCTTTTTGTTTTACTGAAGTGAGGTTATTTATTTCCTGTGTTTTCTTGAATGTAGCTAGCTTTCTTGGGTTGTATTTTCCCTTCCAATGTCTTCTGTAATGCTGGATTTGTTTGTAGGTATTGTTGAAATTTGTTTTTGTCATTGAATATCTTGTTTTTTCTGTCTATGAGGACTGAGAGTTTTGCAGGGTATAGTAGCCTGGGCTGACATCTGTGTTCTCTTAGGGTCTGCATGATATCCGTCCAGGCCCTTCTGGCTTTCATAGTCTCTGTTGAAAAGTCAGGTGTGATTCTAATGGGTTTGCCATTATATGTTACTTGGCCTTTTTCTCTTGCAGCTTTTAGTATTTTTTCTTTGTTCTGTATACTTACAGTTTTGATTATTATGTGGCAGGAGGATTTTCTTTTCTGGTCTAATTTATTGGGTGTTCTATAGGCCTCTTGTATTCTTATTGGCCTCTCCTTTAAGTTGGGGAAATTTTCTTCAATGATTTTGTTGAAAATATTTTCTGGGCCTTGGTGCAGGGAATCTTCTTTTTCCTCTATTCCTATTATTCTTAGGTTTTGTCTTTTTATGTTGTCTTGAATTTCTTGGATGGTCTGTGTCAGGAATTTTTTAGATTTATCATTTTCTTTGACAGATACATCTATTTCTTCCATTGTATCTTCCACACCTGAGATTCTTTCTTCCATTTCTTGTAGCCTATTGGTTATGCTAACCTCTGTAGTTCCTGCTTTCTTCCCTAAGTTCTTTCTCTCCACAATTTCTTCCATTTGTGTTTTTTTTAATTTTTCCAATTCTATCTTCAGGTCTTGAGCTATTTTGTTGGTTTCCTTCCCCTGTCTGACTGTATTTTCATGTTTTTCCGTCAATTCCTTCAGCTGTTTGTTTGAACAATCCACTGTTTCTTTTATTTCATTCAGTGATTTAAGCATTTCCTCTCTAAAGGCCTCATACTTTTTGGCTTCAGCTTCTTCTACTTCTTTTCGTATTTTATTTCTTTCCTCTGTTATCATCTTCTTGAGCATAGATGTTAGGTCATCTCCTTGAATTTCATTTATGCTGGGGTGTCTAGGGCTATTTGCCCCTGGATAACTGGGTTCTGGAGATGCCATAATGCTCTGGCTTTTGTTGGTTGAACTTTTACGCTGTCCTCTACCCATTGGGCTATCTTAGTTGTTTGAATTTAGTTTCTGGTTGTTCCTGGACTCTTGTAGTGGAGAGAATCCCTTTGGCAGGAAGATGTTTTTTCCTGAAGGAAGCCTTCCCAGCTTTTTGGGTATAGTCCCTGGATGTCCGGTGTTTTTCAGGAGTTGCTACAGCTCACCTCAGGCCTAGAGACCTGGGTGGTAACTGTGGTCCTGATTAGTCAAGAGGGCTCTCCTCTCACGGGGAGAAGTCCTGGGGGCAGCTGCCCTCCTTCTGGGTTTCTTGCTGTAAATTTAGTGATCAGCTGCGGTAATCTGTGGCGGGTGAGTACTGCTCTGGTGTCTTGGGGCACTCAGTTCTGTCTGTTTGCAATCTGCAGTCTGCTAGACTTTCCCTAGGTGAACCCAGCAGCACGGTTTCTTCCTTCTTTGTGGGGTCCTCTCCAGACAGGGGTTCCCAGTCCCTGTTGTACTGGGGCGCACAGCTTGTCTGTACCGCTGAGCTGAGCGCAAAGCTCTCTGCGCGGCAGGAGCTCGGCTGTGATGGCGGCAGAGACCTTCCGGGGAGAGACTGGGTGACCTGCAATCAGACCCGCAACCCTGCTTCCCCGTGGGGTCCCCCGCGACTGGGACTCCCAGTCTCAGGTACCCTTGTGCCCGCGGATCAGCCTGGGAAAGTGGCTGGGATCCGCCCGCTTGCGGCTCCAGCCCGGAGACCCAAAGCCCGCGTTACCCGGGATTTCTTCCAGGTTCTGGCTGGGTAGCCGTGAGTGGACCTGACTGATTCCCACGCCGTGGGAGCCTCCCCTCACCTGGGAAACACGATCGATGTAGTTTCAGGGCCCCGAGTTCAGTCTCCTGGTCTCTGCACAAAAAGTGCTGTCCTGCTGCTCAGACGCACTGTTTTCCCGGCGCTGCCATCTTGGCTCCCCCGAAAAATATAAAACTTAACACTGGCATAAACTTGAAAAATTATTATTTTCTTGACGTCTGTAGGTAGATTGCTCTAGGACATGCTCAATAGCTCAAGGATATGAATGTTTCAGAATCCTTTCTTTCATCACTGAATCTCCATCTCCATATCTGCAAAATGTAAATAACTACAGCTTCTGCTTCATGAAGTTCTGGGGGTGAGAAAGATAGAGCACCTGAAATGCAGTCATAACATCCAACACAGAGAGAGTAATACCTAATGGCTAGCTGTGTGGTTATTTCTTTTGTTGCTAGTAATGGTTCACATACCGTCTCTCCATCCTAACATGGATTGCTCGTTATTGAAACGTTATTGCTCGTAATGAAACGTTATTGTGGATGAAAACATATTTTTGTTTTAATTCCAGGTGTGGGATATACGACTGATTCTGACAGCAGCAAACTATTTGCTTCATGCCGGCTCTGAGAGGGGCCCTTTGCCAGCTGCAGAGAGTTTAAATCTGAGGACTCTGAGGGGATCCAGATAAATTTATTTATTGCTTCCTATGACTCTGTCTTCAAACCTGTTCTAGTTGCTTCATTCTAAAGCTGGTCATCTTTAAGCTAGCATCTTCTATCACTCTATCCCTCTCTTTCTCTGTAACACCCATCTGTTCTATATGGTGAAGAGTCCCATATTTGAAGTGGGAATGGAGATTCACACCTGATAAATAAATGCCAGGACCCAGAGAGAAAAGAGGGCCCTGAGAAAGAGGGTTGTTGGTGCCCACCCCTGCTGCTCCTGGTTGGTGATGATGCAGTTTGACAAGAAGACATTGTAGATATTCTGAAAAGAGAATTAGAATTTCCCTAAGGAACCTGATGACCCTAACCAGCAGGAAGCAGCTAAGAAAAACTCTGCCCTCTCTTCCCTTTAACCTTTCTCTCCTACCTTGTATTGGGGTGTTTGAAGGTATCGGGGTAGAGAAGGGAGAAAGAGGCATAAGAAATATAAATAAAATAGTTTTAAAAATATGCCTACAACAGAGAAACACCTAAAGAGATGCTCAATATCCTTAGCCATCAGAGAAATGCAAATCAAAACAACCCTGAATGGGAGCGTTAGCAGGCCTTCTGGTGTTGGTCTCCTTGGTTTGCCTGTGGTATATATGCAAGATTAGAGTCTCACAACAGCGTAATGCAGCCATTGAAGCAGGACAGTCTCCCCAAGCATGGTTGGATACCATAAAAAGCTAAAATGTTACGCTCAGGATGCGAGGCTAAGCACTGCACTCAGGGTCAGCTGCTTTGGACCCAGAGAAGAGCATGTCTGATTGCATGCGGGTTGATGCCCCAGGTCCCGCCTCTGAGAAAAAGGTATAGGACGGGTCTGATGCTCTTTGGGTGGATGACACCTAAATGAACATCGGTACAAAGTCCCAATTTATTTCTAATATCAGAGATCAGACCTCTACTCTTGCCTGATGCGTCTAAAACAAAAAGGGGGAACTGCAGAGATCTGCGTAATGCCACGCCTTAAAGATGGAGCTGGTTTCCGCCTTCCACCTTCCCGATGGTGAGTGCTCTCTGTCATGAACAACTCCACATTTGGCTAAAGCTGAGGATCTGGCTTGCTTCCATGTATGTGGACCTATCTGCATTGCCCACGTGGCATGCTGGGGTTGGCTACCCAGAGGCTATTTAAGCTGTGGGCTGGCTTTCCCCAGGTCAGATGATTGGTCAAGGTTCCTGAATAAACTGCATTGAAAAAAATAAAATAAAATAAAAATAAAAATAAAATAAACTAATAAACATCTAGTAAAAAAAAAAAAAAAAAAAAAAAACAACCCTGAGATTCCACCTTACACCTGTCAGAATGGCAAAGGTTAAAAACTCAAGTGACAACACATGCTGGAGAGGATGTGGAGAAAGGGGAACCCTCATCCACTGCTGGTGGGAATGTAAACTTGTACAACCACTCTAGAAATCAATTTGGCACTTTCTCAGACAATTAGGAATAGCACTTCCTCAAGATCTAGCTATACCACTCCTAGGCATATATTCAAAAGATGCTCAAATACACAACAATGACATTTGCTCAACCATGTTTGTAGCAGCTTTATTCGTAATAGCCAGAAGCTGGAAACAGCCCAGATGTCCCTCAACAGAGGAATGGATACAGAAATTGTGGTACATTTACACAATGGAATACTACTCAGCAATTAAAAACAAGAAAATCATGAAATTTGCAGGAAAATGGTGGGATCTAGAAAAGATCAACCTGAGTGAGGTATCTCAGGAGCAGAAAGACACACAGGGCATATATTCACTTATATAGTCGTATAAGATAGGATAAATATAGTAAAATCTGTACACCTAAAGAAGATAAACAAGAAAGAGGACCTAGGGTAAGATGATCAATCTTCACTTAGAAAGACAAATGGGATGGACATGGGAAGTAGGAGAAAACAAGTAACAGGACAGGAGCCTACCACAGAGGGCCTCTGAAAGACTCTACCTAGCAGCGTATCAAAACAGATGCTGAGACTCAAAACCAAACCTTTGGTAGAGTGCAGGGAATAATATGATAAAAGGGGGAGTTAATATGACCAGGAGAGGACAGGAGCTCCACAAGGACAAAATATATCAGGGCACGGGGGTCCTCTATGAGACTGTTTCTCCAACCCAGGACAATGTTTGGATATAACTTAGAACCCCTGCTCAGATGTAGCCCATGGTAGCTCAGTATCCAAGTGGGTTTCCCTAGTAAGGGGAATAGGAACTATTTCTGATATGAACTCAAGGACTGGCTCCTTTACCTCCCCATGCCTCTGAGGGAGGAACAGCCTTGCTAGGCCACAGAGGACAATGCAGCCAGTACTGAAGATACCTGATAAGCTAGGGTCAGATGGAAGGGGAGGAGGACCTCCCCTATAAGTGGATTTGGAAGAGGACAGGGAGGAGATGAGGGAAGGAGGGTGGGATTGGGAGGGAATGAAGGAGGGGGCTACAGCTGGGATAAAAAGTAAATAACCTGTTAAGAGGGCTAAAACCTCTGTACTTAGATTTACAGTCTAATGCTTACTCAGCCATATTACCCATGTTCATTAACCATTGACTATTCTCAACAAATCACAAAGACATCGGAACCCTATATCTTATTTTTGGAGCTATTAAAAGAATAAAAAGAAAAATATGCCTACAAAACATCTATCATTTGAATCAGTAACAGTTATCAACAGCATTACAAATCACACACACACACACGTGAACATACATACACACACATGTAGATACACACACACATGCCCCCTTAGGTAATACTATTTGTTGCTATAGCATCACCTTCATAAAATCCATCAAAAAGGTTGAGTAACCATAAGCAAATAAGAGCAATTACTGGAAGAGTGCAGACATTCGGAATAAATCCCAACAACAAAAGTAAATTCAGACCTCAAGGAAACTGTTACAACAAACTAAGAAGCTGGAAGCTGGACTTCCTCCTCAGTCTCTCAAAAATACATGATCTTTCATTGCTTTTGCTTCCTCTTCCTTTTCTCTCCTGGTCTCTCTTCCACCACCCCCCGCCCCCTGCCAGTGTGCTGTCTGAAATCTGAGATCTCCAACTCTGACTCCAGCTCCAAAGTTCTACTATTAACAGTCTGACTGCTTCCACTTTGTCAGTTTTTGACCCAATTAACCCTAAGGGAAGGGGAAGACAAAGTCCACATGCTCTGCACTGTTCGTCGGGACATGAGAGCAGAACAGAGGGGCATGAAAAGGCTAAGGAGGAACAAAGATGGAAGGATAAGGATAGGAGAAATGACTGGACTTTCTGGGGAAAAAAAAATGACAAAAAAAGTTATTTGAACTTGGATAGTACAATCAATTACATATTCAATTACTTGATTGAAACTTGTCTCTTTCTTAAGGAAATAAAATTAAATATTTTTGTTATATATGAATACAACCTCATTTACATCATCTTTTTGAATAAAGGGCAACAGATGTCTATATTCGCAAATACATACAAGTAACTAATGAGTGATACTGAGTAGTGGCAAAGTCATGGAAATATTACCATTAAGTTAATTGCTTGATGTTTACATTTTTTATTCTCAAAATAAACCTTGAGGAATTAAGATGTTCCCTGAATTACTTATGTAATTCTTCTATTTCTAGTTCAAAGGAGCTAATTTCAAATAACAAATACTACAAATACTTTCATGTAGAGCCTTTGTTTTTGTGCTGTTATAATATCTGATAATTCATAAAGAAAAATAAACTGTTTCTTACAATTATGCAGCTTGAGAAGTTTAAAGTTGAAGGGCCTGCAGCTGGTAAGGATCTTGGTGTTGTGTCGTTCCACAGTAGCAAACAGATGGAAGAGGCAATGTGACTGAGAAGGAGGGAAAAGATGGGACTCATCCTTTCATCAGATCCTTTTCCCACAGTGAGTAACCCACTCAAGAGATCATGGCTTCAGTCTATTGTGTGTGCCCTCATGATCTAACCACCTCATATAGGTTCCGCCCCTCAGCACTTGCACACAAGTGCAATACAAGAACTTTGGGGGAAGATTCACACCTTAGCCCCAGTAGTAAATCTGTCCTTTAAGTTGACAATACCCTTCCAGTGAGCATCTTCCCTGAATCACCTCATCACTTAACTAGAAGGACTGTGGGAAAATATTTCCCGGCTTTCAGAATGCTTGCGGACTTCTTGTTCTTTTCAAGACCATTATTATAGTAACTTTTGAGTGATGTCTCAATCATTTTACTACAATGATTGGTTGATTGGCTGACTGATTGATTGATTGATTGATTGATTGATTGGGTAGGGAAGTGCACAGGCACACAAGAGTGCATGTGCCAAAGTCACGGGACAACTTAGTGAGTTCAGTTTTCTTCTTCCAACCATGTGGCTTCCAGGGACTGAACTCAGGTTGTAAAACTTGGCAGCAGGTGCCTTCACTCACTAGCCATCTCACCAGGCCTTCCTCAGTCTTTTAATCTTTTAACAAAACATTGCACCTATCTTTGAACACTGAATCAAACCATTTAATTATCTGAGTTATAAAATAAAATGAATATACATTCCTTTTCATATGTTCATATACATTCATTTCGTTCATATAGCTTTTGAGACAGGGTTTCCCCCTGTGTAGCCCTGGCTATTCTAGAATGGGCTCTCTAGACCAGGCCAGCTTTGAACTCAGACCTGCAGCCTCTGGCCTTGAAGAGCTAGGATTAAAGGTATGAGCCACCACACCCACCTTCAAAAATATTTTTTCAGCCAAATAAAATACTTAATTCTAATTGATTATAGTTCAAGGCCATACCCTGGCTTGATTTTTTTTTTCACTTTTTAAAAATACAACTTGGCATAATACTTGGATAAAATTGTGTTGCAGCCTTATCTCCTTATCTCTCTATCCTTTTAAAATTCACATGGTAAATCTCTAACCCACGATGCTCCAGATTGTGACAATATGTATAGACAGAGCCTTGAATCAAATAATAAAATTAAAACAAAGCCCTCGGGGGAACTCTAATTCAATCTGCCTATTGACCTTCTAGAAGAGAAATGTACAGATGTGAAGGGCCTGTCTGGGACTACCAGACGAGGACTCACCCGTCTGCCTGCCAAGGAAAGAGACCTCTGAAGAAACCCAACCTGTTCCCCACCTTGAGCTTCAACTTTTTGTTTCCAGACTGAGGGAGAATGCATTTCTGTGGTTTAAGCCACCCAGCTGGAAAACTAATATGGCTGGATGTAATTTGTTATCAACCAAGCAGAAATTTTCAAGGTACATTGTTTTCTGAATACCTTGCTAATTTTTATTTTTGTTTTTTAATTAGCACACAAAGTAATTGGTTGCATTATTATATTTTTATAGATACTTCGCTTTGGTTGAGCTTCTCATCCCCAACATGTGCCCTTCTACACACTAGAGTTACCACTCTATTCACACGTCACATTCATTATATTACCTGCCCTTTTTCTTGAAACCACCTTGTCTGTTTTCACAGTCCCCCACCTGTTTATGACCTATACTCACAGTCACAGCCACAGACACACAAAAAATTAACGGCTAGTGTAGGAAATACGGTATTTTTCTTTCTGAGTTTGGGTTACCTCGTTTGATAATTTTCAGATATATCTATTTCCCTACAAATTTCATAATTTTCTTTTTCTTTATGGCTGAATAAAATTCCACATCAGCATATATTTATTATCTGCCTCACATATCTTGTGGAATGAAGCATGAAATCAATGAATAAATCACTGAGACTCAACTGTAAGTCAAGAGCTCTGGCAGATAACCAAGCTCAGAATGAATGAGGACCCACCATGCCGCCAGGAGCACCAAATCTAGCAAGGGCATCAGACTGATGCTGTGAGGGCCACAGAGATGCTCAGGGACTCTGTGGGGGATGGTCCGTGTGCTGCTGCTGGTCTGGGAAATAAAAGGAAGGGCTGACATGAAATGACAACAGGCCACAAAGAAGGGGGACAGTGATCTCATTTTAATGTGTTTTTATTATTTCTGAGTAGGAGTAGTCCACATAGCAGGTAAAAAAAAAAAAAGAAAAAGAAAAAAAGAAAACCTTAATTGATGTCTCATGCAGAGGAGTGGAACAACAGCTATACTAAATCAAAAATGCTAAATGCTCACGCTGAGTAGATGGCTAAGTGGTCTTAATATCCATTTACCTGGTAGGTTCTCCATGACACAAGTCTCTTAAACTTGACCTCTCCCAAGACTGAAAAGTCAAGGAACCTCTGAGAAACTATTCTTTGTGCTAGCTACTTTGTTTTTAACATCACCATCGTCATCATCATTATTGACTCCCATGTTAAATAAAGGGGAATTCCACCTGCAATCAACTATTCACAGAGCTCAGTGAGTCAATAAGTTTAAGGAGAGCGCATATAAAGAAAACACTGGCGTTCTTCCCAACATCATTCAGTCCCCGCAAATCCTGTCTGTACAGAAGCACAACAGCTCAACAACAAGAACTCAAGTGAGGCTCTGAAACTCCCACAAAAGTTGGGGTTCTGCCTCCTTCACATCTGGCTCCTGGAGAAAGTAGTGCCTGCTCTCACCACACAGGCAGAGCACATGTGGCAGGCTTGTTTCTGAACTTAGTAATAAATTGACTGTCAGTCTGCACTTGCCAAAAGCTTAAGGCAAACTGTATTTGAAGGAAATTCTGCTGAACATATTAATTACAAAAGCTCTAAGCCCAACCTCCCATAAAGTTATGGGGGTGGGGGGGGAGATCCCCATGCATTTTTTTTCCAGAAGTGATCTAATGGCAGTTTTTCATTTGTTTTTTGTTTTCTTCTTTGTATTTTGTTTGTTTGTTTGTGTGTTTGCTGGGGTGCAGAAAATTCACAATTTTGTAAAGAATGTGTCTTTCACAAAAGTATGGTTTGAATATATTTATCACTCATGGTTTGCAATAACCATTTTATAAAGACCTTTATAAACCATTAAATGTAAGTTCCTTGAGGGTTTTTTGTTTGTTTGTTTGTTTGTTTGTTTGTTTGAAAACAGGATCTTACATACCGCAGGCTGGCCTCCAACTCACTGTGTAATGAGGGTGACCTTGTACTTCTGAATCCCTGAGTTGACTTCTCAAGTCCAAGCGCTGGGATTATGAGTGTAACATAATGTCGGCTCATGCTGTGCTGGAGATCTAACCCAATAACCATGCAATCAACTGAGCTACATCCTGAGCCCTAATTTCTTCTTTACATTTTGTGCAAAACAAACAAACAAAAGACAGATTGCCTTTGTCTTCTTCATTGGTCCCTCTTCTGCTATTCACTCTATAAAAATGGAAGTCATTCTAGGTGAAGTCCTGTCTCTCTCCTCCTATGACATCACTCCTTAGTACCTTCATTTCATTCCCAAGCACAGCCATCATCTCTATGCAATGACTCCCTATCCCAGTTTTTCCAACCATAACCAGCTCCAGATATAATATTAAGATTCTTATGACACATGTGTTCTAATCGTGTTAGCCAGTTCAGTACCAATAGTTAGTTGCTATATGACTATTGAAAATGTGTGTAATTTAAATTTAACCAAAATGACTAAAGGTGGCCATAGTAGACAGTGCACTTCTAAGCTTTCATTTGTGGCCGCGTGCTAAGGTATTTGGCCCCTCCCAGACAGCACTCAACCTATTTTAAGTTGTTCCGTTTTTGTTCCCAGGAGAAAATCCCCCCTTTTACTGGCTTGTTCCTATTAATTATACTGTAGTTACATATTACTACTTTTGACATATATCTATTCCCCATATTCAGTCTGTTGAACATGGAAGAAAATTCAGTTGAGAATACAATAATATAGAACAAATGTGTAGGGAACAAGGTAATGTGTTTTAATGGGCATTTTAATTATTCTACTCATTCCTAGAAACATTAATCATTATTCTATAGTGCATTAATATAAAGTGAACAAGACCATTATCAATCAGCAGGGGAATATTTCAAAGGAGAAACCTATAATAAGTTAGAAGAAAAGCTGCCAAGTTAGGCAATAGAAACAACATGTGAATATAATATTTAATAATTTAATATCTAAACCAGAAGAAATTATGTAGGTCAGAATATATGGGAGGAGGGAGAAGAAGGGAATAGGTAGAATTCTTGTGACTGGTAAGATATAAAAGGACTCTATAGAAGTCTGACAATGTGAAATTAAAGTCTTAGCAAAAGCTTCATATATATAGGACTCTCCAACCTGCTCTAAGGTAAGGACCCATGTCCTATGGTAATTACTTTAAAATGAAAAAATACATCTAGACAATAACTAAAGGAGGAACTACCATTGGTTTAAAAATTATCTAGCAAAAGTATTCTGCAAGCCCACACACAGAGCTTTAAATGCACGTGGGGACTTATTTAAAAAGTCAAGGGCCAGTGAAATAACTTAGTGGGCAAAGACACTTGCCTCCAAGCCTGAGAACCTAAGTTTAGTTCCTGGAACCTGTGTGGTAGGAGAGAATGAACTACGAGTGGTCCTCTGACTTCTGAACATACACCACAGCACATTCATAAAACACAAATAAATAAAGGTTACAATTTTTAAGTTAAAACAATATCAATAGTTATTTTATTTAACCTAATACATTTAAAGCATTTTCTATTCAACATGTAATATTCATTATTTATATTATTTACTTATGAGCTACTTTACTACTTTCTTAATATTTCAAATTATGGTATGTATCTTACAGCTTCAGTTTAAACACCAAGTTTTCATTCAGACTGCTTGATCGTAGGTAGTTCTCAAGAACTAATAATGAGAAAAAATAACCCAGGACTTGGAGGTAAAACCGACGTCAGCTTTGACACCATGTCTAAAGGAGTGGATGACTATACTTGTTGAAGCAGAGAAATCAATCCTGCCATCTCACCAAGCCTAGGGCAGCTCTCACCATGGTGGGCTCACAAACACTTGTTGAATTTCTGACACCATCTGCTTGGCAGCCACAGTTGCAGCCACCGCTTGGGACCCTACTTGTGAATATCTGTGGATATCATGTTTTTGTTCATCCGTGAGTCTGTTGTCTGGTTGGGTAGTTGGTTGGTTATCGTGTTGTAGCCCCAAAATATCCACACAAACCACACCTCACCACGCTGTTGTTGCTGGCTTATTTCTGCAGTGATATCAACAGTAGTTTTTAGAGGGAACCACAGCCTTCAGTCTACAGAATTAGGATACAATATCATAATTAAGGTGGGGAAGAAGAGATGGGGAAAGGGGAGAAGGCAGATATTAATATTTAAAACCATGCTTCATCAAAGAGACATCATTAGGAATTATACAGAATCTTATCCCAACTCAAAAGTACCTTTGGAGGCCCATTTCTTTAGTTGGCTCATGCCATTTGTTGTTCTGAATGGCTCCAATCCTAAATTACAAGTTTAAGGTAACTTTTTGTTACCAATGTTAGAAATTTTTAACCATATCCAATAATTTATAAGCCAATAATCTATAACAAAAAACATAGAACATAGTAAATTTTTACATTCCATATCAATAAAAAAGCAAGCATGTAATGGCCATATATGTTTATATATTTAAAACAGACAAATTTGTTTTTTACTTTTTTTTCAGCTGTAATTTCAAGGGAGGGCACCTTGCTACCTGCTGAATCCAATTCTTATGGGCACCATGGGCACAGAGGTTTTGTATTAGTACTAGCCATCAGCTTCCTTACTGGAGAAACAGAGAAGCAGCTGGTGCCCCTTTGAGAACATGTATAGATCAGGCAGCCCAGAGCCTGCTGCCAGCTTGATCCAGGCAGAAGATAGGGACTTCTACAACATTGCTAGACTCCTAGCTGCAGGTGCAGGGTTTGAAACGAGTTAAAACTAAACAGCCAATAAATGAAGTTTGGCCATTTTCCCAGAATATGAAACACAGCACAATCAAACAATTATACAAAACGACAGACATAAACTCACATGGATAGATATCAACAAAACCCTGTTTCAAAGACATACAGAGTGCTGCATGTTGGAGGCTCTCAGATAAGTGTCCCACCCAGGTATGAAGGGGTGGATCATAATCCATCCCATTACACTAGAGGGAGAAACAGAGTGTCCTCTGTCTTCGGATTCAAAGAAGCTTCCAGCTTTCTTTTGAGTCTCCATGGGCCATGGGTCTAGACCGTACCAGACACAAAACAGAAACCAAGAAAAAAAACAAAACAAAACAAAAAAAAAAAACTTACCTCCTCATGGAGTGGAGGATCTGGCCATTTGGTAGCATTCAGTTATCAAACTGATGGGTGGTCAAGGGGAGTGGCAGTCTTGCCCTCCAAATGTTGACCAAACATATGACCTCCAAATGTTGTAGTCTAAGATTAGCAGCACAAACCACTCAGACTCTGGTCTCAGTTAGATATGGATAGTTTACTGAATGGCTTTTCCATGCTGATTACAATCAGGGCCACAGAAGGACTCAG
This sequence comes from Meriones unguiculatus, assembly GCF_030254825.1. Taxonomy (NCBI): domain Eukaryota; kingdom Metazoa; phylum Chordata; class Mammalia; order Rodentia; family Muridae; genus Meriones; species Meriones unguiculatus. The sequence goes on from NC_083354.1 coordinate 81,178,328, forward strand.
GAGCATAACTAACACTGACCTTTTCTTAGAGCACTGTTTTATAGGAAAACTGAGTGCAGAGGACGAGGAGGAATAGTAACACATTTTGACCAACCATACAAAACAATATTATGTTTTTGGTGACCTAGACAAGGTATTATCCACTAACTTTTAAGTTGATTGGTTCTAGGAGAGGTAAGTGAGGGTCTTCCAAAGTACATCCTGAGTGCAACCAGGTGTGAAGATAACAAGAGTGCAACCAGAGTGTAGCCAAGTGTGTGGATAACAAAGTATGAGTTATGACACTATTGAACCATAGTAAGATATAACGTCAGCCCTATTCTCTGGAAGGTTCTGTTAGTGTCATCTAGAATAACTACTTCTAGGAAGCAGAGTTAAAACATTTAAATTTTTGAACCTAATTTCACCTTATATACAATATGGAAGCTAAACACAAAGATGGCTGCAGCTATGTCAAAGAGCAGGCCTCACACTCAGAAATTCACATATGCTATATAAGTATTTTACCACTGAGACTCCAAGTCAGCATTAAAAGCCTTAAACATACTTGGAAAGGGACAGAGAAGAGATGACAGAGGGAGAGTGGGATTGAAAAAAAAAGCCTTAAACATTTAAAAATTTTAATATTAATGTTAATAATGTTAGTATCTTCCACATTGTAAACACTAGCCAATGATTACATCTCTTGGGAAAAACCCATGTGGGGAATTTCATAAGAAAGCTATATAATAGACAAAGGCTACAGGCTAAAGAAAAGAGTTTTCATAAAACAATGGTTAATTTAAGCATACACAGATTAGAGATCTCTGGAAATTGTAAATCTAGTTTTCCTTCCAACCATTTCCAGGACAGTAGAGGTTGGAAATCATGTGGAGACAGATCTATGATATCCACTGTTCGCTAACCATTGGCCTACTTAGCTGGCGGGATGGAAAACAGGGCAACTTGCAAACTGCTCTAGTAAGGACACAGTCTCTACAGTAGAATAACAGGAACAGAACAAATAATCCAACAAAAACATATGCTCAAATTGGGCAAGCTCTTGGTCTTGGATTGTTTGGTTTAACCTACCATGTTGCTACCATTTTAGAGGGGTCATAGTGACTCAACATAGAATATTAGCTATCAGAGAAGAAACAGCTCTGCCTCTTTTATTCACTGCTGAGTGCCTAGAACCGGGGCCCATAGTTGGAGACCAATGACTATTTGTTTGACAAACAAATTAGTCAAAAGCTTCCTGTGACTTCCTACAGCTTCCTGGGTAGTAAACACACAACAGGTTGGCCACCACAGAGAGCCTTGTTCCAAGTTTGCTATTTATCCATTTTCTCCAACTAATATTCTGATATATTCACTGATCATTAGGTCACCATATTAGATTCTATGAATACAGAAATAATAAGCACAAAAAACTAAAGGAAAAAGTGAAATGTGTATGTTATGCATTATTTCACAACTGTTGGAACGTGTTCTTTACATAATTTAAGGGATCTGCTTGGCTGATAGAGGTTTCATTTTTCTCAAATGTGGCATGAAATATTAAAATGCAGCTTCAACACAGGCCACTAGATTCCATCTAACTCTTAAAACTTCATAAAAATTCCATCAAGAGAAGTAAATATTCCTCTGACAGAAAGTACTAAGAATTTGATTCTGGTTTTATTTGTGTTGCCCTAATTAGGCATCTCATTTAAATTCTTTTCCAAGTTCATATGGGAGTTTTCCTATAATTTCTATAAGCCCTTGCTTAGCCCAAGTGATACTTTTTTCCCCTCTATTTTGGGGCCTTTCAGACCAAGCTAATCATGGGAACATTTCCAAAATGTAGAAGAATTAGAAAAAGGAGTTGATTGCTTAATTCTTGCTTCTGACTCCATGCTTATGTTAATTAGCTAGAGGCAGAGTCCTCAGCATGCTCTTGAGAACTCTGTGAGCTACTGATTAGCAACAACAAGGCCATCTGGCCTCCCCATAGCACATTGGAGAAAGTCTCTCTTGGCATAAAAATCAGGGATGCCTGTAATTTAGAATGAGTCAAGAGCCGCCACCATGTTTGAAAGAGACAGTGTCTGACTTCCAGATGAGGCCTGTGCCAAAGGCTGCAACAGGGGTAGGCACACCACAGCCATGTCTTGAAAACTCAGCCCTGCTCCTTTCATTTGGCTCATCTTCCCTGTTCACCCCTTAGTGGTCCTGAACGTCATCTCTTATTTTTTCTTCATTTAGAAACTACTGGATCTTAACTGACCAGTAGAAATTTGAAGCTTGCACATTATTTTTGGATAAATTTTAAACAGTTATTCACCAAAAGGAAGCCAATATGGAGATTCCAAGAGAGGATTTTAAAACACCAGAGAGATACAAGCAACCAAGGCAAGCTGGTTAACTCTACCCTGTTGCTTCCTTACCAAGCAGTCTGGCATAGGAGCTGACACATAAGTGAACAGAAAGATGACAGGGCTTTTTGGGGAAAAGATTCACCAGGGCCTTACTGGGGTTTTTGATGTAATTCATAACACATCCTTTCTAAGCTCTCCTAAGCATTGTTAAGGACTCCTGTCTTTCCTAATCAATGATTTCTGGCTGAAGTGTCAGAGGTAGTTTTATTCTAGAAAACATAATAAACATTACCTTCTGGTTCTTTCACCACGTACACAGTTTGATGATGAAGAGATGTGATCACCACATGTTACCTGAGGATCTCTGGGTCTAGCTAAGGCCCGTGTCCTACCTGAAGCCAGGTTAGACTAAACACTAATAATAATAATAATAATAATAGTAACAAGTAGAAAAACTGGACTCTCTGACACTGAAACCTATCAGATCTCATATAGGAGACCTTCAAGGCAAGTGGACAAGACACTGATGTGACTGAATAGGTGTGCATTATATCAGGATTCTGAAGTGCATGGATTTGGATATACAACAGAGCAGTTTTAATTTGCATCACTCATCTCCATGCATCTCAGGGAAATGCCATTCATGCATGTTCACTGAGTCTCCCAAGTCTTACATTCCCCTAACCATGTGGGCTTGATGTTATATTGCTTCCCTCCTCAGGTCACCCACTGTCTTGAAGCCAAAGAGTTTCTCTATACTGAGTTATTTTGGTTGGACAGTTTTATAAGTTAGGGGCTAATATTCCTTTGTAGTGAAACGATGTATTCTGGTATGAGAACAATATAAATATCCACAAATTCTTCTTGTGTAAGATCTTAACAAACCAAATGGTCCTGGATGATCCAACATAGGCATGATATAACACAAATAAGCAAAAACAAACAGGCAAGTGCTTGAGTCTAGCACTCTGAGGGAAAGAACTTTGTATCTCACGTTATCAACCGCATCCCACCATGCTGTAAGCCTTCCAAGAAAGCAAGATTAAAATTTACATTAGCAGCCAAATTTGTAGTTCTCTGTGATTTAAAAAAAAAAAAAAGTAGCAGGTTTAGCTGCCACATGTCTGACAAGGTTCAGTGTGAATCCAGATGTTTCTAATGCTGTATGTGTCATCTGTGATTTCTTAGACTCCAGGCTGGCAAGCATCTATCTGTATAGAAACTTTTCCATGGGTACAAGTATCCATTCTGAACATTAAATCTCTTCTGTAGATCTTACTGCTCTAAATAAGAAAATAAGAGTTGGTTATATCATTATTTTAAGAGATCCAAAAGTTTGAACAGAATATTTAGCTGAGAGAGAGATTTGGCTGCTCTTTGGAAAGAAAAACTAATTCTTTCAACTTTCTTATGTGTTGTTTTAATAAACTATCCCAAGGCACGAAATGACTCACTAGTAGTCAGGGTGAATTACAATCATGAAAATAGCAGTGCTTTAATTTATAATTTACTAATCGCACCCACTGTGTATCATCCTGCTAAAACTTCATAATTATGACACTGAGAATTAAAATCAACTCTAGAAATAGGTCATTGCCTTCTGGTCTCATTAGCTAACCTACAGGATATTTACTCTTACTACTCATCTTGAAGGAAGATAACACAAAACCCCTTATCAGGTATGAATTTGTTGAAAGCCTTGTATGTCCCAGTTCTATATTCTCCATGGCATATAGGGCAATGCATGCATAACTTGTAGAGGCAGGTGATTTTTGGCTTTTTTTTTTATACAGTAATCAGCTGGTAGTGGAGTTGTGCCTGAAAACTGGATTATGATGTAGATAGAAAAGCAGTAACATTATTAAATTCCTACTGAATGCTTTATACTTGTAAAATATTTTACTTATCATTTGACAGTTTCATACAAAGTGTTTTGGTCATATCCACCTCCAGCTCCCCCTGTAAACCCAACGCATGCCCTCTAATTAGTGCTGCCTACATGAGCATGGGCAACCTACAGGTGGTCACATCCCTGAAGAAATGTGACTTCTCATAGCCCAACAACCATCAATTGCCAGGTGCTTCAGGATTAGAACCTTGTGAGCCTTTCTTCCATCCATTTTGGAATTTTTTTCTGGCTCAGTTTTGTGCAAGTAACCACAGCTATTGTGAGTTGATGAGTGCAACGGTCATATCATGTTCAGAAGACAGAACTGTATAGTATCCTTCCCAATCCTTCAGCTCTTACATTGTTTTTGCCTCCTCTTCCATAGTGTTCTCTAAGCTTTAGGCAGGGGAATATAGCTAATATAGATGTCTCCATTGAGCACTCAACAGTCACTTACTCTTAGCACTTTAATTAGTTGTGAGTCTCTGCATTGACTGCTGCAAGAAGAAGCTTCTCTGACCAAGCCTGAGGACTGAACTAATCTACAGTTACAAACATAAATATTTAGAAGGAAGTTTGGAAACATGCATGTTTAGCAAATCAACAATAGCATGTATAGTGTGCATACAAACACACATTAGACTATGGGATTTTAAACCACCTTTACAGTACTAAACATGAATTTCCTCCTATGGATCAGGTCTTAAATACAATTCCTGATCAGTTGATTATCATAACAATCATAGCATTATTGCACCCAAAGGCACATCTTGCCTATGGTGGTAGGTCCCCTGTTGGGTAAGTCTGTTGACAACTTTACTCCCCCAGTGGCCTAGGATCTGTCTTAATTAGGTTTTCCAATGCTGTGAAGAGGCACAATGATCAAGGCAACTCTTATAAAGGACATTTAACTGGGGCTGGCTTACAGTTTCAGAGGTTTAGTCCATTATCATCGTGGCAGGAAGCATGGCAGGATTCAGGCAGACATGGTGCTGTAGGAACAGAGAATTCTACGTCTTGATCTACAAGCATCCAGGAGGAGACTGACTTCCAAAGGCCACCAGGAGGAAGCTTTCATTCTACACTGGGGAGAGCATGAGCACTGGAAACCTCAAAGTCCACTTCCACAGTGACACACTTCCTCCAACAAGGCCACACCTACTCCAACAAGGCCACAGCTCCTAATAGTACCACTACCTGTGGACCAAGCCTTCAAACACATGAGTCTATGGAGGCCAAACCTGTTCAAACCACCACAGCATCTTCTGACACTATGAAAGTTAGGCAACAGGGAGGAAGTTTCCAGGTCAATTCCAATTTGATTTCTCTCTCTCTCCTGCAACCAAAGTGTGCTATTTTTTCAGCCACAGGGTTTTTACATCTTGTTATGTGCAACCAGTAGCAACAGCAATAATCATTATTCTGGGGACTCTGAACCCTGTATGACCAATACCTCATATAGGTTTTTTGCCACACCAGGCATTTAATGACCAGTGTCATCTGGGGGAAGCACTGCCCAGTATATAGGGTACCTATAGTTTAAATTTTATATTTGCAATTAGCTTACAATAGAGTGGGTTTTCATGCTTTTTCATACATCCTTAGTTTTTCATTAACCTACCTTCCCACCCCTCCTCCCTGCAATGCTTTACACTTTTACAATAATCTTAATTATGACAATAGCCAAGTAAGGAATAATCGATTAACACATAATTGTATAATTAACAAAAAAACTCTCATCCTGAACAATGAAACAAAATATGCGTAAAGATATACAGCTGGTACCACCTGAATTTGACACACTTGCCTTATCTTTGAACAAGTTGAGCTGTACCTGCTTGAATACCACATATAAGTTAATAGTAGAATATAAATACTACATAGGCCAAACTTTGTCTCTTTGACAAGATACTTGAGAAATCAACTTAAATAAGGAAGTTTTAATTTTGCTCATGGTTTCAGAGGTATATGTGGGTTTCTCTGCTGCTTTCAGGCCCACTGCAGGAAAGGGCATAGAAGGAAAGGTGCTTAACACACAGCAGCCAGAAAAGGAAGAGTTGGGTGGTATAGGATCAAAGACAAGCAACACTCTCTCTGAAAAGGCAGAGTAGCCTGCTTCTTTCAACAAAGTTCTCCTCCTAACACCCTGCACAAGTTAATGTATTGTCAAGGGTTGATCCATTGACAAAGCTAGCATCCCCATGGTCTAATTATTGCTATGGCACCAACCAGGTATCAAGCCTTTTGCAAACAAGTCTTCGGCAGACATGGAAAATACTTCATAGCCAAACCACAGATGATGCTGAACAAAATGATATAATTTTGCTCAGATCAGGAAAGTATAATGGGGGATCCAAGATGGCAGCAACTAGTGTGCACCCTATCTGAGAAGCAAAGGATCTGAAACTTCAAAATTGGTGAGTGGAGGGGCAGCGGCGCCACTGAGCTGACAGACTGCTAATTTGCCCCAGCAGGCCTAAATCTGAGGGTAGAGAACAGGGGAACCCCTGTGTTTTCCGATCAGACCTGCTAGAGAATGATTGCACCTTCAAGTGGGTGCCTGCAGGGGCCCAGATCCAGAATCCCTATATGCTAGCAGCCAGATATTGATCCCTCCCCCCCAAACACACACTGTGGGAAACACAGGGATTGTTGGGACAGTGATCTCAACATTGAAGCCCCTGTTCTGCAGGTCTACCAGTGGAGTCCAAGCAAACAAATCCTGGAGCCCAGACAGATCTGAATACTTCAGTGGCCTACAGGTCTAAAGGCCACTGAGGTATTCAGGGAATCTAAGCATGCACATTGTGCCCACAAACACCACCAGCACCCTCAACCCCTCCTGTGCCTGCACCACCCCCTGCCCATATTCCAGGAATCTATACTCTCTCCTTCAAAGCACACTTACACACACACACACACAGACACACACACACACACACACACACACACACACTTGCTCACACACATTTGTGGATCTACACCTGCAAACCTTCCTCCCTTAGCTACAACCAAAACACCAACAAATACTCTCAAACCAGTGGACCTCTCTCATCTTCCTGAAGAAGAGTCCAGACATTAAAGACCCAGACTGAACTACAGACTCCAGGAACAAAGCATGAAGGTTACAGATAAGCAGATATCTGGAGGTCGAGATAAGAACACGCCCAGCAAAAATCAGGACATCATGCTTTACCAGCAATGCCCAAAATCAATGTATACTCCAATTCATCAGAAACACAGAAAAATAATTTTAAAGCTATGCTTATCCAGTTATTAGAGGCACGTAAAGAGGAAACAAACAAAGCTCTCAAAGAAATAGCTACACAAATGAAGGCACAAGTAGAGGCACAATTAATAGCATAGAGAGAGGAAATGAACAAAATAATGGAAAGATATCATTGAAAGACAGGAATCCACATTCAATCAGAGAAAGGAAATGGTGCAAGCCATGAAAACAGAATTAGAATCAATAAAGAAAACACAAACAGAGAAAACCCTGGAGCTGGAGAACTTAAGAGAAAAGATCAGGAACCACAAAGGTAAGCATCACAAATAGAATACAAGAGATGGTAGAGAGAATCTCAGGTGTTGAAGATACACTTGCAGAAATTGATACTTCTCTCAAAGAAAAAGTAAAATCAGATAAGTCCCAAACACAAAACATCCAAGAAATCAAGGATACCATGAAAAAACGAAATCTAAGAATAATAGGAATTGATGAAAAAGAAGATTCCAGGCTCTAAGGTACAGAAAATATTTTCAAGAAAATCATAGAAGAAAAATTTCCCAACTTATAGAAAGAGATATCCATAAACATATAAGAGGCTTATAGAACACCAAATACACTAAACTAGAAAAGGAACTCCTCACATCACATCATAGTCAAAAAACTAAATCTATAGACCATAGAAAAGATATTAAAAGCAGCAAAGGAAAAAGGCCAAGTAACATATAAAGGTAAACATATAAGAATCATATCAGATTTCTCAACAGAAACTATGAAAGCCAGAAGAGCCTGGGCAGATGTTATGCAGACTTTAAGAGACCACAGATGCCAACCCAGACTACTATACCCTGCAAAGCTTTCAATCCACACAGATGAAAAAATCAAAATAATCCACGACAAAACTAAATTTAAACAATATCTACACAGCAACCCAGCCCTAAGAAAGATACTAGAAGGAAAATTTCAATCCAACAAAAACAACTATACCCAATAAAACATAGGATACAGATAACTTTTACAACAAATATTAAAAGAAACAAAGCAATGAATCACAGTAAGATCACCAACTCCACAGTAAAAGGAACTAACATTCATTGGTCACTGTTATCTATCAACATCAATGAACTCAACTCTCCAATAAAAAAACACAGACTAACAGAAAGGTTGCAAAAACAGGATCCAACATTCTGCTGCATCCAAGAAAAACACCTCTGCAACAAAGTTAGACACTACCTCAGAGTAAAGGGCTTAAAAAATGTTTTTCAAGCAAATGGACACAGTAAACAAGCTGGGGTAACTATCCTAATATCTCATAAAATAGACTTTCAACCAAAATTAATCAAAAAGGATGAGGAGGGGCATGTCATTCTCATTAAAGGAAAAATCTACCAGGAAGACATCAAAATTCTGAACATCTATGCTCCAAAAACAAAAGCACCTACATTTGTAAATGAAATGTTATTAAAGCAGAAATAACACATCAATCCTAACACCTTTGTAGGGGGAGAATTCAGCATTCCACTTTCACCAAGGGGCAGATCGTCTAGAGAGAAGCTAAATAGGGAAATAATGGCACTTACAGAAGTCCTAAATCAAATGGACCTAATAGATGTCTACAGAAATTTTCACCCAAATTCAAAAGAGTATACCTTCTTTTCAGCACCTCATGGAACCTTCTCCAAAATAGATCATATAATTGGTCACAAAGCAAGCCTCAGCAGATACAAGAAGATTGAAATAATTCCTTGTATCCTATCTGACCACCATGGACTAAAGCTGGACCTCAACAACAACAGAAATAGCAAAAAGCCTACACACATATGGAAACTGAACAACTCACTGCTCAATGACAGCTGGGTTAGGGAAGAAATAAAGAAATTAAAGTCTTCCTAGAATTCAATGAAAATGAAGGCACAACATACCCAAACTTATAGGACACAATGAAAGCAGTACTAAGAGGAAAATTCATAGCACTACAAATCTTCAAGAAGAAATTTGAAACATCTCATATAAACAACTTAATGGCTCACCTGAAAGACCTAGAGGAAAAAAAGAAGCAAACACACCCAAGAGGAGTAGATGACTAGAAATATTCAAGATCAGGGCTGAAATCAATAAATTAGAAACAAATAAAACAATTCAAAGAATCAATGAAACCAAGAGCTGGTTCTTTGAGAAAACCCAGAAGATAGACAAACCTTTAGCCAAAATAATTAAAAGGCAGAGAGAAACTATCCAAATCATCAAAATCAGAAATGCAAAGGGGGATATAACAACAGACATGGAGGAAATCCAAACAATCATTACATCTTACTACAAAAGCCTATATGCCACAAAATTTGAAAATCTAAATGAAATGGACAATTTTCTTGATAGATTCTATTTACCAAAGTTAAATCACAATCAGTTAACTAGATTGAATAGTCCTATATCCCTGGAGAAAATAGAAGCAGTCATCAAAAGTCTCCCTTCCAAAAAAAAAAAAGCCCAGGGCCAGATATTTTCCATGCAGAATTCTACCAGACCTTCAAAGAAGAACTAACTCCAACTCTCTTCAAACTATTCCACAAAATAGAAATAGAAGGAACACAACCAAACTCATTCTATGAACCCACAGTCACCTTGGTACCTAAACCACACAAAGACCCAACAAAAAAAGAGAACTTCAGATCTATCTCTCTTGTGAACATTAATGCAAAAATACTCAGTAAAATATTGTAAACTGAATCCAAGAACATATCAAAGATACCATCCACCATGACCAAGTAGGCTTCATTCCAGACATGCAGTAGTGGCTTGATATAAGGAAATCCATCAATGTAATCCACCATATAAACAAGCTGAAGGAAAAAAAATACATGATCATCTCCTTAGATGATGAAAAAGTATTTGACAAAATCCAACACCCATTTATATTTAAAGTCTTGGAGAGATCAGGGATACAGGCAAATACCTAAACATAATAAAGACAATATACAGCAAGCCTATAGCCAACATCAAACTAAATGGAGAGAAACTTAAATCATTCCCACCTGAAATCAGGGACAAGGCAAGGCTACCCACTCTCTCTGTATCTCTTCAACATAGTACTTGAAGTCCTAGCTAGATCAATAAGACAACTAAAGGAGATCAACAAATCAGAAAGGGAGAAGTATCACTATCGCAGATGATATGATACTATACATGAGCGACCCCAAAAATTCAACCTGAGAACTCCTTCAGCTGATAAACACCTTCAGCAAAGTGATTGGATAAAAAAATTAACTCAAAAGAATCAGAAGCCTTCCTGTGTACCAAAGACAGAAAGACCAAGAAAGAAATTAGGGAAACAACACCCTTCACAATAGCCACTAATAACATAAAGTACCTAAGTACCTTGGTGTGACTCTAACCATGTAAGTCAAACACCTGTTTGAAAAAAAACTTCAAGTCTCTGAAGAAAGAAATTAAAGAAGATATCAGAAGATGGATAGATCTCCCATGCTGATGGATCGGTAAGATTAACATAGCAATCTACAGATTCAATGACATTCCCATCAAAACACCAACACAATTCTTTACAGGAATTGAAAGAGCAATTCTCAACTTCATATGGAAAAACAAAACACCCAAAATCTCCAAAATGATCCTGCACAACAACAAATCCTCTGGAGGTATCTCCATCCCTGATCTCAAGCTGTACTATAGAATAATAGTAATAAAAACTGCATGATACTGACATAGAAACAGAAGGATGTATTAATGAAACTGAATAGAAAACCCAGAAATAAATCCACACATCTACAGATACTTGATTTTTGACAAAGAAGCCAAAACCATACAATAGAAAAAAGATAGCAGCTTCAGCAAATGGTGCTGGTCCAACTGGATGTATACATGCAGAAAAATGCAAATAGATCCATGCTTATCACCCTGCACAAAACTAAAGTCCAAGCGAATCAAAGATCTCAACATAAAACCAGACACACTAAATCTGTTAGAAGAAAAAGTGGGGAAGACCCTAGAAGTCATCGGCACAGGAGACAACTTCCTGAACAGAACACCAACAGCACAGGTTCTAAGATCAACAACCAATAAATGGGACCTCATGAAACTGAAAAGCTTCTGTAAAGCAAAGGACACTGTTGTCAGAACAAAACAACTGCCTACAGACTGAGAAAGGATCTTCACCAACCCTATATTTGACAGAGGGCTAATATCCAGAATATATAAAGAACTGAAGAAGTTAAAAAGCAACAAATCAAGTAATCAAGTTAAAAAATGGGGTACAGAGCTAGACTGAGAATTCTCAATAGAGGACTATAGAATGGCAGAGAAACACTTAAAGAAATGCTCAACTTCCTTAGTCATCAGGGAAATCGACCTGATGATTTCAAAACGACCCTGAGATTTCACCTTACACCTGTCAGAATGGCTCAGATAAAAAATGCAAGTGACAACACATGCTGGAGAGGATGTGGAACAAGGGGAACTCTCCTCCATTGCTGGTGGTAATGTAAACTTGTACAACCACTTTGGAAATCAATCTGGCACTTTCTCAGACAATTAGGAATAGGATTTTCTCAAGATCCAGCTATACCATTCCTAGGCATATATCCAAAAGATGCTCAAGCACACAAGGACATTTGCTCAACCATGTTTGTAGCAGCTTTATTTGTAATAGCCAGAACCTGGAAACAACCCAGATGTCCCTCAGTTGAGGAATAGATACAGAAATTGTGGTACTTTTACACAATGGAATACTACTCAGCAGTTAAAAACAAGGGAATCATGAAATTTGCAGGCAAATGGTGAGATCTAGAAAATATCATCCTGAGTGAGGTAGCCCAGAAGCAGATAGATACACATGTAGATACTCACTTATAAGTAGATATTAGACATATTATATAGGATAAACATACTAAAGTCTGTACACATAAAGAAGCTAAGCAAGAAGGAGGACCCTGGGTAAGATGATCAATCTTCACTCAGAAAGACAAACGGGATGGACATTGAAAGAAGGAGAAAACAGGAAACAGGACAGGAGTCTAACACAGAGGGCCCCTAAAAGACTACCCAGCAGTGTATCAAAGCAGATGCTGAGACTCATAACCTAACTTTGGGCAGAATGTAGGGAATCTTATGAAAGAAGGGGGAGATAGTAAGACCTGGAGAGGAAAGGAGCTCCACAAGGAAAGCAACAGAACCAAAATATCTGGGCACAGGGGTCTTTTCTGAAACTGTTACTCCAACCAAGGACCATTCATGGATATAACCTAGGAACCCTGCTCAGATGTAGCCCATGGCAGCTCAGTCTCCAAGTGGTGTCCTAGTAAGGGGAACAGGGATTATCTTTTATATGAACTTAGAGGTTGGCTCTTTGACCACCCTTCTGAAGGGGAAGCAGCCTTGCCAGGCCACAGAGGAGGACAATGCAGTCAGTCCTGATGAGACCTGATAAATTAGGGTCAGATGAAAGGGGAGGAGAACCTTCGTATCAATGGACTGGAAAGCGGCATGGGAGAAGTTGAGGGAGGGAGGGTGCGATTGGGAAGGAATGAGGGAGGGGCTACAACTGGGATAAATAGTAAATAAACTGTAACTAATACAAAAAATAAAAATTTATTTTGAAAAACGAGGTATAATATTCAGATCATGGAAGTTATAGTCATTTCATCCTTGGAGTTCAGCAGAACATATCTGGAACATATACCTAACTTTAGGGATCAGACTTTGAAGGACAAAGTGTTAGGATTCAGATTTTGAAGGATTTTAACAAACTCAAAGAGAGAAATACACAACAAAGAAGTAAGTGTTCTGTAAACCGCCTGTGTTGTTTAAACTGGGAGATACAGCCCAGAAAAAAAAAATGCTAAAAGTGATGACACAAAAGCTCTTTTCAAATAAGTGGACACTGCCATATTTTTTAAAAAGGAAAAGAAACAAGAGTTCATTTCTTATAGCCCCAGAGGACAAACCAGGAAACCAGAATGACCTTCCTCGCAACCCCTGTGAAGTGATTTAGATATGAATTGTTGTGGAGTGAGTCCATGCTGTTGAAATAGCATGGGAATTATGCTAATTGTAATTCTGGAGCCTATGCGTGCGTGTTAAAAAATGTCTGGGAGAAGCACCATCAGAAACTGACGCTGAATAAATGAGGGTTACTGAGGATCCCAATGTTTGAGTCCAGGAATATCCCATTAGAGGAAGGAAGAATCATGGCCCAGTGCATCCTGCCTGAACATGCTTGTCCTCTAACAAGGCAGTTAGAGGACAGTTCCTTCTATGGCAGAAGCAATGAGCTATAGCAGAGCCATTACGCTACCCATGGTGGCAGATGGACCTAGAGTTTTCATAAAACTGACAGCCACAAAACTCCCATCTCTGTTTCTGCCCTTGACTGTTCACCTTGCCTGTGATGTTCTTGCCCTATGTAGTTATGTGCTCACAGCTCTTCTTCACGCAGGTCTCTGCTTAAATGATCTCTCTTTACAGAGACCTTCCTTAACCCATGCCCAAGATATACTCTCCCCTTATTTGCATATTTTATTTTTATAGCACAAATAATTGACTGCCATCAAAATACAAATATTCTCTTGCCTCCTCCACTTGAATGCTAATTCACAAGGCGGCAGCTTTGTTTTGCTCACTAATAGACTCCCCTGAGCCTGTCGCAATATAGTCCAAGAAATGGTTGTAAAGCATGAAGGTTTTTTTTTTCCCCCCAAGGAGGGTTTACATCACGTCATGGCCAATAATTTCCATACCAATCCTGTCTCTTGAAGTAAAACTTACAGGGATAGGTCTTCATTGCCTTTAAGAATTCATATATTAAAGTAGCAACTCAACCTTGAAAATGAAAGCATCCGCTGCCTCTAATTTTAGATTAGTCACAAATCTCATGCTTAGTTTTTCAATGCTACCCCAAGAGACTGGTGTTAACCTCTTGAATTTTCAATCAAATCAACACAGGAACTATTTTTATCAAATTACAATGCTGTATAGAAAACAAAATGTTCTCCATATTGCTATTTTCCAGTTATATGGAATTATTGAAATTTGAGTATTCAAGTGGAGTTTTCTTCTTAAAAACTCATTGTTTACTGGACCCCTTAAATCTGAGGACTCCAGGGTTAGCTGAAAATGTCATTAAGCTCTCGAAAATCTGATAAATAAAATGTTCTATTTATTTGCATAGAAATTGAAAAGAGTGGGTATCTCTTGTGCTCTGCATATCTTTTCTCTCGTATAGGCTTGGGAGCATAGTTTAGTTCCTGAAAGGAGAAAGAAATTAGAAGCAGAGATGCTGGCAACTTACTATAGAGTTTACACAGTGTGTTACAGGCCACACTCACGTACCTACACAGTGGTGCCCTGTTTCCAAAAGAATGAAAGATGTGTTTCAGGGTGGCCGAGTGGTCTAAGGCTCCAGACTCAAGCGTTTACTTCCAAAAGAATGAAGGAAAGAAGGAGGAAGGGAGAGAGAGAAAGAATGAAGAAGGAGAGGGGGGAGGGAGGGAGAAAGAAGGAGGGAGGGAACTTTCTTATCTCTGAAAGTTTACCTTCTAGGTATAGAGACTCCACAAAGTTGTGAGTGTCAACAAGATTAGAGACATAGGGTACTGACCAAGCCCATCAACCATGTTGGCAATCCACCTACCTATTTTCTCGAAACTATGCAACAATTACTCATGGAACACCCAAGTCACATAATAGCATGGAGAAATTAGTGTCAATGTGCTCATGTTCCCTAATGACCCAGACAATGAAGCAATGAATAAACAAAAGAACAACAAAAGTGCCTTAAAGAAAACCAGGATCTATCGTGGAGAACTACACTGTACTTACTAAGTATTGCAGGCAGGAAGAGTGTCAAAAAGAATGAACACTTAGGTCTCATGTCCTCATGCTATCCAGTTTCACAGGAATGCCTGAAGCTGGGACCACCTTAGCACTGTGTAGGCAGGGCTTGCATTACATAGTAAGAACACACCAAAACGTGTCCCCCAGAGAGTCCATGGTCTCCTAATTCTTTCCCAGTTGCTGTTTTGCATCCACTATTACATTCATTGCACAGTCCATTTCTCTCTCCTCTTTCTGTTGTATATTTCTTAGGCTCCATAATGTAGACTCCCTAATGACAAAAAATAGCCACAGCCATCACTTAAACATCATTACCAAGTTCACGACTCTAAGCATAACTTGACACTCTAGCTTTTTCAATATCTCCCCAACCCGGTACAGGCTAGGAACTCACGACAGAACAGTGTGCATATTGGACACATGTTCTACCACCGGGCTGAATCCCAGCTCCAGGTTTCCAGCCTTCAGAAGATCTTATTCAGCTTTGCCCCAACTTTCTGAATATATAAAATGAAGTATTGTTCACAACTTACATCCCACTTATTAGCAGAATAATGACTTATTGGCCTGAAAATAAGCCTTTTCAAAATTTGATTGGCATGCTAAGATGAACCCAATTTACTTTTAAGGACTTTTATTTTTTTAATTTTAATTTTTTTTTAGAAAGTAGCTCATAAAGATAGGTGCTTTAAAACAACCACATTTATATGCACATAAAATATTATCTAAATTATCAGAAATTAAATACAAAACTAAAACTGCCCCTGGAATCCATAATGTTCACACTTTCATTTATTGAACAATTATTACATGTCAGAAATTATGACAACTACTTTACAATATAATTTAATCCTCACAGGCTAAGAAAAGTATTATCGTTCACCCTGTGCTCTGATTGAAATAAAGTGAAGCAGAGGAAGGGCATACCAATGTAATGTAATGAGACCTAGACTTTGCATCCCTAAGACTGAGCCCACAGACTACCATGCCGGCTGATTAATGTGTCCTGTGGGGCGTGGTCTTTGCCAGCGGGTAAAGGCCTGCTCTGTGCAGCATGGAGAGGGGCGTGGTCTAGGACTCTGAGGGATACAAATACAAGGGCTCGGAAAGAGAAGAGGTGTCAGCTTGGAGAAAGCAGAAAATGGATGGTGTGGCAGCTTGGAGAACACAAAGGGAGAGAAACATTTCAATGCAGCGGCTTGAAGGAGACTGCTTGCTGCATTTGCTATTGATGGGAGATTGGTATAAAGCTACAAAAGAACCCATCGAACCTGAACAGCCAGGAGAAGTAAAAGGGTCTGCACTCCCTCTCCCCACTAACCTTCCTTTCTTACCTATGGTTAAGGGGTTGGGGGAAGGGAGGTAGAGGCTTAAACACCCCCAAATAAAATAGAGTTTGAAAAAGAGCTCACACACACACACACACACACACACACACACACAAATCCTCCACCAGCACTAGAAGTACATGGCATCCAATTCATTTCCTAATCGCCTTCTGTTGTCCTAATTAAAGAACAGGAATGTTCATGCTTCGTTCCCACTAGATCTTTTTGCTTAGCTTACTCTGCCACACAACTGTTGATGAGGAATGGAATAATCCTTTCATAAGCAAATGTGATGTGTAGCACGGTGATTAGACATGTGGCACCTTGAGGATTAAATGAATGTGAGTTTGAATGCATATCCCACAACCAAGAAACGACATGACTTTGAGACATGGGATCATCCTGAAAGTGTCTCTTCCTCATTAAGGGGGAACTGCTCTGTAACTTATTGTCCAGGAGAGTTTTATGTCAGCTTGACACATGCTAGAGTCATCCAAAAAGAGAGACCTCAGTTAAGAAAATGTCTCCACGGACATTGCAGCCAGTCCTGCTGAGACCTGATAAGCTAGAGCCAGATGGAAGGGGAGGAGGACCTCCCCTATCAGTGGACTTAGAGAGGGGCAGGGAGGAGATGAGGGAGGGAGGGTGGGATTGTGAGGGAATAAAGGAGGAGGCTACAGCTGGGATACAAAGTAAATAAACTGTAATTAATATAAAAAATAAAAATTTAATTAAAAAAAGAAGAAAATGCCTTCATAAGATCAAGCTGCAGACAAACTTATAAAGCATTTTCTTACGGATTTGGTGTGGGAAGGCCTAGCCCATTATGGGTGGGGCCACTCAAGCAAGTGTTCTGCATTGTGTGGGAAAAAAAAAAAAAAAACAAGCATAGAAGACAGTAAGCAGCAGTCTTCCGTGGCTTCTGCCTCAGTTGCTGCTTGCAGGTTCCTACGCCGACTGCCCTCAGTGGTGGAGTATGGCCTGAGAGCTCTTAGATCAAATAAACCCTTTCCTCCTCAACTTGCTTTTGATCCTGGTGTTTTACCACAGCAATAGAAACACTTACAAACAGACACTTAAAAAGATAATGTAGGAGGACTGAAAAAAATACTTAGTACAGGCCTAACACATGCTAATTAGGCAAACAATGGTTTTTAATTCTAGAATTTCGGAAAGTTCTTCATAGCATTCTTTTCTTGTCATACTTCTGAGAATGAAGAAAATACAACTCATTACTCTGATAAAGTAAAAGAATTCTTGATCACAGCACATGACAACCTGGGTGTGATTTTGTTATATGTAAAGGTCTGGGTTTAATAACCAAGAAAAGTCTCAGGATGATCATTTTTACAGAGAGCATCTAAAATTATAAAACTTTCAACTAAATTAACATCAAGTAAGTATGCAATTGCATCTGGGAAATTTTAATCAGTTTTCAATTTTGTATGCTTTCAGGGACAGGAAATCACAGGAAGTCCTGTGATTTGTTCCACAGGTCACAGGAACAAAAAGAAATCCAGATAAAAATAACATTCCTTCTGAAGCTCTGTCTGGGAAGTTTGTAAATGTTAATTCTGTCATTCCATCTTCAGCTGAAGGTGAACTCCCCTAAGAAGAGGGGAGGATCAAAGAAAGAATGCGCCCTGAGGGAGTTTAGAGTGAGCAACACAAAGGAGCTCAGTGAACCACACCTTACCGTAAGGAGGACCTCTCCCATAGAAGACTGCGAGCAGGCAGCCCTGAAACACCTCAGGCACACAGACTGGAACCCACGGTGTGGCTCCCGGCTTGACCCAGATGTCTGACATCAGAAAAAGAAGCATGTACAGCCCTGGGAAACACTGCAGATGGTACCGCACCACTCGCCCCTGCTCTGTGTGCATTCCCAGTGAAACTAGGGCCTCAACTATCATCTTCCGGCAAGTTACGTCTGACAGGTATCTTTTTGCTTGCTACCACTTAAAATGGAGATTTCATATAAAATCCAGATCTCTTATTCATCTTAAAATTTTCAGGTATTTGGCATCACCAGGATAATATGCTAAGCAGAAATAAAAGGGGCACCCACTCCTAAAGATGTTCTCCAGTTTTTCAAAGCCCCCCACATACTCGTGTGCTGGCTGCTAGCCACCCCTCTCGTTCACATTGGGAACCAGGAGACATGTGAGTGCCAACACCTACTAGAAGTTCACTAAAAACATGAAACTAAGCTGACAGTCAAGTGCCAGCAGCAGCCAGCATGCCTATTAAACCAACCAAAATAGCAGAGAACCAGATTATAGGACAGAAGAAACCCCAGGCTGCTCATTTTCTTCGTTCTTCAGCATAATACTTGACATTTATTCTTTGAGAATCTCATACATGTATACAATTTATTTTAATTATATATGCACCCCTCTCCAAATCCTCTTGAACCTATCCCCACATCTTCCTCCAAACCTTATGGCCTTTAAAAAATGATAATAATAACCAGCAAGTCCAATTAGTACTATGTGTGCACAGATATGAGGCAGTCTACCAAAGCACAATGCAATTAACCTGCTAGAGGCCACATCCTACAGAAAACTGGCTCTTCCTTCCCCAAAAGCCATCAATTCTTAATTGCTCTTTAGCGAAGGGCCTTGTGAGACCCTCCCCACCCTTGCTGGAATACTGACTGGCTTGATCTTGTATAGATCTTATGCAGGCAGCCACAGCTGCTATGAGTTTCTGAGTGCAAGAACCCAGCCAGTCATATCCAGAAGACATTGATTAGAGGGATCCCTGCCTTACTTCTTTCTCTCTCTCCAGGCTAGACCTTAAAATAAATGGCTTTTTCTTCTGATATCATTTCTGTGTTACTCATCTTCTCTGCTTTTTCTAAACTTCAGGAACCTCAAATAAGTGATACACTCTATGTGCCCCAGAACATACTCTGTATTGAGTCTTTTGTAGAGTGAGGATTGTGGTGCTGAGCTAGTAGTTGACCTAAGAATAATTATATTCTAGATAGTATTCTCAGGAAGATCTTCTAATTCAGTGACGTACTGATGATTTCACATTATTCTCCACACACTGCAAATTCAAAATGCACACATTTGCATACTGTGGCCAGCTTGATACACTGTGCTAGCAAGACAAAGAGAAAGTTAAAGGAATAAAAACACACCTCCATATCTCATTATTCTTGGGATTAATTGGAGACTGGACCATGGTTCCTTTTTTCAAAAAGCTAATGGAATATCTGGAAAGCTCAGCTGAGGTTTTGGATAACACAAAGATCATTCACTCTTCATCTTTGACTAAAAGTTATTACTGAGCTGATTGTGCCCACAAAACCTCTGTATCCAAATGACTTTCCAATAAAGCTTCCTGGAGAGACTAGAGCCCATTAAGTCTCCTCTTGGAATTATAAGCAGGAAATGGGAGCTGAGATAACACTGACTAAGCACCTCATCTCCGGATGCTTTAATAAAGTAGCTTTCAAATGAAACACAAGTAATGAAGAAGAGACAGGAAAGGCCTGAATGAGAACCAAATGTCCTTAAAATAAGCAAGAATTCTCTAGGTGTCCCTTCATTTGGCCACAGTTACAGTGCTAAACAAAGGGAAGAGTGTTGCAGCCTTGGTGGCTCATCCACAGATAGCCACTGTTGAAGAACTGCCCACAAAAAAAGCCATGATATTGTAGGATATTATCCCCCATAAATGTTAGGGCCTGTGACAGGGGTCACAAACTATCCATACCCCAAATTTAAAAAGAACCTTCTATTTTTGAGAATATGAGCTACGAAATAACACTTGGGCACGGGAAGACATTTGAGAGCCCAGAGCCTAACGGAAGATCACTGAAATACTAAACCAGATCAGTAGCAACCATCATGTCTATTAAACAAACACTAGCAGAGAACCAAATTGTATGGGAGAGCCTTAGGCTGGTTGTTAAGGGATTACTGCTGTGTTACATTTTCTAAATTTCAAGATCCTCAAATAAAAAAACAATGCCAGTGTCTGTCTTCTGTCATAGAGCATGATAAAGAGTGATTTTCCTAAACTGTGGTGGCGACTTCTTCCCCAACACCTTCCTCTGTCTTGTCTAAGTGCTGGGTGCAACAACTTCCTCTGTCTTATCCAAGTACAGGGGGCTAGCGCCCATGCATACAGAGCAACGAATCCATGCTGCTTAAGCTCAGTGACACTGTCCTTATTCTCTGTTTTCTGTCTCAGGTGCTGAAAAGATCTGAAACCCTCAGAACACGCTATCTGGGAGCTCTTCTACTTAGGCCTTGGAGGCATTAAAGCAAAACGCCATCACAACAGGGCAAAATGATGGATCTGTTTGAAGAGTAAGACTTCAGCCCAGCTGTGCATAGCGGAATGTCCTAGATTCTGTAAAGACAGATTGATAACACAGGCATAATGCTCCACTCCTGGTATTGCTCAGCCCTTAAATTGCAGGCTCCACGTGGGAGGGGCGAACTTCAGCAACCCTGCTACCTCTGCACATGCTCTCAATGACTCCAGGGGGCAGGCAGCCAAGTCAGCTTTCCCCAGGAATGGAACTCAAACTCCTCCCTGAGTTGCTCAAAAAAAAAAGGGCCAATGAGGTTAAGGCTCGTCCCTACTATTTCTTCTAATAGATTTCATGTATCTGGGTTTATGTTGAGGTCTTTGATCCACTTGGACTTTAACTTTGTGTAAGATGATAAATATGGGTCTATTTGCACTTTTCTACATGTAGACATCCAGTTAGACCAGCACCATTTGTTGAAGATGCTGTCTTCTTTCAATTGTATGGTTTTGGCTTCTTTGATAAAAATTAAGTTTCCATAGGCGTGTGGGTTTAATTTCTGGGTCTTCGATTCAATTCCATTTATCCACCAGTCTGTTTCTATGCCAGTATCATGCTGTATTACTGTTGCTCTATAGTACAGCTTGAGGTGGCGATACCTCCAGAAGATCTTTTATTGTAAAGGATTGTTTTAGCTATTCTGGGTTTTTTGTTAAGATGCTTAATCTTCATTCAGAAGGACAAACAGGATAGACTTTGGAAGTAGGAGAAAACAAGGAACAGAACAGAAGCTTTCCACAGGGGGCCTCTGAAAGACTCTATCCATCAGGGTATCGAAGGAGATACTGAAACTCATAGCCAAACTTTGGGCAGAGTGCAAGAAAACTTATAGAAGAAGAGGGAGATAGAAAGACCTGGAGAGGACAAGAGCTCTACAGGAAGAGCAACAGAACCAAAAAATCTGGGCACAGGGTCTTTTCTTAGACTGATACTCCAACCAACGACCATTCATGGAGGTAACCTAGAATGCCTGCACAGATGTAGCCCACAGCACCTCAGTATCCAAGTGGGTACCCTAGTAATGGGAATAGGGACTGTCTCTGACATGAACTTATTGGCCTGCTCTTTGATGACCTCCCCCTAAGGTATATATATATATATATATATATATATATATATATATATATATATCAGGGGTGATATATACATACATACAAATATATATATATATAGAGAGAGAGACAGACAGACAGACAGACAGAGAGAGAGAGAGAGAGAGAGATTCTGCAGAGACTGAAGCACCAACCAAGAACCATGCATGGAAAGGACCTAGAGCCCCTGCTCAGATGTAGCAGATTGGCAGCTCAGTCTTCATGCGGGTGCCCAAGTAAGGGGAGGAGGAGCTGCCTCTGTCATGAACTCAATTGCCTGCTCTTTGTCCCTGGTGATGTGCCTTGCCAGGCCAAATAGGGAGAGGATCTAGGCAGTCCTGATGAGACTTGATAAGCTATGGGCAAATGGCAGAGGAGGAGAACTTTCCCTTTCAATGAACTAGGGGAAGGAGATAAGGGGAGAAGGAGGGAGGGTGAAACTGGAGGAGTTGAGGAAGGAGGCCTCAATCAGGATATATAATAAATAATTGTAAAAGAAATAATAACATTTTTAAAAAGCCTGTCTCCGGGAGCTCAGAGCATCCTCTGTCATTCCTGGCTGTTAAACTAAAAAAAAATAAAATAAAAATTAAAAATTAAAAAAAAAAATCCCTGCACATTGGTTTACTGATCTGAAAAGCAGACAATAGTTCTTTACCTCGAAAGAACTCGTGTAGATTAAATGAAGGAGCATAGGTGAAGGACCTGGCACAGTGCCGTGCGATGGCAGTCCTTGCCCTTAGGAAGGGGAGGCCAGGGTGGAGGAGTGTGGGTAAGCTGAGGTGACGCTGCTCCGGTGGCTTCCAGGCTTCACTGGTAGAACTCAGGCTGGGACCCCAGGCCAGCGCTCTTCCAGCCCTTGTGTTAGAACCACCCTGTACGGAAGATTCAAAATTCAATTTTAGGTTTTGGGTTACAACTCTGTGTATTTTAAATCTATTTCCAAGCAAATTTGAGTTTTTAACTGTATAAAAACAATACAGCTTTCTCTTAACTCTCTGAGCAACATGGGTCAAGGAGATGCGCTATGATTCTGGCAGCATATGCCCAGCACTTCGCACCTTCCCCACAGACTTGGGCACGAGTGCCCCTCAATTTGTCGCGTTTATGGATCTGTCTTTTTATTAGAATAACTAGTAATGTGGACCCGACCTGGGATATTGCCAAATCTCATTTTAATGTACGAAACTCTTAGATCTGAGGAGCTAAAGAATTTTCTCCACATCAGGGTGTGGGCATTGGCTGAACTGAGGACGGCTCTCCGGGGTCAGCCTGCCTTCCTTTTCCAGGATAGGCATATTATGCATAACATGCACATGTGCAACACACATGTGATGCTCTTAATGCAATACAGTCACATCAGTGTGAGAGAAAATCCCTCAACGTCCGAATGTCCCAGAGCAATGTGCGCTGACTCCCACAGCAGGGGAGGGAACATACTTCAAAGGCTCAGTTTGGGAAGGAGGGTGAAGAGTTTGTATGTGAAGACTTCACTGTGTATAGAAAAAACAAAAAACAAAAAACCACCGTATTTACAAATGAGGTCATCTATACAGAGAGCTATTTCTTACCCCAAAAAAGAATGTGGATTCTGATGAGTTCGTGGCCCTAAGTAGGTTAGCTATTGATAGATACTGCAATGGCTCTAGGGAAATTAACTTTCCTAACATTTAATATGCAGGGTGACAATACTACTGGTATAAATTTTCAAAGAGTTTGCTGATGTACTTTTGCCCCCTGCAGTTTGTGAGTCAAACCGATGACTTCAGACATCCTAGGCAAGTGCTTTGCCACTGAGCTACACCTCTAGTCCAAGGGGGAACAACACTTAATATTAATTACCCCTCCATGTTCTTAAATGAAATAATAACGTGGTGTTTTAAATGATCTGTATAATATACAGCCTTGTTTCAAATTTCCTTTTCTAGCTTTCTGCTGTAGTAGTCATGAGCATCTACTCATCTCCAGGAGAGGCTCAGTGCTCAGTCTATTGTCCTCGTTCTCAGGCCTCTTCCACCCCCAAGAAAGGCAGTTTAAACCTGGGGCCGTGCAGGAGAGAGGGGTGGTGTAGGGCTATAGAGAAAGCCCTTCTGGTCCATCAAGGGACTGCTTTTCTCTTCAGAGAACAAAAGTGGATGACTAATAAGCCCAGCCTTTGTCTGGAAGATCTCCTGAGCAATTCACATGGCTTACCAGCAGCAACAAGATGTACTTAGGGGGATTCCTGCCCGACCACTTTTCATTCCTTGTGACTACCGCCTAGAACTTTGATTCAGTCATTGTGTGAAGCAGTACTGGAATATAAACATCAGCATTTTCCCGGATGCATTTGAAAAAAATTTTGTTTTACTATAAGTTAACAAAATTTATATAGTGGGTAGACGCTGGATTAAGGTAAGTTCAGCAATACCCTTTACCTTATAACTACTCCCAGTCTTTAATGTATGACTTTCCAAAGAGTAAATAAGTAAGATGGATGCAAATAAATAAGTAAGACATGCAACCATGTCTCCACAACTTGTTCTTAAAGAATTCCCACCCCCTAGAACTTCTGCAAGAACATTCTCTGAGACATACTGCTCAAGATCCCAAAGACTGCAGTAAGAAAGCAGCACAGAATTGGGTTTGTTTGTTTGTTTGTTTATTTGTTTGTTTTTAAATCTAGTCTTGCTCAGACAAATGGGAAAGTTTTGTCTGAATCATCTAGGTATTTGTGTCCTTCAGTCTTTCTACTGCACAACCACGTAATGAATTCTAAGTTAGAGATGAGAAGAAGTTCAAGTGACCTACTGTAGAGAAATACAATGATAGTCGGTGATCACACCCTGTGTTCTGGAGGAAAAAATGATTAAGACCAGATGTTAAGAGCTCTCACCACAAAAAGTGTGACCACATGAGTTCATGCATATCATAATTAACTAGGTTAAGCAATTTTGCTACACACACAGACAGATTATACACATACACATAAACAAATTTTAGTTTACAATAAATGCATGCATAAATATATATACTTCAGATGTGTATATATATTATACACAAATATTTAAAATATTTCCTTGAATATAATAAGCAAATAGATATCTTTTGATTTAAAAGAAATTTGGAAAATAGTCAACTAATCATAGATTTTTAGAATAATTTAAAAGTATTTCCCTTAAAATAAAATTTAGCTTACTCGCCACTTTTCAGGAATCTGCCTAGCTTATTAAAAATTATAGCTGCAGGGCTGAAAAGATCGCTCGGTGGATAGGAACACTTGTTCTTGCAAAACACCAAGATTCTGCTTCCAGCACCCACAGTGTGGCTCAAAACCATCTATAACACCAGTTCCAGAGGATCTGATGCCCTCCTCTTGCCTCCATGAGAAGGGCATGTATGTGGTGCACAGACACACATGCAAGCAAAATACCCATACAGATCAAATAAAATATAGACAGTAAAATATTGTTGAATATAGCATTACAGGGTAGGTACCATTTTGAACAAAGACAATTGTGAACCACATAAAAAGTCATATAATTTATACCATAATGACACAGACATTTTTACTGTCTGTCCTTGACATCATATTAATCTCAGTACAAGACAAACACAGGACAAAAAAATGCTATTTTGTGACCTAGATGAAGATTTTTTTTTATTATTATCAAACTTTACCTTACCCTGTGTGGTAATAGGCTGTTTACTCTAATGGCCAGGAAGTTAGATGAGGACTGCCGATGGCCTTTTCCAAAGAATACTTCCTGGCATCTGCTCTCAGATGCTCCTTGGTGATTCACTGCCTTGGGGTATCGAAGTGACAGAAGTAATATGTAGCCCAAGGAATATCAGACCATGAATTATACAGAAAAATAAACATAGAACTGCAGATTTCAAAGTGAGGTGCACATGCCAGAGATTGTGTTTTATCTCAAAAAATCAGAAATTAGACTTTCTTAATGTGTCATATGCAGAATAAAAATACGACACATATACAATTTGAAGGAAAAAGTAATATATGCACATTTTTCAAAGAGACAGTCTCAAAGTATTTCTGCTGATGGGAGGCACAATTTGAAAGTTGGGAGACCAATGGTAGAAAGGAAATTATGCCTGTGAAAGCATATGTCAGGTTAATTAGAAGATAACTTAGACAGATGTGAGCCTGCAGTACAAAAATGGTCTCCCATTGTCAAATAAATGCCAGGATGAAACAAAACTGGTTTCTGAAATGGTCCCCTGTTATTACAAGAACAAAACTTCATACTCTTCTAAGATTGTCACTTGGGTAGCAAACAACAAACTCAATCAGTGAGGTTCCTTAAGTGATGTAAGAAATAGTTTCAGGAAAACTTCAGATTCTTCTGAGAGCATGTGGTCTGACTATGGTGTCACCTATATATATATATTCTCAAACTGGTGGCATAGTTTTCTCAAATTTTTTTTCTTGAGAGTATTTGAAGTAAATAAACTTTACTTTCTTTGGGGGAATCAAAGCAAAAGAAGATCTGGCCTTCCAAGACGACATTCAAGTAAAATGAGTTAACATTAATACATTCCAAAAATTGTATACCTTTCAGAGAAAAACAGATTGATGTTCACATAAAAGGTTAATACAGTTGTGTATGTGAGCATGTTTTTCACTGTAACAAAATGCCTGGGACAGACTACTCCATGGAGTGGGAAAGGTTTATTGTGGCTTAGTGTGCTGCGTTACAAAGTCAAGGACTGTATCTGGCAATTGCCTCTTCGCTGACACAGTCCTAGATTGCCTCTTCACTGACACAGTCCTAGAATGTTACAAGATGCTGCACAGTCTATGTGTGTCTGTCTGGCACATTTCTTTCCTCCTCCTCCTCCTCCTCCTTCTCCTCCTCCTCCTCCTCCTCATCCTCCTCCTTCTTTTTTGCTTTTGTTGTTGTTTGTTTGTTTGTTTTGTTTTTCAAGACAGGGTTTCTTTGTGTAGCCTTGGTTGTCCTGGACTTGCTTTGTAGACCAGGCTGGCCTTGAACTCATGGTGATCCACCTGCCTCTGCCTCTGGAATACTGGAATAAAAAGCATGTGCCACTACACCGGGATTCAATCATTTTGGCTCCACACTAGTGACCTTATGTAAACCTGGTCCCTGTCCAAAGGCCCCACCTCTAAACAACAGAGTCAGTTTAGGCTTCAAACCCTTTTCTACCTCACAGCTGGATTTGAATTTCAAGATGTGAGTTCTTGGGAGACATACTCAAATTATTCCCAAACTATCGTGGAAAGGCTACCAGATACTTTTTGCCTCTAGTTAAAATGTACTTGTCAACTGGCATAATCATTGTATAATCCGGCATAAAGTTAAGGCCTAGCAAGTTGTCAAGACCTTAACAATTAAAATATGCTCTAATTATGCAGAAAAGGCTGTGATGAAGTCCTTGTAAAATAAATCCCTATTATTAAATTTTAATTCCTTCTTTTTTATATTATTAGGTGTTATAATATACTAACAAATTAATACATAATATATTTTTAAAAGGTTTTTTTCCTCACATTTAACTCTTACCAGAAGCTTAAGATCAGAAAACAGTTCTCCTAGAAGAGCATCCAAATTACCTCAGTACAAGAGTATAGTGACCCAGGACTGCTAATACTATAGAAAAGTAATGTGTACCAGACCGCCCCAGGAGCAGAAGCCACCAATAGCCAAGCACTGTTTTGCAGAGTTTTATACATGCTGGTTCCAGGCTGCAAACTGTGCTCATCCCCTCTTTCAGTCACAGTGATCTCAAGACCCCTGCCCCTAACAAGTCCTCAGGTAGAGAAGTGAGTTAAACAGTGTCCAAGTCATTAATCCATATTCAACTTAAAGGATGTCCAAATAGATCATGAAATATAAGGTGTCACTTCATTACTGTCCTAGACTTTAGAGTGTTTTTAGCCAATTAATTTTTTTATTCACTTTACATCTCCCTCCCTCCTCTTCTCCCGATCCCACTCTCCCTCTCTGTTCCCCGATACCCCCCTCCCTTACCCTTCAGGAAAGGAGAGCCTAACTCCACCAATCCACCCCACCACAGCAAGTCACATCAGGATTGAGCACATCCTCTTCCTCAGTGGCCTAGCCAAGGTAGCCCCAACAGGGGGAAGTAATTGAAAAGCATGCAACAGAGTCCTACCAGAGCCCTACTCCTCTTACTAGGGAACCCACATGAAGACCAAGCTACCCATCAGGTGCATATGTGTAGGAGGCCTAGGTCCAGTCCATGCATGGTCTTTGGTTCATGCTTCAGTCTCTGTAAGCCACTCTGAGCCCTGGCTAGCTGGCTCTCTTGGTCTTCTTGTGGAGTTCCTGTTCCCTCCAGATCCTTCTATCCTTTCCCCAACTCTTCCACAAGGCTCCTTGTGCTGAAAAAATAAAAAAAAATAAAAAAAAGGTTTTCAAATGGACCCAAGAAGCAAGCTGGAGTAGCCATTCTACTATCTAATAAAAATAGACTTTCAACCAAAATTAATTAAAAGAAACTGAGTTGCTGTGTCAATACTCTCAAATACCTTAGCCCTGTGGCTTTCTCGTCCGTAATGTTTCAAGTAAATAGGAAAACAATATGAAAGATCTCAGTAAAAGTATTTGATGTCTAGAGAGCCCACACTTACACCTACCAGTCTTGGGATACTATAAACAATTAGCAGATGCTATACACATGCTAGTGCAAAGAACAGCAACAATAAATTTACATGTACTCCCCACACAAAGATACCTTTGTGACATCTTCATACTTGAATCAATATCAAGCAGCTTTAAAAGTGAACCCAGATCTGTCTCTCCCTGTTTCTCTGTCTTTGTCTGTCTCCCCTTTCCCCCTGTATGTGTGTGTAAACTTTGACTGTGGGTCTCTGTATTTGTTCCTCTCTGCTGCAGGTTGAAGCTTCAGGCAAACATTATGGAGAGAGAGAGAGAGAGAGAGAGAGAGAGAGAGAGAGAGAGGACTCTGGAAAACTCAGCTCTAAACGGGATGTCTCCATCAAATCCTTCCCCCCAGAGCTTAGGGAACCCCACAGAAGAGGAGGCAGAAAGAGCATAAGAACCAGAGGTGATGGTTCTTTAGATGGCCAGAAAAACAAGGCCCTCAAATTAACTGAGCAAGGCTCATATTAACTCAAAGAAACTGAGGCAACACGCATCTGTACCAGGTCCTCTGTGTATATATTATGGCTTCCTGTTTAGTGGGACACATATGTGGACGAGTGGGTCTCTGATTCTTGTGCACTCTCTCTTTTCCTTTGTTGGTTTGCCTTGTCCAACTTTGATATGATGGATTTTGGTTTATTTTACATTGTATTTTGTTATGTTTTGTTGCTATCTCTTGGAAGCCTGTCTTTTCTAATGAGAGACAGAAAGGGAGTAGATCTGGCTGGGAAAGGAGGTGGGGAGGAACTGGGAGAAGTAAAAAAGAAAAACTTTTCCCTTAAAAAACAGGAAACACAGCAACAGAAAACCCAACATACGTTAAAAAAAAAAAAAGTTGTTCATATTTACTTATAAATTTCCAAGTTCCAGCCCTGGTTGAGTTCCTCTCCTGAATGCTCCAATGATGGACTATGATCTGGAATTGCAAGCCAAATAAAACTTTTCCCTCCAAAAAAAAAAAAAAAAAAAACAGTAAACAACCTAGGAACCTGTCACAGAGGGCCTCTGAAAGGCTCTGCCCTGCAGACTATCAAAGCAGACACTGAGACTTATGGCCAACTGTTGAGCAGAGTGCGTGGAATCTTATGGAAGAAGTGGGAAATAGTAAGATCTGGAGAGGACAGGAACCCCACAAGGAGAGCAACAGAACCAGAAAAAAAATTGTTTTGATCCTGTTTTTTTCTTGTTTATTACAGTATTGACTTCTCAGACACTGCAGATTCTTCACAAAAAATGACCCTGTATAGTCTTTGATTCCCTCTAAAACTTTACAAGCCAGGCCTTCATCATCTGCACTGCTCGGAACAGTCTTTTCTCTCAAACTCCTACAGAATATCCCACTGAGCTCTTAGCACTCAATGGCTTTTCTAGTTCAAAGTTCCAAAGCATTTCCACAATCATCCTCAAAACATCAGAACCAGAAAATTTGAACACAGGGGTCTTCCCAGAGACTCATTCTCCAACCAAGAACCATGCATGAAGATAACCTAGAACCCCTGCACAGATGTAGCCCATGGCAGTTCAGTCTCCAAGTGGGTTACATAGTAATAGGAGGAGGGACTGCCTCTGACATAATCTGATTGGCCTGCTCTTTGATCACCTCCCCCTGAGGGGGTAGCAGCCTTACCAGGCCACAGAAGATGACAATGCAGCCACTCCTGATGAGATCTGATAGACTAAGATCAGAAGGAAGGAGAGGAGGAACTTCCCTATCAGTGGACTTGGGGAGGGGCATTCGTGAAGAAGAGGGAGGGAGGGTGGGACTGGGAGGGGAGGAGGGAGGGGCTTATGAAGGGATACAAAGTGAATAAAGTGTAATTAATAAAATAAAATTAAATTTTAAAAAAAAAGTAACTTGGGGAGGGGGCAGAGCTGTTACAAAGTAAGAACCTGTGTGTCACCATGGCTTGGATTCATCTTGTGTTCACCAGGAGTTTCTGTGTTGGAAGTTGATTCCTCAGTACAGTGATGTGGAACCAACAAGAGGTGGAGCCCAACAGAAGATCAAAGAGCAAGCCTAACTCCTGAATCACTGGCTTCCTGCCTCCTTCACTGCTCTCAAACATGTTCCCAGTGAGATGACATAAGCCATCAGGCCAGAAGGTGAACACACCCAGAGCTCAATATTGGACTTTAAGTTTCTAAACTGTAAACTAAACAAACTTCATAAAATACCCAGATTCGGGTTTTACGGTATGACAGTGACACTATTTGCTTAAAAATGTTAGATTTTTTTAAAGCAATTGTTTTTTGTTTAGGAGGCAGAGTTGCTTTTGTTAGGAACGTGTTGACAAAAGCCCAAGCCCTTTAATCATCATTTTCACAGGCCATAGTCTTTATGGAATTAGAAGTGATCTTAATAACAAAACTACTATAAGCAAAAGTTTTTGTTAGTTTCAATACTCTTGGAAATACTACAAAAGTTTGTGGACTCACCTTACAATATGGTCAAAAGCAGACAAATGCTCGGAGAAGGTAGTGGCCATGCGATAGTCTGAGACCAATAATCACCTTTAAGATGGTCAAAAATATCTGAAGTTTGAACATAACTTCAGACAAAAGCAATGGCCCATGGAAACACTTAAGGCTATCTTATTAAACAGGGCTATTAAGCACATTCATAGTTCATAAATTTTAATGGTTTGTCTTAATGATTTATTCTTAAATCAGCCAAGACTGTTAGAAGCAAAACATAACCAAATGTCATCAACTATTCTGTTGACCTTAGTGTTAACATTTAAAGTCTCACTATCAACTTAATAAATTAACTAACTTCCTCAGCATAAACTAACAGTCTCCCGCAGAATATATTAGCATGTGCTACTATATTCCTACTGGGAATTTCTCTGGTATGAAAGAATGTATTGTTTCCAGAGAACTGTGTCAAAAATGTTGTGAAGAAATCAGTAGGAAACATTAACATCCCAGACAAGACTCAGGAGCAAATAAGCAAACACAAAGAACATCCCTGGAAATGGAGATGGACATTTTGACTAATGAAGAGAATGGCAAGCATAAAAGAACACTAATAGGAAATAGCTCTCTATGACACTGGCCATCTGCGTTCATGTAATCCCACAACTGCTTAACTAGAAAATGAGACGGTTCAGGCCTGCGAGCAGATTCTTTACCGTTGCCATGTGACTTACTAGCTAAGGGGAGATTCCAGTTCAGTAGCTACTTGTTAGTCAATAGCTCATCCAGTGCGTGCATGTGTATTCTTTCCAAATTGGGCAGCCAATGAGTCAGGATGCACTGTAATTCTCTGTGGCACTCATTTGATCAGATGATGGTTCTTTCCTTTATGTTTGCTGACGCTCACATATCTGCACTCCACTGGAAAATGGGCTAATGAGCAAAAAATGGGCACAAGAGTCCCACAATATAACAGAAGATAAAACCCTCAACTAATGGCAAATGGAGAAGTTCCTAGTTAAAAAATCCCTATAAAATCAATTATTCCTGCTCCCAATATTGATCTTCTGTCACACTTAAAGCATTGGAGGCACAGAGAGGTTACTCAAGAAATAAAATTGGTTAATAAAGACAGTGGGAAAAAGCTGTACATGTGGAGAATGAATAAAAAGACTGAATGAAGGCCTGTTCTTTGCTTAGCCCCGTTCTAGTTTGCTCTCTGAGGCTGTGATAAAAGACTGAACAAAACCAACTTGGGAAGAAAGAACCTGCTTGGTAGGTTACAGCCCATCATTCAAGGAAGCCGAGGCAGGAATGCGAGACAAGACCTTGAATCAGAAACTATAGAGGGACACTGATTTCTAGCCTGTTTACCTACCTTTCTTTCTCTCTTCTTTTTATTTATTCTTCTCTCATATACTACATCCCAACCACAGTTTCCCTCCCTCCTCTCCTCCCAGTCACTACTCCCCATGACCTGCAGTCTCCCCAGATCCACTCCTCCTCCATTTCCCTTCAAAAAAGAGCAGGCCTCCCAGGAATGTCGATTAAAAACGGGGTAACAAGTTACAATAAGACGAGGCAGCTGGGAACCGTGGTGCACACCTGTAATCCCAGCACTCAGGGAGGCAGAGGCAGGTGGAGCTCTGTGAGTTCAAGGACAGCCTGGTGGACAAAGTGAGTCCAGGACAGCCAAGCCTACACAGAGAAACCTTGTCTCAAACAAACAAACAAACAAACAAAAGACTAAGCATATACTTCATATCAAGGATGGACAAGGCAACACAGTAAAAGGAAAAGGGTCCCAAGAACAGGCAAAAGAGTCAAAGACAGCACACTCCCACTGTCAGGAGTCCCACAAGACCACCAAGCTACACAACCATAATATATATGCATAAGACCTAAGTTAGGTCTGTGGCTCAAGTCCCAGGAAATCAAACACCCTCCTATGATCTCTGTAGCTCCACTGCACATGGCACACACATACAAAAGATAATAAAGTTAACTTTAAAAGTACTATAAAATAGCTGTGCTGTAGTTACAAAATCATAAATATTATTTCTGATCTTTATAGAAACTGTGTTTCCTAGTTATGATGGCAATTCTTGGTTGTCAAATTGAACTACATGTGGAATTAACTGAATTGCAGAGGTTGGGTAGACCTGTGAGGGTCTTTTTGGTTTTTTGTTTGTTTATTTGTTTGTTTGTTTCTTAATTAAATAATTTGAAACAAGAAAAAAAAAAAAAAAGACCTAGGTTAGACCTATACAGAATTCCTGAGTGTCGCTACAGTCTCTCCTGTGAGCGCTGTGAGCACTGGTTAGCTGATTCTGTGGGCCATATTCTTTTTTGTTGTTGTTGTTGTTGTTTTGGGGTCTTTTTTTGGTTTTGTTTTAAATTAAAGGTGACTTTTTATTTTTATTTTTTATTAATTGATTCAATTTGTCTTGGTCATAGTCACATCCTTACTTTCGTCCCAATCCCACCCTCCCTGCTGTATCTTCTCCCTCCTATTCCTCAGAATAGGGGAGCCCACCTATCTAGACACCCCAGATCATCTATTCACATGAGGACTGAGTTCATCTTCCTCCCCTGTGGCCTTGTTGGGAAGTCCCATGAGGGGCATTGATCAAAAAGAAAGTAACATAGTCAGTGTCAGAGATATCCCTCACTCCTTTAACTAGTAAGCTGACAGGAATCCTAAGATGTCCATCAGGCTTCCTCCCTCCCTCAGCTTCTCCCTGCCCCTTTCCAAATCCACGGATTGGGGAGGACCTCCTCCCGTTTTGTCTGATGTGGGCCATATTCTTGTGGTGTCTTTGATCCCTCTGGCTCCTACAATCCTTCCTTCCCCTCTTCCACAGGATGTTCTGAGCTTCCCCTAATGTTTGGATGTGGGTCTCTGCATCTGCACCTATCAGTAGCTAGATGAAGCCTCTCTGGTGATGATTATGCTGCGCTCCAGTCTGCAAGTGTGTCATTAGAAATCATTTCATTGAATTTTTTAACAGTCTGAGAAAGAAATTAGGAAAACAAAACCCTTCACAATACCCACAAATAAGATAAAATATCTTGAGGTAACGCCAACCAAGCAAATTAAAGACCTGTATGACAAGAAGTTCAAGTCTTTGAGGAGAAAAATTAAAGAGGCTACCTTTCTTTTTCTTTTCTTTTTTTATTTTTAGTTTCTATATTAATTACAGTTTATTCACTTTGTATCCCAGATGCAGCCCCCTCCCTTATTCCCTCCTAAACTCACTCTCCCTACCTCATCTCCTCCCATGCCACTCTCCTAGTCCACTGATAGTAGAGGTCCTCCTCCCCTTCTATCTGACCCTAGCTTATCAGGTCCCATCAGGACTGGCTGTGTTGTCTTCCTCTGTGGCCTGGTAAGGCTGCCCCTATCCTCAGGAGGAGGTGATCAAAGAGCCAGCCACTGAGTTCATGTCAGAGACAGTCCTATTCCCATTACTATGGAATCCACTTGGACACTGAGCTGCCATGGGCTATGCCTGAGCAGGGGTTCTAGGTTATCTCCACACATGGTCCTTTGTTGGACTGTCAGTCTCAGAAAAGACCCTTGTGCCCAGATTTTTTGGTTTTGTTGCTCTCCTTGTGGAACTCCTGTCCTCTCCAAGTCTTTATATCTGCCCCTTCTTTTGAAAGATTCCCTGCACTCTGCCCAAAGTTTGGTTATGAGTCTCAGCATCTGCTTTGATAAACTGCTGGGTAGAGTCTTTCAGAGGCAGTCTTTGGTAGGTTCCTGTTCTGTTCCCTGTTTTCTCCCTCTTCCGATGTCCATCCCATTTGCCTTTCTGAGTGAGGATTGATCATCTTATCCAGGGTCCTCCTTCTTGCTTAGCTTCTTTAGATGTACAGATTTTAGTAAGTTTATTCTATATTATATGTCTAATATCCACTTATAAGTGAGTATCTACCATGTGTGTCTTTCTGCTTCCAGGATACCTCACTCAGCATGATATTTTCCAGATCCTACCATTTACCTGCAAATTTCATGATTTCCTTGTTTTTTTACTGCTGAGTAATATTCCATTGTGTAGATATACCACAATTTCTGTATCCATTCTTCCATTGAAGGACATTTAAATTGTTACCAGGTTCTGGTTATTACAAATAAAGCTGCTCCAAACATGGTTGAGCCAATGTCCTTGTTGTGTACTTGAGCATCTTTTGGATATATGCCTAGGAGTGGTATAACTGGATCTTGAGGAAGCGCTATTCCTAATTGTTTGAGAAAGCACCAGATTGATATCCAAAGTGGTTGTACAAGTTTACATTCCCACCAGCACATCCTCTCTAGCATGTATTGTCACTTGAGTATTTGATCTTAGCCATTCTGATGGGTGTAAGGTGAATTCTCAGGGTAGTTTTGATTTACATTTCCCTGATGACTAAGGAAGTTGAGCATTTCTTTAAGTGTTTCTCTGCCATTCTATATTCCTCTATTGAGAATTCTTGGCCTAGCTCTGTACCCCATTTTTTAATTGGATTACTTGATTTGTTGCTTTTTAACTTCTTCAGTTCTTTATATATTCTGGATATTAGCCCTCTGTCAAATATAAGGTTGATGAAGATCCTTTCCCAGTCTGTAGGCTGTCGTTTTGACAACAATATCCTTTGCTTTACAGAAGCTTTTCAGTTTCATGAGGTCCCATTTACTGATTGTTGCTCTTAGAGCCTGTGCTGTTGGTGTTCTGTTCAGGAAATTGTCTCCTGTGCCAATGAGTTCAAGGTTCTTCCTTGCTTTTTCTTCTAACAGATTTTGTGTGTCTGGTTTTATGTTGAGATCTTTGATCCACTTGGACTTTAGTTTTGTGCAGGGTGATAAGCATGGATCTATTTTCATTTTTCTGCATGTAGACATCCAGTTAGACCAACACCATTTGTTGAAGATGTTATCTTTTTTCCATTGCATGCTTTTGGCTTCTTTGTCAAAAATCAAGTATCTGTAGGTGTGTGGATTTATTTCTGGGTCTTCTATTTGATTCCATTGATCCACCCTTCTGTTTCTATGCCGGTATCATGCAGTTTTAATTACTATTGCTCTGCAATACAGCTTGAGATCAGGGATGGAGATACCTCCAGATCTATTGTTGTACAGGATTGTTTTGGCAATTCTGGGTTTTTGTTTTTCCATATGAAGTTGAGAATTGTTCTTTTAGGGTCTGTAAAGAATTTTGTTGGTATTTTTCTGGGAATTGCATTGAATCTGTAGATTGCTTTTGGCAGGATGGCCATTTTCACTATGTAAATCCTACCGATCCATGAGCAAGGGAGATCTTTCCAACTTCTAATGTCTTCTTCGATTTCTTTCTTCAGAGACGTGAAGGTTTTTTCACACAAGTCTTCCACTTGCTTGGTTAGAGTCACACCAAGGTACTTTATGTTATTTGTGGCTATTGTGAAGGGTGTGGTTTCCCTAATTTCTTTCTCAGCCCTTTTTTCTTTTGTATACAGGAGGGCTACTGATTTTTTTTCTCTTTTTTTTTTTTTTAGTTAATTTTGTATCAAGATGCTACCTTTCTTATACAGGTAAGTTCTATGTACTGGTGGATGGGGTGCCCTCCTACATTAATTAATAATTAAGACATGACCATAGGCCAATCCAACTGAGGCAATTTGTCAAATGATATTTCCTGCTTCCCAGATGTGTCAAGTCGACAATGGAAGCTAACCGCTTCTGCTCTATTGGAACACATTCTCTTCTCCAAACTCAAGAAAGGCTAAATTTGCATCAGACAAAGATAATTGGAATCTGCCACCTTATTGCTTTTACATGAAGCCTTCCTTTGGATGGTTCTTCATATTTATATCTATTATTTTATATTATTTATCTTTTTATTTAACTTTTATTAATCACACTTTATTCATTTTGTATCCCCCCCTAAGCCCTTCCCTCCTCCCCTCCCGGTCCCACCCTCCCCCCCTTTCTGCATTCATGCCCCTCCCCAAGTCCACTGATAGGGGAGGTCCTCCTCTCCTTCTTTCTGATCTTAGTCTATCAGTTCTCATCAGAAGTGGCTGCATTGTCAGGGTTCTAGGTTATCTCCATGAATAGTCCTTGGTTGGAGTATGAGTCTCTGGGAAGTTCCCTGTGTTCAAATTTTCTTGTTCTGTTGCTCTCCTTGTGGAATTCCTGTCCTTTCCAGCTCTTACAATTTCCCACTTCTTACCTAAAATTCCATTCACTCTGCCCAACAGTTGCCCATCAGGCTCAGCATTTGCTTTGACAGTCTGCATGGCAGAGGCTTTCAGAGGCCCTCTGTGTCAGGTTCCTAGGTTGTTTCCTGTTTTCTTCTTCTGGCTTTCAGAGGCCCTCTGTAGCAGGTTCCTAGTTTGTTTCCTGTTTTCTTCTTCTTCTGATGTCCATCCTCTTTGCCTTTCAGGATGGGGATTGAACATTTTAGTTAGGGTCCTCTCTTTTGCTTAGTTTGTTTAGATGTACAGATTTTAGTGGGTTTATTCTATGTTGTATGTTTATATGAGTGAGTATATACCGTGTGTGTCTTTTTGCTTCTGGGACAACTCACTCAGGATGATCTTTCCAGGTCCCACATTTCCAGGTCCCAAATTTCATGATATCCTTATTTTTCATTGCTGAGTAATACTCCATTGTATAGATGTACCACAGTTTCTGCATCCATTCTTCAGTTGAGGGGCATCTGGGCTGTTTCCAGCTTCTGGCTATTACGAATAAAGCTGCTACAAACATGGTTGAGCAAATGTCCTTTTTGTGTACTTGAGCCTCTTTTGGGTATATGCCTAGGAGTGGTATGGCTGGATCTTGAGGAAGCGCTATTCCTAGTTGTCTGAGAAAGTGCCAGATTGATTTCCAGAGTGATTGTACCAGTTTACATTCCCACCAGCAGTGGAAAAGGGTTCCCCTTTCTCCACAACCTCTCCAGCATGTGTTGTCACTTGAGTTTTTGATCTTGGCCATTCTCATGGGTGTAAGGTGAAATCTCAGGGTTGTTTTGATTTGCATTTCCCTAATGACTAATGAGGTAGAGCATTTCTTTAAGTGCTTCTCTGCCATTCGATATTCCTCTACAGAGAATTCTCTGTTTAGCTCTGTTCCCCATTTTTTATATTTTATATTATTTTTATTTCCATCTTTGTTTTGACTGTCTCTTGCTTCTTCATTTATTACCCTTGTGTTTATAAAAGTAATGTCTGCTCTGTAGAAAATGATCAGAAATGGGAAAAATTCTAAAAAGAATGAAAATCATAAGCCAGAATTATCCAGTGCCAAGATGTCAGTGACTCCAATATTTGACTTTCACACATTCAAACTGAAACCATTCTGCATGTAATGATTTATATCCTCTTCTCTCAGATTTACATCCTCTTCTTATATTTTTCAAAAATATTTTTGACTTGGCTCTCAAACATAACAACTGTGGTTGTGATTCAATCACTACACAAACGGTCTGAGAATGTTTTTATTTACTTCATAAGTATATCGCTTCAATACAGCCAGCTATTTCTCTAAGATTTATTATGGCAATTTTTCAGACAAGAGATCCCAGAAATTGTTATCTGCATGCTGGAAAAACAGTG
Organism: Meriones unguiculatus; assembly: GCF_030254825.1. Taxonomy (NCBI): domain Eukaryota; kingdom Metazoa; phylum Chordata; class Mammalia; order Rodentia; family Muridae; genus Meriones; species Meriones unguiculatus. Next base: position 81,217,024 of record NC_083354.1, read on the forward strand.
GTATAATTAAATCTAAATCTGAAGGCCTGAGACCAAGGTGCACACATATCGGAGAGTGGGAGAAGATGGATGCTTTGGCTCAGAAAGATTTTGTCCTCTTTAGGACCTTGACAAGTTGGGTAATGCCAACCCACACTAGTGGAGCTCATCTTTGTACCTAGTCTACTAATCCAAATACTATTTTCTTCTAAAAATACCCTCACAGGCAAACATTAAAATGATGTTTGTTATTATTCATAATATCTAGGCATCCCTTAGCCCACTAAAATGCATATAAACTAACCATTACCGGTGGAATCATAGGTTGCCACTAAAAGCATAAGTGATCCTGATAAGATGATTTTTTTAGTGTTTCAAATTTGAGTTTTAATACATTTAAGTGATAAGAAACTTAGAATTACTAGGTGCTTTATTTGATGTAGTAGTTGAAATTTTAGCCTGAGCAATTAAGGAAGAAAAGTAAACAGAAGCAGGATAATTTAAGATGACAAGGTAGGAGGGATACAAGCAGCAAGTTAAATGAGTCCTCTCTGCAGATGACAAGGCTCTTTATATAGAACACTTTAAAGGCTACATCTTTTAGATCTGGTAAATATGGAGAAGTCAGTGGCCATAAAAATTAATGGCAAAAGATCTACAGCTCTTCTATATAGCAATAATGACCTCACTAAGAAAGAAATCAAGATAGAAATTTCATTCACAAAAGCTGAAAAAAAAAAAAAAAAAAAAAAAAACCTAGGATAGGTGTAATGGCTCCTGCCTGTAACCCCCAACACTGGGAGGCCTGAGACAGAAGGGTTTCTATCAGTTCAACTCCACAGTGAGTTACACCGTTAAGTTCCAGGCCAATCAGACACAGAATAAAACCCTGTCTCAAAAAAAAAAAAAAAAAAAAAAAAAACAAGTTAATTAAATAATATTAAATTAACATTTTAAATAAACAAATAAAACCTAGAAACAAACTTAAATATTGAAAAGCTCACACAATGAAAGCACACACACAAAATATTAAAGAAAGTCATAGAAAAAAAACACCAAAGGCCAATTTCTTACATTGTAGGTCATGACCCCACATGGGGTCACAGGACTAAATGTGAGGGTCGCAAAAAATTAACAACAATTACAGGTTTCTGAATGTGCCATGAGCAAAATTTAGTTCAAACAGGCAATGACTCCACAGCTTCTGGCAGCTCTTGTCCTTTATCGCATCATGTGGCTTCACTGCAGCCTCAGCATAGCCCTGATGCATGCATTTCTGTTGTTTCTGTCATGGCACTAGCTGCCAATGACAGACCCTTGAAACACCCAGACTTGTGTCACAATCTACTTCACACTGTTAATTAGTGTTTTACTGAACATACAAAGATTTCTACCTTTATAGAACTCCTTCAGAAAACAAAGACTTTTAATATTTTTGTATCATCATGCCTCAGAATCTAAGTATCAAAATAGTATATATTTGGATTGTTTTATGTTAGAATGTTATTTCTAAAATTGCCATTTAAGTGTTGACTTGAGTTTCACTAAAAAAATCATAAAGTTAATTTGAAGACTAACATAGAACTTTTAAAAATTATGTTTACATTAATGATTTAAGAAATTTGTACATGTATACAATGTATTTTGATCAAATTCACCCCTACTTCTCCCCCTAATTCTCACAGATCTTTCCCCCACCCTGCCCCGATGTCATGTAGGATAGAAATTCAAATAATTTCTGAAATGACCCTGAGCATACCTCTGTTACTTTATACTATACATTTATGTAAAGTGTCATCCTCAGCATTGATGCTAACAGTAAAGTCAAGATATTGATCAGCTGTGAAACACATTGAAGAATCCCCACAGCTCGCACAATCAAATGTTCTGCCAAGATTTGTTTAGCAAAAGTAAAGAAGTTCATAATCTCATTGCTATCCAAATTTGCTTTCCAAATTCATGGGCTAGGGAGGACTCCAATAGCTCACTGGGTAGTGCATGTAAGAGCTGGTCTTCCCAGACCTTAGACTACTCCATACTCTTTGGAGTTGAGACCTTCTAAGCATGGAAGAGGGGATGTGCAGCCACTTGGTAACACTGCAGGATTCTCCATTAAGCAATACATGTTACTGATCCAAAACATTTCCTTCGTTCTAGTTTTCAGTCTAACTGAAATGTGAGTACTCAAATGCTAACTCGGAACATAGATTAAATAAAGAATGGGTCACTTTAAATTCAAGCTCTCTTTTTAGTTGAGCATTAATTCCTTTATGTACAACTAAGGCATGAGCTACATTGGCTAAATGATTGTTCAGGGTCTGAGCAGTCTGCCCAGTATGACTCATGGCTAATGCCATGGTGGTAGCTCCAACAGCCGCCAATGAGATAGTAGTAACAATGGTGACTGTAGTTCCAAGATCCCTTTTCTGTCTGAAGAGAGTCATAGCGTGAGGGGCATCAACGGGCACAGGCACGCAGTGAGGCATGCGAGTAACCAGGGCATACCTAAATTTACTAGCATTCCAGCATTGGGCAAAAAAGCAAGTATCATCACCACAATTACTTGGCTCTATCTGGCTAATAATGAATAAAAATGGGGGATATAGACAAACAGGTGTGGGCTTATAGGAAATATTATGAGAAGCCTTAACCCCCTCGTTGGAACATCCTGCGTCAGTTCTAGAACTAGCAGTGGTGGTGTCCGAGGTCTGAGTAGGTTCAGGAGACCATTGCCCCCAGGGGCGAGATGTGCTCCATGCCAATTGACTAACTCCATGTTTTCCTCCACTTTTGAAAGTCATTTAAGGTTCTTAAATTATTTTTCCCTTTTTTTAAATTTTTCATCAATTACACTTTATTCATTCTGCATCCCCCCATAAGCCCCTCCCTCCTCCCCTCCCAATCCCACCCTCCCTCCTCCCTCTGCTTGCATGCCACTCCCCAAGTCCACTAATAGGGGAGGTTCTCCTCTCCTCTCTGATCTTAGTCTGTCAGTTCACATCAAAAGTGGCTGCATTGTCCTCTACTATGGCCTGGTAAGGCTGCTCCCCCCCAGGGGGAGGTGATCAAAGAGCAGGCCAATCAGATTAGGATTGACCTCGTGCAGGAGCAAATTGATACCCTATGGCAAATCGCTCAACTTGGCTGTCAATGAAAATATGCTGGACTTTGACTCACCAGCATATAACATGAGAATTTTTCCTGTGCTGCAAATCTGTCTAAACAATTGTCGAGCTATATTTTAGGTAATTGGACTGGAGAATTCGATACTACGATGGAGCAGCTGAGAGTGGCCATTGTCACAGTAAATTCTACCAGAGTGGACGCAGGACTAGCCACAGGATTATCATCATGGATTGCTGCAGCCATGAATCATCTGAAGGAATGGGCGGGCATGGGAGCGTTAGCAGGCCTTCTGGTGTTAGCAGGCCTCCTTGGTTTGCCTGTGGTATATATGCAAGATTAGAGTCTCACAACAGTGTGATGCAGCCTTGATCATTCAGGCCTTTACAGCCATTGAAGCAGGACATTCTCCCCAAGCATGGTTGGATACCATAAAAAGCTAAAATGTTACGCTCAGGATGCGAGGCTAAGCACTGCACTCAGGGTCAGCCGCTTTGGACCCAGAGAAGAGCATGTCTGGTTGCATGCAGGTTGATGCCCCAGGTCCCGCCTCTGAGAAAAAGGTATCAGACAGGTCTGATGCTCTTTGAGTGGATGACACCTAAACGAAAATCGGTACAAAGTCCCAATTTATTTCTAATATCAGAGATCAGACCTCTACTCTTGCCTGATGCATCTAAAACAAAAAGGGGGAACTGTAGAGAGCTGCGGAATGCCATGCCTTAAAGATGGAGCTGGTTTCCGCCTTCCACCTTCCCGATGGTGAGTGCTCTCTGTCACGAACAATTCCACATTTGGCTAAGGCTGAGGATCTGGCTTGCTTCCATGTATGTGGACCTATCTGCATTGCCCACGTGGCACGCCTGGGTTGGCTACCCAGAGGCTATTTAAGCTGTGGGCTGGCTTTCCCCAGGGTCCGAGGATTGTGCAAGGTTTATGAATAAACTGCATTGAAAAAAAAAAAATTTCAAGCTCTCACTGTGGGAATAACAGCTTAGAAAAGAGAGGGCGATATGACATACCATAAAATTTTAAAATAAAACCAGACTGATCTGTTTTATTCTGCCATAAATGTAATTTTGATGTAACTATCTATTCACATACCTTGAAAATCCATTGTGTCATGCCATATAAATATACTCTTAACTTCTTTAAAAAAATCTATCAAAACTGGCATATTTGTGTATAAGAAATACATCCCATAGATTATTAAAATTCTTTGAATAAACAATTAACTGTTCTTCTAAAACAAGTATCTTAGAAAAATAGTGACCACCTAAAATAAAAACTTTGCTGAAAGCACAGTCTGTGATTAAATAAAACAGCATTGATTAGTTAGAAGATAAAAGCTTTAAGCTACAAAATTTATATTGATAAAGACTTTCTTCTGAAAAAGACTTCCCCTAATCCCCCCAAAATAAAAGTTTACATTTGTTTATCCTCAGTATTAGTCAAGAATAATAAAAAAACAAGAAAATATAAAAATGCATTATGTTAATGAAAATGCTTTATTTAAAATACAATAGAAAGCTAATGCATGAAACTCTATATAATCATTTTATGAAATTTTCCTAAAATACATAGGATACCAAGCAAGACTTTGCTAAGACAAAATGTCTTAATACAGGGGACTGGGTGGGGGAGGGGTGTGGATGGGAACAGGAGGGATGAGGTAAAGGAGGATAGAAGGAGAGAGTACTGGGAGAGACACCAGATTGGGGGAGGCATCTCTGTGACAAGCTACAAACCTAGGACAATGGAAACTCACAAGAATCTATGAGGGTGACCCTAGCTAAGTCTCCTAGCAGAAGAGGATATGGAGTCGGAAATGGCCATCACCTCTAACCAGGCAAGACTTCCAATGTAGAGATAAGGACATCAACCAAGCCACAAAACCTTAGACTCACAATTTGTCCTGCCTACAAGACATACAGGGGTAAAGATGGAGCAGAATTTGAGGGAAGAAACAACCAATAACTGGCCCAGTTTGAGACCCATGCCATGAGTGGGAGCGCACCCCTGACACTATTAATGCTGTTCTGATATACTTGCAGATAGAGAGGCTTCACCCAACAACTTATGGAAACTGATGAAGAGACCCAAAACCTAACATTAAGAGGAGCTCGGGGAATCCTGTGGAAGATGGGGAGGAAAGACCACAGGAACTAGAGAGGTCAAGGACACCACAAGAATACTCACAGAATCAACTGACCTGGGCCCAGAGGGGCTCATAGAGACTGAGCTGCCAACATGCATACAGGCTGAACACCCATACATATAAAGTGAAATATTAATAAATCTTTAAAAATTGCCAGTAATAATCACCTTCTTTGACAGACTACATTTCTAATTGCATTATATAAACATTTTTAGCACAGATAGATTTGTCCAAGCATTTTGTAAACCAAACAGAGTTACCCTAACAACAAAAAGGATTAAACACTGATTTCCTACAGACTCCTGACATGCTGTGTGTAATGAGAAATAACTAGACAGTTGCCAGTTGTTGAACTTTCTGCAAAATTGTAACTATGCATGTTCTAAATTTTTTATCGGCCAGTGTGTGTGTGTGTGTGTGTGTTTCTGTCCTGTTTTGTTGGGCTTTGTGGTTTTTGTTTTTTAAGACAGGTTTTTCTTTCTATAGCACTGGCTGGTCTGAAACTCACTGTGTAGACCAGGCTGGCCTTGAACTTATGGTAATCCCCCTGCCTCTGCCTCCAGAGTGCTGGATGTACGCATTTAGCACCACGCTCAGGGTCATCCAGTTTTAATCCTTCTCATTTATAATCAAACTCATAAAAATTACTCCCATGGGTACTTATTTTTCAAACAAGCTTTTTTCTTTTAATATCCAGTAGTATGTTTTGTTCTCCTTGTAAAGCCTCTTTCCATTACAAAGTTAGCATTTAACAGGTACCACTAGAGGCTAGACTTAAAGTTGACCTTCAAAGAGAAAAAGAGCTTCCAATCATAAATGTCAAAAAAATTAAAAAGAAAACATAAATGCACAGGGAGGGGGCTCTCCACCACCGTAGAAAAAGAGAGGGTGAGACTGGGAGGAGAGGGGGAGGGCTAGGATCAGGCTGTAAGGTGACTAAATAAAAATAAATAAATAAATAAAAGAGTAAACTCAACCTAAGATAAATAAAGTCAACCTAAGATCCTTCCTTCGAGACATCTCATCTGCTTAAATTTAGCCAAAAGGGGGTGGTAGTGGCCTTTGGCACTACTGATCACCCCTACCATGTCCCTTCATCCCCAACCCCATTGCTCACCAACATAGGACCACATTAACCAGGAGAAACCCTTAGCTCAGTCAAAAGCAAATATGCTTACACAGCAATGGCGCTGGAGAAAACTGTTTATATGTGAGAGAGAAAATAGGTATCACCAAAATGGGATGACGAGGATACTGGTTCACACCTGTGATGCTGGGTACACTGGTGCCACCTATGATGCCGGCACTCTGGTTCCACCCAGGATGCCAGCAACTGGGAAGCTAAAGCAGAAAAGTCATGAGTTAGAGGGCAGCCTGGGCTGTATGGTAAGATTCCAAACCAACAGCAACATGGAGTAACATGCTCCACTCCTTCCCAAAATAACTAAAGCTGAGAGGTCTCTAGTGTGTGGTTTCCTAACACTGACCAAGCAACTTCTAAGGTTTGCTCTGATACACATTCTGCTTATATTTCTTCCGAGAACAACATATTTCAGGAGATTTTTCATAATAGACTAGCAGCATATGGCACAGCATCCCAAATCCTTCAAACTGAGAAATGAACAAGAAAGATGGGGAATTGGAACTGTTGCGCCCAGATCACGAGACCACAAAGGACCACCAGGAGTCAAGTCTGTTGTAAAACACATGAGGGTTTATTCAATACAATCTTGAGCCCAGGTCGCAAGCTCCCTACTGAAACAGGAGAGGAATGTGGCCCCGAGGTCTGGGGGAACAGGGTTTTTAACTGGCAAAACTGCAAGCAGAGAGTTTCCAAGCCTTAGTGTTACATGATTGGGCAAGGGAGGATGATTTTTGAAATGATTGGTCTACTTTAGGCACCAAGACCACCATCTGGGCCTGTTTCCTAGCAACTGTATCTCTAGTGGGCAGGAAAGAATGCAGTAAAGCTGATTACTCCCTGCAGGTGGTTAGACATGTCTCCACCTGTCTGGCCTTTGTTCAGGCTGTGCTTTAAACTTTAAACCAATACCTCAAAAAAAATAATTTTTAATTTGTTAGTCTTTCAGAACCATGTAACAGGAATCTAAAACAAATGGACCCTACAGAATAGAAATTAAAAAGAAGAAGAAGAAGAAGAAGAAGAAGAAGAAGAAGAAGAAGAAGAAGAAGAAGAAGAAGAAGAAGAAGAAGAATTATTCAAATTGCCCAGGAATCCCAGTGATATGCCAGAGGCACAGGAGCTGACTTGGGAGGTGACTGACAGTTTGTCACACAGCTGAGCAATAGGCCCAGGGCCTTTCATCTTTTGTAAAATTGTTTCACTTCTACAGGACATGGAGAGAAAGGCTAAGAATACCACTGTCTCCAGTTCTATCTGAGTTTTAAATAAATGTATTTTGATTTTTTGTTTTTGTTTCCCAGTTTCTTTGAAGCACAAAGTGACTAAGGTGATGGGTTTACAGCCCTAAGTACTCCACAGTCATCATGCACAGGAAAACAGGTAGAAAGGAGCCGTTTTAGTTAGGATTTTATTGCTGTACAGAGACGCTATTATTAAGACAACTCTTACAAAGGCAAACATTTAATTAGGGTTTACAGTTTCAGAGGTTTAGTGCATTATCATAATGGCAGGAAGCATGGCAGTATGCAGATAGACATGGTTCTGGAGGAGCCAAGAGTTTCTACATCTTGATCAGAAGGCAGTCAGAATAAGGCTTTCTTCTACTTGGGCACTAGGAGACCTCAAAGCCCGCCTACACAGTGACACACTTCCTCTAACAAGGCCACACCTATTCCAGCAAAGCCACACCTTCTAGTAGTGCCATTCCCTGTGGGCCAAGCATTCAAACACATGAGGAGTCTATGGGAGCCAAAACCAATTCAAACCACCACAGGAGGTGATCCTGTTAAGCAAAATAAGCCAGGCATAGAAAGATAAACATCACGTAACTTCTCCATATACACAAACTAAAACTAAAAAAGCAAATATAAGAATGAAGAAGGTAATGAGGAGGGGCGAGACTAGAAATGGGGGTGAACCTGACTGAAGTGTGACAAGCACACTTGGAGACCTACAGCGAATCCTATCAGTTTGTACAATTAACAATGCACACTGCATTCACAACCACCAGTGTCTGACTACGGCTTACTTTCTGATTTCAAAATAGATCTCTCTGAGTCCTCTCCTGGCAGAAGGGGTTAATGAGCCATGAGAGATCTTTTTTTTTAACTTTTTATTGATTCTTTGTGAATTTCACATCATGCACTCCACTCATCTCCCTGACCTTCCATATCCAGCCTCTGCCCTTGCAACCTCCATCCCAAAGGAAAGAAAATCTTGTTGTGGAAGCTATAGTGTGTGATAGTGTGTCCCATAGAAGATCCTTTTGTCTACACTTCTTTACTTGCAAATGTTCATTGAAATGAGTCATTGTTCTGGTTTGAGGCCTCTGGCTTCTTCAATCCTGGATCCCATCGGAATCCCTCTTGGATATCCTTGTGTTGGCCTGTGTCACAGAGATCCTGCAGGTTTAGTTCTGCAGGAGTGGCCCCTTCATGAGTTCCAGCAGTTCATGGATGGGGTAGAGGTTGGGGATCTGCTAGCCACTTGGTCAGCCTACCAGATCTCCCATGCTCACATCAGCAAGGCCACTTCTCCCCGATCCATGTCACCAGGGCCAGCTCTACCTCGATGTCCCCATGAGCTGTGGGGTCCACTCTGTAGCCTATGAAGGGCAAGGCTGGACCTCCCAGACCAATGAATGAAGCTGTACTCTGGAGCTAATCACCTCACAGAGTCCAGCTTCCTATTAACATCCCTTCAGTTAGAGCTCAGTAATAGAGGACATGCATAGTGTACACAAAGCCCTGGATCCAATCGCTAGCACGCCATTCACCCCGGGGTAAAAAAGACAGACTTCCACATCAGAAATAAATAACTAACGCTCATACCCATGGCAACAGCCAAAATGTCAGACACTTATATTACTGTTCCCAAAATCACAGTCTCACAGTTTATTGCAGAGTTCTAGATTACACTGCACACATCCTGGTTATATTAAGGGAGATCTCTAAGCTTGAAGAGCCTGAATCTGCTCCACTTGGTGGTAAGCACACCTGTCCTCTCTGGAAAAAAAAAAAAAAAAAAAAAAACATATTGTAAAGACTGCTCACTATACAAATTTCCCCATAAAGTCATTCTGGAACTGTGTCAATCAGCCCTTCCTCATTACAGATCTGCAAGAATGAAAAACTCAAGGGATCAACTCCTAACAGGATGCTACCAATCACTTAAGATGCTTAATATTTGACATTGTTAATGTTGCATGATACTATGTCTGTTGTCTTGTTGCTAGAAAATATAAAAAAACAGCTCAAGAAGGCAGCTTTGCTCTCAGTTTTGGTGTAGTCTATCATGGCAAAGAAACTGAGGTAAGGGGGCCTTGGAGCACCAGATCACATCGCAGCACAGAAAAAAAGCCATCAAGATGAATGTTTGTGCTCACCTACCTTTATCTTTCTTTATGCACTCTGGGATCCAGACTCATAGAAAGGGACTGCACATCTAATGTAGGTCTTCTCACATCAATTAACCTAACCTAGAAAAGTCCTTGTAGACATGCCCAGAGATTTGCCTCCATAGAGAAGATCCTGTTGAGAACATAAACCAGCACAAATATACTTAACTACTATGTTTTGTTTTGGTTTTTTCTTAAGAATTTTTAATTGCAACCAGGCAGCGATGGAGCACGCCTTTCATAGCAGCACTTGGGAGTCAGAGACAGGTGGATCTCTAGAAGTTCAAAGATAGCCTGGTCTACAGAGCAAGTTTCAGGGCAGCCAGGACTACACAGAGAAACCCTGTCTCAAAAAACCAAAAGGAGGAGGAGGAGGAGGAGGAGGAGGAGGAGGACAAGGAGAAGAATTATGAGTTGTTTTTAAACCCCCTACTAATATTCTTGGAGTTGCTTTATTATTATTTCTTTGATATCAACCTGGAAGTGAAATTGCTGTATCAGAGTATATTCTGTGTGTGTGTGTGTGTGTTTTCCCTTTTGTTTTTGTTTTATTTTTCTCAGCCAACAACCCCCCAAAAAATTATCCACCCTTACCTCTTAAAAAAAATTTTAATGTGTTAAATCATTCCCTAAGTTTCCTGCTTGCAGAGATTACTTACATGCCACTGTATGAATGTTTGATTTCCCACCTTTCACCAAAGTTGCATGTTATCAATCTGTTTGATCTCTTCCATTCTAACAGCAAAGTCATGTTTGGCTTTGTTTCAACCCCATTGGTTGACTGTTAGATGTTTTATGTATTTATTGAGCACATTTTTCTCCTTTTGTATTTAAACATTCACATCCTTAAATCTATTATTTGTAAAGGAACATTCATATCTACCTATTCTGGCTTCATTTCTGATGTTGTAATAAAACACTGTGGCAAAAAACAACTTTTAGAAAAGGGTTTATTTGGCTTCCAGGTTACAGTCTGTCCATTCAAGAAAGTCAAAGCAACTTGTCACATCATGTGCTGATCAGGAGCAGAAAGAGTTCATTTATATGTGCCCATCTGCTTTCTTGCTTGTGCTCAGTTTGATTTCTCCAGTCTTACACAGTTCTGGACCTCCTGCTCAGGGAATGGTGCTGCTCACAGTAGGCTGGGTCTTCATACATTAGTTGACTTAAGACAACCCTGTTGGGTATTGGTCTGGTGCACCATTTGTTCAGATGCTGTTTCCTGTGTCCTGGAATCTGGTTAACAGTCTAGTCATTGGCATTGGCATTTCTATGAGGAATCTCCTGTATCAACATTGTGTAAGCATTGCCCCTTAATTTTCTCTGATTGGTTAATAAAGAAGCTGAGAGCCAATGACTGCCTGAAAGGCTGAACTTTCAATCCAGTGGGGAGGGGGGTGCTCAGGTAGGGACTACAAGGTAGAAGGAGAAGGAGGAGGGAGAGAAAAGATGTGTACATGAGGGCTGACTTGATGGAGCAGAAGCAAACCAGACACAACCAGTGTGGAAAGAAACTTGGGGCATGTAGCTAGGAAGTAGCCAGACTAGCATAGAGGATTAGAATAGATGAATATCTGCCCAGCTGTAGTGTTTTAAAGCTTGCTGAATAAATCTAATAGGTCTTTGTCTCATTGTTTAGGAGATAGATAGGGTGACTAGAAAAGGTCACCTAAATTATGCCCTAATTCTATACAACCCCACATCCATACCCTGACACACACACAGGCCAACCCAATACAGATAATCCTTCATTGAGAATATCTTTCAAGGTTGTGTCGAGTTGAAAAGTAAAGCTGACCAGCTCACTGTCTTACTGATTGGTAAATGCTCTTTACGGATATATAAATTCAGTTAGCTTTTTGTCTGCTACAGACTGCCTTCCCACAAGAATATTCAGTAAACTAAGAATCTTTATGCAGTAAAATTCAATGTCTATTCATACACCTTTACCCTATTCTTAAGGACAACCTTCTAGGTCTCAAATTAGAAAGGATATGAGACTAATATAATTATTCCTCAAGATCACACTTGTAAATCCCTTTATTTCTTCATTTGGCAATCTCTGCCTTAATACGTGAGCAAAGGTCTGTGCTAAACAGCTTAAAATGTATTCAGTTGCAAATTTTCACATAAGTCGTTCTTTTTCCTCTCAAATTGTATGTGATTAAATTTGAAACTAATTATGAAAAGCAGTGTGAAACAGTGAGGAACGGGACCTACAAGCTTTAATAGAAGAGTTTGATTCCAGCCCATTACAATAAAATGTTTCTCTCAAAGCAACAATGAAAGTTATTATCCACCAACATCCTAATCTCCCCAGCCCAAGTAAATATAAAAACTGTTAAATTTGCATATACAAATATGTTGGTTTTGTTGTAATCACAATAACACAAAGTTATATAATGTGTTAATCTTCTTAGTGGTCTTTCTAACAGGAGACTAATTACCTCTGAGCATCTTTCTCCATCAAAACACAAATCATCTATTCAAATCAAAGCCAGAAATTAGAGGAAGATAATTAGCAAAATGGAATCACACTCTAAATTTCAAAATATGTGATCATAACATTAAAACAAAGTCTTCCACTCTGGAACAAAGTACTAATACCCTTAAGGCATTTTAAAAAAGCTTTCAGGCAGCTGTATTCAAATAATTCATGAGAGTAAAGTTTGACAAGGGCTTTTCTATGGAATAAAAGGCTACATTTCAGCTTTGAATTCAGTGGTGAGTGTCAAATCTCCAACTTCTTAAGGAAACTTTTTTTCACCCTTTTCAGGCAGCTGGCGTGTTTTAGGTAATAGATATTTCAATAAAACCCTTTTGAATAATTTCAAGGTCAGAAACAAAAAGAACATAGGCGATCAGGCTCATCTAGGACTTGTATTGTCTTGAGAGAACCAAGGCTGTGCTAAATCTTTGAATGCTCCAAACCAGCAACCTCTAAATATACTGACTTCATGAAGTGCTAAGAGCACCTTGGAAATGTTCAGGGACCTGAGACTGTCACTGAAGAACCCACCTGTCCTGCTGGCCCTGGAGACTAAGAGTCTCTTTTAAATTACACCGTTATCAATTCTCTCCAGGTGATAGAAAATGCACATGGGTAGGCAGACGTTTCATTAGTTTTCTTCTTAACACTGGATATGTATGGAAGAAGGGAGGGAGGGAGGGAGAAAAAAAAGGGAGAGAGGGAACAAGAGAGGGAGGGAGGGAGAGAGGGAGAGAGAGAGACAGAGACAGAGACAGAGAAAACTTCAAACCAAATGTCCCCCTCAATTTCTTTTTCTCATGCCAATACTTGAGAACCTTTAAGAAGAGGAGGAGAAGGAAGAAGAAGAGGAGAAAGAGGAAGAGCATGGACTGGCATATTCCCAGTCTATTCCCTTTAGGTATTTATTCTGTTCTCACATTAACCTCTGTCATAGACATCAGAGAAGCTAGGTATCTAGAGGTTTAAGTGACATATAAAAATCACATACTTAGTGAATAATCAGTGAACTTTCATTTCCAGAAACTTCCAACACTGGCTTCTTCAAAACTTTTTCTTAGCGACTCGTCCAACTGTCTTCTTGAACATGTGGAAGAGTTGTTTTGAAGTAAGACCAAATGTGCTAGCACATGTCTATAATCCTAACACTCAGGAAGATCTCAAGTTCAAGGCCAGTATAGGCTACATAGAGTCTCAAACTTTGTCTCAAACTTTAAAAAATTAAAAAATGGAAAAAAAGAAGACAAGACACTCTGTGTGCATTGTCCATGACAGACACAGTTAAGATCATCTGCCAAGAGACTAGAAAATGAGGTGGGTGCATGATAGCATCTTTGGTACAGAAAGGTACTTGGCACACTACCAAAGAAGAAACATAGTCACCAACCCAGGTACAAACCCTTTGATCTATAATGTTGTCCTATTTTCAAGATATGCTAGTGCAATGGTAGCACAAAGCTTGTGGAAGCAACCAGCCAATATCTGATTTGACTTAAGACCCACTCCACAAGAAGAAACTCGCACCCAACACTGCGTGGGTTACCAAGAGCCTGAGACTAGATACAACAGGAGCCCCATGGTAAAACCAAATACTGTTCTACTAAAATAGTGTAGCAATAAGATGAGTCCCAGTGAAATTCTGTTGTACTCACAGATCAGTGCCAGTCCGGCATAGTCTGAGAAGTTTCTTCCCGCAGAACATGCCAGGTTGGAATGGAGGCTTATACAGCTGTAGTACTGAGAGCAAATACAGAGACTCTTGGCCACACACTATGCAGAGAGTGAGAGACCTTGGAACACTCAGCCCTAAACTGAATGTCTCCATAAAATCTCTTCCCTCAAGGCCTAGGGAACACTGAAGAGGAGGAAAAAAGAAAAGAAAAGAAAAGTGTAAGAGTAGAGAGAATGGAGAAAACCAAGAAAACAGCCTCCAGAATAAAAATGAACAAGGCTCATATGAATTCACAGAGACAGAGGCAGCGTGCACAGGGCTTGCACAGGTCCACACCAGATGGAGTCCTAGAGCTGACAGAAAAAGTGGACACATGCCATAACCCAAAATAAATAACCACTTGCAAATGAACATTCTGTTTTCTCCAAGGGAGTCTCACTGGGGAAACAAGGTACACTTAAGGGGCAGGCTGCATTTCCAGTAGTAGGCCGTCAAGAGAAAACAAACTCCGTGGCTTCTTTGGAGGTTCCTTAAATGTGTGTCAGACTTTTTGTTCTCTCTCTCTCTCTCTCTCTCTCTCTCTCTCTCTCTCTCTCTCTCTCTCTCTCTCTCCCTCCTGCAGGTCATGTGAATACATATTATGGCTTCCAGTTTAGTGCTTTTATGGGATTCCTGGTAGTGTGGACAAGCAGATCACTACATCAATATCTGTTTCTTGTGCCTTTTCTTTGAGACCCTTCCATCTCTTTGTTTTGTCCTTTTTCATTGTGTTAATTTTTGTTTCATCTTATATTTTACTTTATTGTTTTCTTTTAGAAGCCTGTTTGGTTTCTAATGAGAGAAAAAAATAAGGCTGGATCTGGATGGGAAGGAAAATGGGAAGGAACTGGGAGGAGTAGAGAAGAGAAACCCTAATCAGGATGTATTTGTGAGGGAAAAAAAAAAGTCTATTTTCAATAAAAAAGAGAAAAGTGGGGTGGGGCTGGAGAGAGAGCACAGTGCATAAGAACACCTACTGCTCTTTAAGATGATCCAGGTTCAATCCCCAACACCTACATGGTAACTCACAACTGTTTATGGCTCTAGTTCCAGGGAATACAATGCCTTTTTCTGGCCTCCTTGAGCACAAAGCATTCACATGGAGCAAAGACATAGATGCAAGCAAAACACTCATATGCATAAAATAAAACAATTAATAAATGTCAAAAAACGTTAAAGAAAGTAAGGTATTCCAACACTCTAATCAACCAAATATGCAAGATTGAAACTGTGGTCTATCCAGCACCAGTGGCTCAAAGGCCTATGTAGTTCCGGAAAGTTCATTTAGTTCAATAAAATGATGCTGTCTGAAGAGATAAGGTTCAAACCTTTTGGATATCCACTGCTTGGTAATGCACAGCAAAGTCTTCTTTCATTGTTGGTACTTCAGCTAAAGTCAACCACACAGTCCTCCCTGTAATTTGAGGCAAAACTAGAACTAGCTATCTAGGCAAGAATGATGGGCCAAAACTGAGTAGTGTCACATGGTAGAATGGAGGCCATTGGATACTTGGGAAAGATTTGGGGGAGTTCTTCATTAAAGGCACTTTATTACTTACTTTTTGGATTTCTTTATGACCAAAACTGGTATCTGTCTAGTTTGGAAGTTACGGTGTAAAGTATGAACTTGTCTTTCCGCCAATTAGAGGAACCGATTCTATTTTTTTTTTTTTTTTGGTACACAATAAAGGATTTTATTCACAACATTATGCCTTTGTTATTCCTCTAAAGAACATAGTTTTAAGGTTGACTTTTTTTTATTTTTTATTTTTTTATCAGTTACATTTTATTAACTCTGTATCCCAGCCGTGTCCCGATCCCTCATTCCCTCCCAGTCCCTCCCTCCCTCCCTCATCTCTACCGTGCCCCTTTCCAAGTCCACTGATAGGGGGGACCTCCTCCCTATTCATCTGATCCTGTTTTATCAGGTATCTTCAGGACTGGCTGCAAAGCCCTCCTCTGTGGCCTAACAGGACTGCTCCTCCCTTCGGGGCTGGGGAGACCAAAGAGCCAGTCATTGAGAGAGGAACCAATTCTAATGATAGAACTATCTCCCGTGTCAATGTTCCTATAGCCCCTGACAGATATTAGCTCTTTCTATATAAAAACACCTGCAAACACTAACCCTACAGAGACTCCAGGGAGCAGTCAGCAGTGGACTTGTGGAGATTAAGAATCAGAATATTCAAACCCTTCTCTGACATTGTCCTTTCCGAGGTCGTTGGTGCCTCTGCAGTGTCAAACGGCCATGTGCTTTGCAAAATATGCACACTTAAAACAGTTCTCTTGCAACTGATTGATTAGGACCCCTTATTGCTTCTACTCCAGTGTGTTCACCATGTAACATTAGAATGTAAATAAACAGCGGTCTTAATCAACTGACTATAGCAGGATGATGTTGGAATAGCTGCCGCTATTTTGAGATCCTTCTAAACGAGGAAGTCAAATTAAAAATACATTTAGTTTAACTTAATTGAATTCAGCTATGTGGTTCATAGTCAATTCTGTATGTAGTTAAATCATTGCTGACTGATATGGCATAAGAAAACTCTCTAGGAAGAATACTCTGACTGCTGCTAGGCAACTCTTACAGCCCAAAGATGCAGGGTCAAATATGTACCCTATAAAAAACTAAAAGCCAGCTAGAGGAAAATGCATCTGATCATGAGGCCCACAAAGTTATAAATAGGGATCTCACTGGCATCTGGCTAAAGGGGATTTTGCTTTTATCAAGATAGTACTTAGCTGGGCACAGTGGCACACACCTGTAATCCTAGCACTGGGAGGCAGAAGTAGGTGGAGCTCTGTGAGTTCAAGGTCAACCTGGTCTACAAAGTGAGTCCAGGGCAAGCCAAGGCTACACAGAGAAACCCTGTCTCAAAAAAAAAAAATGTACTTGATCATGAAGCTACATAAAATATGGTATCTATCTTTCACATTATTCAGCTGGTAAATGTGTGACAAAGAATTTATAGCCCCCCCATCTTTTTAGGATGATAGGCTGTGGAAATACATTTAAATAGCAAGTGTGCATATAATAGCCCATATACAAAATTTTACAGTTTTTCACATCTAACAATAATCCTCAAAATGTATATTACTAATAAAAAGATGTGAAACTGAAAATAAACTTACACAGGCTCCAAGGCTGAAAACTGCTCTCTTTCCTTGATCTTCACGTGGTGAAAATGAATGGGAAAGTTCATTAGGCATGTCTTTTGCAAGGGCACTAATTGCATTCATTGAAGCACCATCTTCATTGTTTAAATTCCTTCAAAGTCCCTATCTCTTATTACCACCAGATGTGGATTTAGGATTCCATGTATGAACTTAGAAGAAGGAAACATTCTTCTCAGTTAGTTACATGAGAACTTCTGTGAGCAGATGATATAAAATTAAATGTTACAAGTGTGACAATTGCTGAGAAGACAAGCAGAGGACAGTGTGGTGGTGCAGCAGATATAAGCACTTGCTGTGCAAGCACAGTGATCTGAGTTCAATCCCGAGAGCTGTGAGGGAAAGAGGAAACCAGCTTCTGAAAGTCCTCTTATATCTACATATGTGCATGAATACACATACACAGAGAGAGAGAGAGAGGGATCTCTTAAGAGTAAGATAAAGAGAGATTGTTATAACCACATTTAACAGGAATCTGACCAGACCTAGAAAATCATGAGAGACTTTTCTGAGGAACTGAATTAAGGTATAAACCCTAACAAATGAGGAGTAGTTTGTGGCAGCCTTCTTGTAGTTATTGGCAAATTGGCATGCACATCACAAGGGAATTCGGTCTCTTGGTCCTTGTTCCTATCTAAAGCTTGGTGGCTAAGAGATTGACCTTGGCAGCAGAGGCCTCAGGCCCTGAGAACTAGACCATAAATTCCATGTAACCATGGTAACCAGACAGCAGGTTCTGTGTAACCTTGAGTAAGCCCTCTTATGTTTTGGCTTAGTAAAATTGCCTGCATAAAAAATTGCTTATACTATTTTGCCTACTTAAGTGTTAACCTGACGTCCATTATATCGACACTTTGATCAGCATGTAGACTTGGTGTCCTTCTCTGTGTCGCTCTGTCTCTCTCTCCCCAACCCTCTCTCAAGTGGTATTCAGGTGTCACTGCTGGTCGGTGACAGTAGTTAACCGGGCGAGGATAAAGATGGTATTCATCAGACTTTCCATCACTACAGTAAAATTGGTGACAATTTAGGGCTGGAAGATTTGTTTGGGCTCACAGTTTCAGAGGGTTCAGCCCACAGTCCTGGACTCCGCTGATTCTGGACTCATGATGAGGCAGAGCATCACAGCAACAGAAGAATGTGGTAGGAACTATTCACCTCATGGAAGACAGCATGTTAGGGAGGGACCTGGAACATGACACACTCCAGCCCCCACTTCCTCTAGCTGAACCCCACCTCCTAAAACTCCAAGGACATCCCAAAACAGGATCACCAGCTGCCTGCCAGGCATTCAATATATGAATCTTTTCTGTAGATAGTTAATATCCAAACCATAACACATGGGGAATCATGCAAACGGTTCTGGGATAGAACCAGGGAACCCCAGTAACAGAAAGCCAGGAAGGCAAGACTTCAGAACTAGTGAGAGTGTGCATGAGACAAGCAAAGCACTCTTTAAAATGTAACTGTGAGCTGTCATGGCAGCATATGCCTGTATTTTTAGCACTCAGGAGGTTGAGGCAGGTATACCTGGGTTTGAGGCTAGACTGGGCAACATGGAGAGTTCCAGGCTGGTATAAGACACAGTGCAAGACCCCATAAAAAAAAATTCCCATATCCCCACAATGTGGCTGTACCTTCAATGCATTGAAAAGACTAACAAATGTGACCTGAAAGACAGACTGTTGTCAGAGATGTTGGGCGCTTAGACTAAGGAGTGGAACAGACGCAGGCAAGCAAAGCTGAGTGGCTTCAACTCCTCCATTAAAAGAGGTGTGTGTGTGTGTGTGTGTGTGTGTGTGTGTGTGTGTGTTCCCCCTTACAGAATTACACAAAGTTAGAAGTGGGCACAAACTACAAACATATAAGTCCAAATGCCTATACAGCTATCAGTAAGGATGCTGAGGACCAAAGAGTAATAGCTTGACCCACAATTTCCTTTCCAGTTACTTTCTTGCTGATTTGCCATATACTGAATCCTTTTCCACACACCACATCACTTTGCTCTTTTCACTTTAATAAGTAGATAAGGCACAAATGACGATTCCAATTTTCTCGAGACAAGCCCAAATCATCTTCAAACTCACTTCAAATTTGCCTCTTCATCCTGAGTACTGAGATTACAGGCATGTGCCACTATGCCCAATGGATGAATCAAATTTACTTAGGAGTAAAGTGAGAACAGGATTAATTTGTTTCAACTGTTAATAATTAGAGTCAGGATTAGCCCTTCAGGTTCTGGCTCGTCATCAATTCAATTCAATTAACATGGACTGCGTAGTATATAAATGCATTACTATACTACTATAGAAGAGGTCAATGAATAATTAGAAGATTTGAAAGAATGAGCAACGTGGCACAATAACCCTAAGAATGCAGTAGTGACGTGCAAACCTTGGCTGTAACCAACAGCTTTCTGCTTGGATTTAAGATCTCGACAAGAGGGAAATCATACCTGGTGCTGGAAACCCAGCCAACTACGCAGGGCCAATGAAGTCATGGATCTTTGAGAAGAACCTACAACTGCTTTGCAAAACCATCACAGTGCCTCACTACAGTCTGTATTTATTTATTTATTCTGTATTTATGCCTATACCAACAGATAAAAGTAGTTCTTACCCCTCACTGCAGAAACTTCTCTCTGCAACAGACAGAGATCATTACAGAAAATGATAACCAATGAAATCTGGAATTGTGGACATCATTTGGCAACACCTGCAATATAACTCCTGTACCTGAGACTCAGGACCCAATGAGGAAGCAGGGGTGGAGACATTGTAAGAATAAAAAGATCTGCTGTGAGACTGTGTCTCCTAAAAGTATCAGAAGACACACTCATGAAATCTCACCAGCGTGACTGCCTAAACCTGATCTGAACACGAATGACACCAACAGACCTGCTAACGTGGACAGGAGTAAGCTCATGAGGCATCAACACTAAACAAAGGACTACAGGCTGCCGGGGCGCACTGAAGATGTGTCTGTGGATATTCAGTGCTTGACTGCTAAACCATCAGAGAGCTAGATCTTGGTATTGACAATCTTATGGCCCATCACTGACCTCACATTTTATAAACATTCACTTTCTTCACTTGTTGATTGTTGATTGATTTCGTAAAGGTCTGATAGCCAATGGTTGAGCAGAAGGGCTAAGCAGGCAACTTCTGGACACAGAGAGGATCTCTGGGAGAAGAAATCAGACTAGGGAGATTTGCAAGTGTGACATAGAGAATAGCAGGTACCAGGATTAAGAGAAAGGTAAGAAATTAACCAATGGCTGATCAAGGGCTAAAATAGTCAGGATGAGCTAGCTGAAAGTCTGCCAAGTCAAGGCCTAAGCTTTTAAATATTAATAAGTCTTCGTGTCTTTATTTAACAGCTGGCGGGTCCAAGAAAGTCCTGCTATAGTTGGCATCCAACGTTGTAGCACATAATCCAAGCTCAGGCACTAAACTCAGCCAAAAGCTCCATACATGGGAGAGAGACACGGTTTCTTGGCAACCACACCCCACTCTGTGAGCAGTGTGTAGCAGAAAGCATGAAGAGGCTGAGAGCCAGTGAGCAGCACCACCCCTTCCCTGTGAGTGGAGATCCAAGGCATCGGGTGGTCAGACCGGCCCAGCAATGCACATGAATCTGGAGCGGGCAGTAGCTGGTCCAGACGCAATCGGCAGAACGTGCCTGACCACCTTCTGACGGTCCTGCCCAGCACCTTCCCATCAGATACAGAGGTCAAGGTCCAGCTAAACCCCATTTCCCACATATGGCAGCCCAACCCGTAGGCTTAGATTTGTCAACAAATCTATTTTATTTAGGGTTCTTAAACACTTCTACCTCCCTTTCAACCTACTGACCAGAAGTAGGGGAGAAAGAAGGTTATTAGGAAAACGGGCTGTAGACCTTTTTAGACATAGTTCCTTGGGGTGACTCCACTCTTTGTTGTCTGGATACCAGCAATTCAGTCCAAATGCCAAAACAAATAGCAACACAAATCAGCACAACTCAGCAGATGAGGGCAAGTCAACGAAAGCCACAAGACTCGGTTGGATTACCCCCAAAAAGTTATGTGGAATGTTTCTCTCAGCAAAGTGTCAAAGAATGAAGATCACTGCAGCGCTGTCAATCCAAAAAGTGTTCTCTCACTGTCTGTGGGCTTCAATATATCTCCTCTCCTCAGAGTCTATTCACAGATGTTTTCGGTTGGCCAAAGTCGTGCCCCTACCATGAGATAGCTCAAAGCAACACATCACGTGCCCTCTCACAAGACAGCTTCCAGCAAAACATCACATGACACAACGGAGTCTTCAAAGAAGCCAAAAGGTTCCACTTCACGACCTTGTTATTGCAGGCAGCAGAAGCCAGACGGGACTGAGAAGACCTCTGAACCAGTAATGTATGCTTAAAATGCACGCATTCCGTAAGTAAGAGTTTAGAGAGATAAATAGAAATGTTTTAAAATGTGCTTAGGTGCAGAAGAAAGGAAAGAAACTGGATCTGGACAGTCATAAAAAGAAATCTTGTTTATAATAAACAAGTGGAGTCTCCAAAGGAAGTAGAAAGTTAGAGAGATTAAAAAGAAGATATTTTCTGTAATAAAAAAAATGGAAAACACAAATGTAGAGGGCACTTGGACCCTGTATAGTTTTGTTTTGATTATTAGTATAGAAATAACTATATGTTTAGTAATGGCTGCAATTTTATATATCCTCTTTAAGAAAAGTCACACACACACACACACACACACACACACAAATCTTCCAAAGAATTCATTCTGGAGCTACAGTGCCACCTTATAATGAGATTATGGGATGGCAACACATAGAGATGCTAAATCCAAAATTTAAAGACTTTGGCTATACAACAACATAAGCAGACTAGATATATTTATATAGTCAAGGATCAGTCACTAGATGAAGGTCAATATGCTGAATTATGAATACAGATTTTGTTTAATGATGCCACCTCAGAATAATGTCATATAATAAGAGATAATGTGTTTCATTTTGCAGAGTTTGGAAAATTAAATTATGTACGCCATACAATTGATGCTTAATCAATGAGCTTCTGCCTTGAGTTCTGAAAATGTTGATTCTGTAATTACAGTTATTAGAAATGATGGTTATAGAGGCATACCTTTACAGATTAAAACTAAGAGTGCTCTGGTATATGTATCCAGTAAAATGAAACAATTCTTTAGATATTATAACATAAAACACGTTAGGGATATATTTTACAGTCCTACAGGTCAAGCAAATTGTAAAGAGATCTAACAGGACTTTAAAGGACATGCTCATAAAATAGAAGGAGAATACGGGATCTCCCAGAAATAGATTAAATTATACTTTGTTGACTTTAAAAATTTTAAATATCACAGAGACAGGTAGCACAGCTGCTGAAAAACACTGGATTTTAGAAAGGCCTACTGAATTAAATCAACCCATATATTATAAAGATATGATAACTTCAGAATGAAAATCAGGAAATGTGTTGCATTGGGGAAGAGATTGTACCTTTGTTTCAACAAGAAGCAAAAAGCTATGGATGCCTTCAAATTTAATAAAGATTAGATTCTGAAAATCTTGGTTTCAGAGATGAAGAAAGAGGTCCAGATAAACAGGAAAACAGGTGAAATAAACACTAATTCTCTTATCTGGAAACAACTCACAGACTGGCTGAGACATGCATGTCTCCGCATAGCCAATAAATCTTTTTGGCTACCTAGTCATCATAACTTATTATTACATGCAATTCATTTATATGGCATGGATGGAGATTTTATGTAACAGTTTGGTTACAGTCCAAATAGACTTATAAAGTTAACAGATAACTTCTACTTGCTCAAACATAGAGCAGAGAAATTACCTTTAGTACACTGAATATCCAAACTTGTGTTAATACATAAATGTATGTTACCTTTAAGTTTTGAGTGTTTTCAGAGCAAAAGAACCAGACACCAGTGAAGACAAAGTAGCCCAGATGATCCAGCCTCGCAAACTGCCTTAGTTGCTATTTTCATCCAGGACAATTTCAAAGCAGTGCTGACTCACAGACTGCCTCAGCCAGGACTTCATTTAAGCCCCACGCTTTCCCATTACACAGAGGCTGGACAGTAAATGAAACAGCTGTCTCTCCCACGAATTGGCCAATATCCCAACTTTTTAGGATTCTCAAAAGATCCCTTCACCCCAAGGTAGCAGGAAGCAATTTTAAGGACAGGACACCTTCATTCCTGAGAGGTGGGATGGTTGGATTTTGGTCATTTGGTGGTTTGTGGAGGTTTGTTGTAATTTCGGGGGGTTGGTTACAAGTTGTTATTGATCATGGACGTAGAGGAAACAAAGTAAAGGAAGTTAGAGTCAGGGATCTCTTTCTCTTTTCTCTTTCTCCCCTCTATCCTTCTTTCTCTCTATCCTAATGTTAAGGGGAAAAGGAGGAAGAGGGGATAAAAAGACAAAAAAATGGGGAATATAGGAATATAAAAACAAAAGAAGACAAGAGAACAAGTCTAAGATATTTTTATATTTGTATGGATTTTTGTATGTTGATGGAAATTTAAGGTTATATTTGCTACAACAAACTATAAGTGTTTCAACTCTAATTTAAGGTATTGTACCTATTCAACTCATACATAAAATGTAATATAGAGCTCTGTTCCTATGAAAGCTACTATGACAAACTGTTCAGAATAATTAAGAAATACAAGTTAGTAGTCACCTATAATAATCAAACTTATAGCCTTGTTAGTTACTAGTTTATTTAATTACAGAAATAAGCTTTATTCAGCCTCTGTATGTTTTCAATGGTAAGCAGGCAGTAAACAGTGAGAAATAAGCAACATTGTCTATTCAGATATATGTTAGATAGATAGATGGTCTTCAAAGACTTCAGAAATCTACATATTACAATGTTTACAATGTTTTAATAACAAAAAGCTTTCTGTGACAGGGAGACACATCTTCTCCTGGCAGCACACCCAATCTACTTCAAAGAAGATCATGGGCACTAAAGAACCTCCATTTGGAGTTTGCTTCAAATGTAGCAAAGCAGGCCACTGGACGAAAAGTTTCCCTTTGCCTTGACTGCTGACAGCACGTGTCCAAACTGTGGACAAGCACAACACTGGAATGCCGCCTGCCCAAAGTTGCTGTGATAAAGTAGGATAGTCCTTCACTATTCCTGCTTCTCAGAGAAGTCTGTCAGATATTCAGACCTCTTGGTCAAAGACTGGATGTCCCAATGATACAGAAGAACCTTGGGGGACTGTCCAGATAACCAGCAGTCTCTGTCATTTCTACAGTTTTGGAAGCTTCTTGCTCTGCACTGCCTGTCAACTCAGCTAATAGTCATCCTGCTCAGGTCTCTGATGGGGTTGAAGATGAGATAGTTATAGTCTTACACTTTTCCTTATTAAGATTGAAGACACAAAAGATTAAATTGTTTAGGATCTAAGAAAGTGTCTCTAGATCTAAAAAAAATGTTTTTAGGTTGATAAGTGCAAATTATAAAGGTTAGAGGATATGAAAGCTTCTATAAAAGTGATTTAGGTACAGAATATTGGTCTCACCAGGATAGAATAGATAGTGGAGTACTTTCTCTAAGGTTGCCAAATACAAATGGACTGGACATTGAGAATACAAATCTTTCCTGATAGTTCTCATAATTGTTCTTATTATGTATAGTTTATTGATGTTAGAGAAAAATGCCATTTATTGGACTAAAGTGGGGAAGATGTCAGAGTAACTGTGTGAAGATGTGTCTGTAGATTCAGTTGTTGATTGCTAAACTGGCAAGAGCTGAGTGCTAGTTGCATCTTGGCATTGTCTTTCTTTTTTGTTAATTTTTTAAACATTAGTTACAGTTTATTAACTTTGTATCCCAGCTGTATCCCACTCCAAATTTGCAGGCAAATGGTGGGTATTGTCTTTCTTATAGTCCATCTTTAACCTCATATTTTGTAAACATTTGTTTTCCCCACTTGATTGGCTTTAATAAAGATCTGACAGACAATGGCTGGGCAGAAGGGGAAGGTTGATCTTCAGGACAGAAAGACAGTCTCTGGGAGATGCAGAGATTTGCCAGTGTGATATAGGAAGGAACAGATATATCAGGGCTGAGAGAGAGGTAAGAAACCAGCTATGTGGTATGCCATGGGCTAGAATAGTCAGGATGAGATAAATGAGAGTCTGCACTGCAAAGGCCTAAACTTTTAAATATGAAGAAGTCTCCATGTCTTTATTTAATTTCTGGCAGGTCCATAGAAATCCTGTTCTAACAGGAAACTAAGGGATGCTGAGAGTGGGAAAAAATAGTCT
The DNA here is from genome assembly GCF_030254825.1 of Meriones unguiculatus. Classification (NCBI taxonomy): domain Eukaryota; kingdom Metazoa; phylum Chordata; class Mammalia; order Rodentia; family Muridae; genus Meriones; species Meriones unguiculatus. The sequence goes on from NC_083354.1 coordinate 81,242,513, forward strand.
TCACCGGGGATGAGCACAACAATATCAAATGGTCATCTCTGAAAACAGATACATACAAGTAACATCATACAGACTGAGCAGGTTGTATTTATATATTTAGGGCAACACACACACACATGTGACAATTAAAGCAGTTAAAGAAAAAGAGGCCACAAATTTCAAAGAGAATGAGAGGGTAGGGCACATGGGAGGGTTTGGGGAGAGAAAGAGGAAGGGAGAAATTGTGAAATACTCTCAAAAAATGTTGAAAAAGTTAAAATTAAATACATATGTACATATTTATGATACAATATTGCCAATGACATTAGCCTCAATTAAGAGACGAGAAACATCACTCTATTTGTCTCACGTCCAGAGTCAGGGTTTTTGAGAAAAGCACGCTTTTGTGCCATAATCCCTCTCTTCTTCTTTGGCCAACACAGAGCTCAGTGCTCAGCCTATGTGTTAGACCCACAGCACTTGGGCAGGTGTTTGCAGCTATCAGTTTCCTCTGATTGCAGGAAGCAGAAACTGGCTTCCAATGCTAGACAAAAGTGCCTTGCATTTATTTAAAAGGGATAGCAGAATCAGTGGGACCACCAGCAGAATCAACCTACTCCAGAGGCTTATTAGAAATTTAGAATTTTTTTAACCAAGACCTAACTGTCAATGGGATGAGTGGATTCTAAGCTGATTTGGTCTCTTTTCCCACTAGTTACAATTCATATTCCAGGCAGGGAACATTCCATTGGTCTCATTGGTGTCAAATCACACCTTTTAGCTAGCAAAGATCAGTGTAGTTGGTTATACTCCCACCAGGCCACTCCCAGTAGGGATGAAATAATTGGCTTAATTATTCTGCCACTGAGAAAAGTGAAAAGATTGTAGGCAACTGAGGTGAATAGAAATCTAGTCGCATGGCTGGAGAGATAGCTCTGCAGTTAAAATGCCTTGCTACTCCCGGGCTCAGTTCCCAGCACACAACTGTGTGTCACCCCAGTGCCAGGAGATCTGATACCTTCTTCTGGTATCTGCAGGTACCATGCGTGCGCATGGTGCACATACATACATCCACGCAAAACACCCATACCCTTAAAACAATCGACAAATCAAGAAGAATCTAAAACAGGATGTATTTTATGAATCCAGTCCCACCATGCCTCAGTGATTTCAGAGTAACCGATCAGATCCGTCCTCCAGAAAATATTCCTGGCCTTCACCGCCGGTACTCAGGGTTGGCTCCAACTCTGTGGGACCAAGGCTATGTTTTCATTTTAGAAAGCTAATACAAGAATTTTCGTTGGTGGAAGCTACCCACGTTGAGTATAGCATGAACACAGAAAGTACATTCACACCTAGTCTTCTTAGAAAGAGAAACGGATATGTGCCTCTCTCTGTGGGCTCTTGACTAGGACAAGAGGAAGTGAAACAAAGTAACAACGCTGAGGCACCAAACTTGATACTTCAGCAATCGACAGCTCTGCTCTTCCTTCCTAGACAAGGCTGGGGATAGCCTCTGTCAAAAGCCATGGATAGCATATGTACAGCTGAAAACAGTGAAGACGTTCCGCACAAAGGGCTTCAGTAGAACAAACATTCCTGAGAACGATGCCACAAGCTCTCTTGGGGCTCACCAGTGCCAGCCTGACATGTTTCCTCTTGCTTCTAGGCTGAAATATTTCATTTAAAAAAAATAATCTTTTAAGGCACCATACAAAAATAAGGAAAGTCAAACTTCCTTGCAGAAATGGATCACAGGCAGGCATGAAGCCCTGATCCTATTGAGAAAAAGAAAACCTAAAGAATTTACCTTTGCCACGAACATTCTGGAATGACCTGAGGTTGCTTTGTCTGGTTATCTACACCTGGTAGGTAGGCAAGCACATAATCTGAATTTTCTTAACTACCTAGAGAGGGACAGACAATATAAAAATCCTTGTAAGAATAACAGGGCAGTGCTTTATAGATTGGAGAATTCTCACTGTGTGCAGGTATAGAGGGAGGGGAGACAGTTATCAGGATACAGGATATATTATGTTTTTAAAAATCTATTTTCATGTAACTGATAAGAAAAAATAAAATAAAATAATCTATTTTCAGTGAAAGAAAAAAGAGACCAACAAAAACAGAAGTTCAGGAAGACTCATTATGCTTTAGTTTTATTTAGAAAAGGCTACATGCACATAATTATGAGTGTCACACATAAAGTTATAAGAATATTCTGAAGTCAACCCACAAGAGTCAGATTTCAGTAACTGCTAAAATGTTCGATACACACACACACACACACACACACATCTTACCTGAATGTGTGTGTTATAGGATTTTTGTAATAGTCTCATGGAGCATGAGCAGTTAATGAAGTGACCACACTCGTGACAAAACTACAAACATCCTGTGATTATAACAAAGGGGACAGGAAGTGAGAAATCAGGCAAAAGGAACTGTTAAGAGCCTTTTACTTTTTTGGTTCTGATGTCACTACCTCCCAGCAGTACACACACTGACATTTTGGAACACACCACCCAACAGCATCAGCGAGAACACTGCCCAGGGGGCACACCATAGATGGTCAAAGATCCTTGTTTTTCAAGAGGTCTAAATTTCATGCATTACAAAATCAGGTGCTCTGTTCTTTGAAGGGAAAGAAGGTGCTGGATAATAACCAAAAGGACTTCATTAAGGACAACTCACTAGGTTTAATGTGATCTTCTTTCAAGTGTAAGCACCTGGCAAATAGAGGTAGAGAAAGAAACTGTAGTTTAGTTAGGGAGAGGAGGGGACAGCATTTCCCAAGGAAGATACAGTCATGCAGCTTGGCAAAGGCAAGCTATGAGCGTCTGACACAGCTTAGGTCCCTATATTTCTGATGCAGGTTTAAAAGTTTATAGACTTTGAAAATAGCTTAAGCTCTTAAGGAAATGCATGGAACTAATTCTGGCAGGGTACAAGCTCTACACTAGAACTTCGAGTTCATGACAATAGCATTTTTCTAACTCAATTTTTATTTTTTAATAATACTTGTCAAACAATTGTAAAGCAGGAAAAAATGATCAGGTCGCCTGCTAAAAGTGAGCAATTACGACTAATCCAAATTCCTCCCACAGGAGCCACACAGCAAGGCAAAAAAATTGGATCATAAATATTTGACAAGTTCCATTGTCTCCTTATGCTCACTGAGAAAAACAACAGGTATTTGCCTTAGGAAGGGAAAAGCCAACAGTGACTCTCAAAGTTTTTTTGTTTTTTAAAATGTTATTTTATAGTTATAACAGCCTGCTTTTGAAGATTTTTCAAACACTGTGCAGACAATTATGATCTCTGTGGTGCTGTGTTGCCAAGGGAAAGAAGCTTTGAGAAAATAAAGCATGCAAGGTGACCCCGAGAGCTACCACTGCAGATAGATAAAACCAAATATCAGTTTCTAGCCTCCTGGTTTAACTTTCTCACTTCGGGGAAATATGTATATTGTTTCCACATTCCTTTCAAACAAAGGCCCTGAAGAATTCCTAGCGAGAAATGAAGAGCCTCTTAACTACAGATAGAATGGCACGCAGACATCTGAATAGCAAAGGGACTGTGTCGTGATCTTTACTGCAGCCACCAACCCCACTCTAATGCCTAGTTCAGAATGTACAGTCAACACATACACCTAAGACTTCTGTGTATGTGCACACACATGCCTGTGATGTATGTAGGGGGTGAGTGCCACAGCACACACGTGAGGTCAAAAGATGACTCTGTGGAGTCAGTTCTTGCCTTCTGCTTTTACATAGGTGCCAAGAACTGAATTTTGCCAGGTTTGTGGGACAAGTCCCTTGACTTAGTGAGTCATCCTGCTGGCCTTCGTCATGCACTTTTAAAAATTAGTTAATCCAATTAAACACCCACAGAACTATTTATTTGGTATGTTTTATAATCAAATTGACCCAAATCTACAGATCATGTGTTTGTTTGTTCAGATGAGATAAGTTTAGTATCTCTCCTCTAAGAATATTAAAATCTTCTCTGGTACCTGACATGGGTGTGTCTACACAAAACAGCTTGCTATTAAAATTCCGAATTCTCCATAAGTGTGAGAGTATGGGTTCTGAGCATCGAGTACTGAGTTACTGATTTACATCACCCATTCTCAGTAACTTAAAACAAATGCTCACTGAAACCTGTTCTGAAAAATGATTACCTATTTAAAGCATAAATGGAAGAATTAGATTTGATCTCCTGCTTTGTTAAGACATTAGAAATTATGTATTAAAAATAATAATTTAAATATTACCAAAATACATTCAGAAGGGGGAAAAAAGCAGAATAAGGAGAAAGTAAAAGAAACCAAACTTGGCACACGGGCGTATTAAGAGCATTTCCACTCCAACAAAAGAGAGTAGAGAACGGATTTCTGGTTACATTGAGAACTTATCTCTGCCTTTCTGTGAAACACCACTTTAAAAAGCCATCATCTCTCTCTCTCTGCTACTCCAGAGATCAAAATATTCGATGTCTGCTTGTAATGACACATTTTGGATAGCCTTAAAGACTCGAGTAACATGAATGATGTTTTTGACTATAGCACGAGTGTAAGCATAATGAACCACTACTTACCTCACTTTCAGTTGTGGCCCTAGGACAATAAAAGCTAACCCTTCTCACATCTCAGAATGAATTCTGTAGACCACCATGCAGGATTGGCAAGAAGGTGTCTGTGCTCCTCAAAATAACGCTGAGAGAGATAGATGGAGGCAGGTCAGAGGATTTCTATGTACATCTCTTCTACCATGAAATGGTAACACTAGGGACATCAAGCTTGAAGCAGGGTTTTATAGAAGGAGGAGACCTGGACAAGGTCTTACAAAAGATGGCATAGAAAACAACAAACTTTCACAATACAAGCGGAAGTTAAACTGTCAAGAGACCCAGTTTGGAGCAAACCCTAACCGATCAGTCGTAGCAGATCTACTCATCTCAATGGAACTGTAAGGGTCCCCTGTGCTGACAGAGTATATCTCCAAAGAGCCCAAGGTTCAGCTCCCCATCATGTGATGAACCCAAGGTGTTAGGACTTTTTCTGGTAATGCCAGTCAAGGGAAACCTCTCCCGCCCCTCACTTGCCTCTATCTCCTACTTCAAATGTCAGCTGGCATGTTTCTAGTAGATGGAGAAAGGAGAAGAAGGCTCAGGTGGAGAAACACAACTAGCCGTTCTCATGTCCCCCAACTGCTAAACTCCCAAGAAATTAGATTCTGACACCTGATCCAATGTGATGAGCAAAACTGACATCAATTCACACTGATCAGAGTTTTGATTTTAGTGCTCACGAGGACAAAACGCTTTATAATTAACAATGAATGGATTGGCTGCACGACCTTTCTAAAAACTTCTTCCAATGGGGCAAAGAAAATTAGTCTCCTGTTCTGCTTAGATAAAAGCTATTATAACATAATGATCATAGCTTTACGGTTTTGCCTAAAGAACACATTTTACAATGTCAGTTTTATAACCTATACATAAAGAGATATTTTATGCCACTGGAGGAACAGAAAGCTCAGGCCTTATTTTCCTCTCAGAGGCAAGTTTTACACATTCGGTCATATGTTCATTAACTGAAAGCCGCTGGATCTCCAGTGTATACACGGTGCTTCTGGGATACAGAGAGGGGGTCCTGTGTTCAGCGCAAAGGTGGCATCTTGACGTGTTAAAAACTAACACAAGATGTTCGTTGCCTGTTCTAATACACCCTGCCTCCAGGGCCCTGGGGAGGGGCATGAGGAAAAGCACAGAAGTAGGAGGAAGTCTGGCTAGCTATTAGTATCAGCCAACTTTGGACACCCACCAAGATCTCTCTCCTGGGATGACGCAGGGGAGGTCACGGAAACATGCTGCCACATGATTTATTATTTCCTGTGCTGACGTGACAAGCATCAGAGCACCATGTTATCTTACTCCTACGTAAAGTATGAAAAAATCAGGAGTAGAATAGTGGTTTCCACAGGCTGAAGACATGGGGGAGAGATGGGTGACCCATGGCTAGAGAGGACAAAGAGGTTCTGATGTGCTACCATACGGCATGTCTATAGCTATTATCACAGTCACTATAAGATGACCATAGGCTCCGCACATTTCAAAAGGTAGAAGAAAAGACCTTGAATTTTTTTTTTTAGCACAAACAAATAATAATTGTTTAAATAGTGTACTAACGAACACATGTATTAAAGTACCACAGGGAAGGATAGATAGATAGATAGATAGATAGATAGATAGATAGATAGATAGATAGATAGATAGATAGATGGGTAGGTGGGTAGGTGGGTGGGTAGGCAGGTGGGTGGGTGGGTGGGTGGATGGATGGATGGATAGACTGACGGACAGACAGGCAGATAGACAGATAGATAATACAAGTATTACTGACACCCCAAACTAACCCCCCATTATTCAATGCAAATCGCTTTCTTTCTTGGCCTCCTTCTTCCAGTCTTCTCCTAAGACAGATCTAGATAAACCAGTTTCGGCACTTCTAAATATTTTGATTGCCTTTAATGTAGCTTTACCCTCCATTTGCCACTCTGATTAAAAGAACAAAAACTATTAAACAAGCTCCCTCTTTTTTTCCCCTTTTATTTTTAGTTTCCTTTGGTCTCTATATGAGATAATAGCACCTAAATCCACTGAGTTCACACTTTCTATTTCTTCTAATTAACCCTGACCTCTTGCCTCCTTTCCTCTAGTATAACAGCTTTTCTTTTCCAATAATTCTATCTGCTTAAAAGAAAGATTTTTGAATCTTGAAGTCTTTATTCTCATATTTAACACCTGGGCCACACATTTTTCTGATATTCTCTGCACATAATGTTTTAGGTGTAGTCTAATTGGCAATATAGCTAATTAGGCACGCTAAAATGGTCATAGAAATACAAATAATATTGAAAGATGCTTTTATCTGATGTATTAGGCACTGTGAAATCTTTGTTTTGATACAGTAACTGCCAATTTATTTTCCTGACCCTGCTTTTCTTGAGCTGATTTTAAGTAAGTCTGGAGTCTGTGGCACATATTAAAGAGGCCTGGGCTCGGGAGGTAAACCGATAGAAGCATTACATATGTATCTTGAGTTTAAGACAGCCCAAGCTAATCCACAAAGCAAAGGTGACATTATTTGCTTAGCCTCTAAGACAGTAAAGCTCTCTAGTAAAGTACAGTGAAACACAGACTTCTGCCAGTATGCATTATTCTTATGCCTACCCAACATCCACCGAGTTATTAATTAGCCCTTTTGTAACCAATTGTTTCATGTACTTTACTCACAGTGCAAGGACCATTGCATTTCTTTATTTTTCAAAATAGAATTAAATCCTATTCAGGTTCCAACTGGCCACAGTTCATAGAAGAACAATCTCCATCAAATGCCAACCATTCATCGTATGAGAGAATCAAAAACACAAAAGCAAAATATGAGGTCAATCTGGTTCAGAAAAGTGTGATAGGCTCAGATTTGCGTGGCTCATTCAGTGGTTATTAGTTTCTGATAACCATGGTTCTCCGCGATGCCACTGCAATCCAGTTTCTGCCTGGTGCAAAGCAAGGGAGTTAGATTCTCCCACTTCCTCATCCCTACTCACTCCATTCCTATACCAGTGTCAGTGAATCTAGCATCATATGTCTGGAAAGTGAGTCACTGATTTACAAACCTCAGATATAAGATGTCTAAAAAATATGGTCTTTTGGATGTATTCTAGCTAAATCACCTTATTGGAATTTCACTTCTGATTTTTTCAAAAAGGTTTCTTTCTTTCATATTTGTAAAGAATGGATAAAGACAATCATAATCAAAAAAAATTCCAGACCACATTAGTAAAGTAGTAATATAAGCAATAAAGTCACAATATTCGTGGTATAATAGGTAAAACATCAGATGCTCTTAGAGAACATAATCCCTGCTTCACACAGTCACTCTGCAATCCAATCTGACCAAAGCTCAGCCTTTTTACTTATGCTTACAGGACTATCATGGGTATCGCCATCCAGCAAAAACAAGGAAAAGATTCTATAGGGAAAACATCTCACTTCTTGTTTTGATACAAGAATGACACCTCACTTTACTCTTACAGTTTTGCAGCAGATTCTAGGCATAGGCTGCACTTACATCCAAAAGTGCTGATTAACTCTATCCTATGGAAAATACAGACTTTTATTAATAGCCCTCTGAGGTGAATTGAATAGGGATAGCTCCACAGACTCCGTGTTTGAATGCTTGGCCTATAGGGAGAGGCACCATTAGGAGGTGTGGCCTTGTTGGAATAGGTGTGGCCTTTCTGGAGGAAGTGTGTCACTGGGCGACAGAGGGTGTGCTTTGAGGTCTCAGAAGCTCAAGCCAGTTCTCTCTCTTCTGCCTGCCGACCTGGACGTAGAACACTTAGCTCCTTCTCCAGCACCACGTCTGCCTGCACACTGCCGTGTTTGCTGCCATGATGATAATGAAACTGTAAGTCAGCCCCAATTAAATGTCTCTTATAAGAGTAGTCAACTCTTTACAGCAATACAAACCCTAAGACACCATCCTTCTAGAAAACAGGGATACTAGATATTAAAACTAATCTATGCAGATGATGTTTTCATCTGCCAAAACATGCATATATATATATATATATATATATATATATATATATATATATATGTGCAAGTTAAAGTGGTAAGAAAAGGAACAGAAAAATAATTAGATCATGACTCTCACCGCTCCACATTAAATCCCAAACCTGAATGTCACAGAGCAATGAAACTGGGAAAGAAAAACACAGTGATTATCTGACCCAGTTCAATTGGCAACAAAAAAAAAAAAAACTGGAGTTCCAGGGCATTGTTACTCCACTAACCTAGTTAATGGCAGAGAAAAGATGAAAAACAAAATCCCTTGAGCCTTGTCCTATGTTCTACTAAAGTTTATTTTCACTAGATTTTGTTTAAAAAATAAAAAAAAAAAAACGTACCTAATTCTTTGCAGTTTCAATTCCAAGATTTTGAATTTCTCATTGTATAGTGTACAGGTTTTCCCTCCTCTCTCTTTTTATTGACGGGGGCCTACACATTTAGGTAATAAATGTGAAATTAACAGAAGAAAAATCATACAGTTATTATTATTATTAACCTTACATGCACAGGAGAATCATTTTTTAAATTAGTGAGAGCCTCAAAGAAACAGTTTAACACACTAGACAAGGATAAAGGTTGAAAGGTTGAAAGCCAACCTGAGCTACAAAACATGACCATGTCAAAGGTCGGGGAGGCTGGAAAGCAGGCTGAAGAGCTGAGAACCAGAGCCAAGCTTCCAGCCCTGAATTATAAGTACCATGTGACCAAATTAAGCTACCCAGAGGAGAGCAATAAAAACTACAAAGTACTGTGCCCCACCTAAGCCAGACCCAGACAACAGCACCAAAGAGGCCAGTGGGGGACAGAGATCTGAAGAAACTACCAAGAAAAGATTCATGACCTCCCATTTCCACACACTAGAGCTACATAAAACAAGGAGGTGGCAGAGAACAGTATCTCTCCATCACCCCTCTGGCATATACCATCACCATATGGAGCCTTCTAAAACCAGAGGGGTCTGGTAACTTCACCTTTCAGCTCACACAGCTGTGGCAGCAATTCACTCTTTAAAGCGCTCTTTTTATTTCTTGTTTTCTATTATTTAATCTCAACTCATACATACATATCTCATGATGGGTTTTTTTTTTTTTCATCTTCCTATTGCTCAGTTAGGGTTCAGGATTGCTAATAGTATTCACCCAGGCTAAATGAGGCATTTTCACTATACCTTTCCTTGATGCTTCCTAAACTTCCTCTCTTATTCCTACACCTCTCCTTCTTTCTACTATTCTCACCAAAAACACACACTTTTTACTTCTTAATTATTACTTTTCATAGCATTAACAATCACTAAAATCTGAAGACCCTGCCAGTACCCCAACTTTCTCTTCCCAGATAGTTTACCCACCTCAATATTTTTTCATTTCAAAGTTAATATAATACTTCCTTGCTGTATTTAAACATACACACATGTGCACAAGCACACGCATACATGCACATACGTATAAACACACACTCTACCACCATCAACATCAAAATAGCAGGTATTAAAAATCACTGGTCATTAATATCTCTCAAGGTCTATGTACTCAATTCCCAGTAAAAACTTAGAGGATAACAGAATAAATGCAAAAACAGGATCCATCAGTCTACTGCATACAAGAAACACACCTCAACCATAAAAACAGATATTACCTTAGAGTAAAGAGCTGAAAAAAAAGGTTTTCCAGCAAAATGGGTAGCAAGTTGGAGTAGCCATTCTAATATCTAATAAAATAGACTTCCAACCAAAATTAATCAAAAGAGATAGGGAAGGACACTTCATACTCATTAAAGCAAAAATTCATCAAGATGGCATCTCAGATTTGAACATTTGTGCCCCAACTGCAAGGGCACTCGCATTTGTAAAAGAAACATTACTTAAGCTTAAAGCACACAATGAACCCTACACATTAATAGTGAGAGACTTCAACATCCACTCTCACCAATGGACAGATCACTGAGACAGAAACTAAACTGAGAAATAATGAAACTAACAAATATTATGGAATAAATGGACCTAACATATCTACAGAACATTTTACCCAAACACAAAATATAATACCTTCTTCTCAGCATCTCATGGAATCTTCTCCAAAATTGACCACATACTCAGTCACAAAGCAAGCCTCAACAGACACAAGAAAATTGAAATAACCCCTTGTATCTTATCAGACCACCATGACTTAAAGGTGGACTTTAAGAACAACAGAAACAAAAGAAAGTCTACAAATTCATGGGAATTGAACAACTCTGTACTCAATGACTGTTGGGTAAGGGAAGAAAGAAAGAAAGAAAGAAAGAAAGAAAGAAAGAAAGAAAGAAAGAAAGAAAGAAAGAAAGAAAGTAAACACTTTCTGGAAGTCAATGAAAATGAAGTCACAACATACCCAAACTTGTGGGATACAATGAAAGCAATGCTAAAAGGAAAGTTCATAGCACTAATCACCTTCATAAAGAAATTGGAGAGTTCTTATACTAGCAACTTAATAGCACACCTGAAAGCTCTAGGTCAAAAAGAAGTAAACACATCTTAGAAGAGTACATGGAAGGAAATTATCAAACTCAGGGATGAAATAAAAAAATTAGAAACTAAGAGAATAATATAAAGAATCAACAAAACCAATAGCTGGTTCTTTGAGAAAATCAACAAGATAGACAAACTTTTAGCCAGATTAACTAAAAGGGAGAGAGACAATATTCAAATTAAGAAAGTCAGAAATGAAAAAGAGGACTTAACAAGAGATAGAAAAGATCCAAAGGATCATTAGGTCTTACTTCAAAATCCTGTACTACACAAAACTGGAAAAAAATTCAGTGAAATGGATGATTTTCTTGGTAGATATTATTTACCAGAGTTAAATCAAGATCAAGTAAACAATTTAAATAGACCTATAACTGCCAAGGAAATATAGCAGTCAATAAAATTCCCTAACGAAAAAGAAAAAAAAAAAGCCCAGGGCAATATGGTTTTATTGAAAAATTCCAGCAAACTTTCAAAGAAGAGCTAATTCCAATACTCCTCAAACTATTCCACAAAATAGAAACAGAAGGAACCTTGTAAAACTCATTCTATGAGGCCACAGTCACCCTGATACCTAAACCATATAAAGACTCAACAAAGAGAGAATTTCAGACCAATTTCCCTTATGAACACTGATGCAAAAATACTCAATAAAATAATCACAAACCAAATCCAAAAACATATTTAAAACATCATCCACCATGAACAAGTAGCCTTTATTCTAAGGATGCAGGAACGGTTCAACATATTAAAATCCATCAATCCACTCCATCATATGAGCAAACTGAAAGGAAAAAAAAAAAAACATACATGGTCATCTCACTAGATGCTGAAAAGGCCTTTGACAAAATCCAACATTCCTTCATGTTAAAAGTCTTGGAGAAATCATGGATACAAAGCTCATGCTAAAACACAATAAAGGCAATGTACAGCAAGTCAATAGCCAAAGTCAAATTAAATGGAGAGAAACTTAAAGCAATTCCACTAACATCGGGCGCAAGACAAGGCTGTCCACTGTCTCCATATCTATTCAATATAGCACTTGACATTTTAGCTAGAGCAACGAAACAACTAAAGGAAATCAAAGGAACACAAAATGGAAAGGAAAAAGTCAAAAGTATCACTATTCACAGATGATATGATAGTATACATGAGTGACCTCAAAAATTCTACCAGGAAACTCTCATAGCTAACAAACACCTTCAGCAAAGTGGCTGAATACAAAATTAACTCAAAAAAAGCATTTGCCTTTCTATATGCAAGCAATAAACAGGCTGAGAAAGAAATTAGGTGAACAATACCCTTCATGATAGCCACAAATAATATAAAATATTTTGGTATAACTCTAACCAGGCAAATGAAAGACCTGTATGACAAAAATTTTAAGTCTCTGAAGAAAGAAACTGAAGAAGATATCAGAAAATGGAAAAATCTCCCATGCTCATAGATAGGTAGGATTAACATAGTGAAAATGGCCATCTTAGTAAAAGCAATCTACAGATGCAGTGCAATTACCATCAAAATACCAACACAATTCTTCATAGACCTTAAAAGAACAATATTCAACTTCATATTGAAAAACAAAAAAGCCATGATAGCTAAAATAGTCCTGTACAATAAAAGAACTTCTGGAGATAGCAACATCCCTGATTTCAAGCTGTACTAGAGAGCAATGGTAATTAAAAATGCATGGTATTGGCATTAAAACAGACAGGTTGATCAGAGAAATTGAATCAAATACCCAAAAATAAACTCATACACCTACAGACACTTGATTTTTGACAAAGAAGTCAAACTATACAATGAGGGGAAAAGCATCTTCAACAAGTGGTGCTGTCTAATTGGATGTCTGCATGTAGAAGAATACAAATAGATCCGTATTTATCACTCTGCACAAAACTCAATCCAAGTGGATCAAAGACAGCAACATAAAACCAGATACACTTGTTAAATAAGGTTATAATTTTGGAGGGCCTTTTTAAATCATTAGTTCTAACTCCCAAATAAGGACACACAAACCTATTTAACAAGCTTTAAGGCATGAAAGCTAGGCAGATATTGATCTATTCTAATCTGCTGTGCTAGTCTGGCTACTTCCCAGCCACACGCCCTGAATTACTTGCCATATTGGTCCTGCCTGGGCTGCTTGTGCTCCATCAAGTTGGTACTCGTGACAACATATTTTCTCTGCCTCTTCTTCTTCCTTACTCAGTGGTCTCTACCTGAGACCACTCAACTAGAAATAGAAATTCTGTATGCTTTCTCTCTCCCACTATAGGCTCTCATCAACTTTATTTGCAGATGAGAGATTTTAGAGAAGCATTCTTTACACAACATTGATACAGAAGATTTTTCAGTAATCATTACAAAGTCCATGTACAGACTGTAGCCAGGTCTCAGGGTACAGAAATCAACACCTGAATACACAGCACACCAGATGAACCTCCAAAATACAATAAATTTGATAGGAAAGAAAGTGGGGAATAACCTTGAATGCATTGGTACAGGAGACAAGTTCCTGAACAGAACACCAACAACTCAGGCACTAAGATCAGCTATTAATAAATAATAATAAATAATAAATAGGACCCTTGAAATTGAAAAGCTTCTGAAAGGCAAAGGAAACCATCAACAGGACAAGATGGCAGCCTATAGAATGGAAAAAAAAATCTTCACCAACCCTACATCTAGCAGAAAGCTAATATCCAAAATACATAAATAACTCAAGAAACTGGACACAAACACAAACAAACCAAATAAACCAATTTTTAAAATGGGTACAGAGCTAAATAGAGAATATGCAATTGAGGAATCTCTAATGGCCAAGAAGCACTTAAAGACATGTCCAATATCCTGAATCATCAGGGAAATGAAAATCAAAATGATTCTGTGATTCCATCTTACATCCATCAGAATGGCTAAGATCAAAAACTCAAGCAATAGCTCATGTTGACAAGGAAGTGGAGCAAGGGGAACCCTCCTCCATTGCTTGTGGGAGTGCAGACTTATACAACCACTTTGAAAATCGACCTGGTGCTTTCTCAGAAAACTGGGAATAGTTCTACCTCAAGACCCAGTTATACCATTCCTTGGCATATATCCAAAATATGTTCCACCATACCACAAGGACACTTGTTTAACTATGTTCATAGGAGCTGTCTTAGTGGTTATAAATTCCTTCAGTCCTCTATCATGGCCGGGTTTTACTTTTCCTTTAATTATGACAAACACTTTCCTGGGTCTAGTGTTCTTTGGTATCAATTGTTGTCTTTCCAAACCTGAAAAAATATCCTGTCAGGCTCACCTGACTTTTAGACTTTCATTTGGATAAAAATACATATTTAATTAGGTTAAGAAATCTAAAAGAATTAAGTAAATTTCTACATGTATATAGCTTAGAAAAATTAAACTAAGATATAATAAATAATTTAAATAGATCTGTAACAAGCAATGAGGTTGTAGTAATTTATAACCTCCCAACTAAAAAAAAGCCAGACCCATAAACACTTAGTAGTGAATTTTATCTGCTCTTCAAATGAGAATTAACACCAATGCTTCTCAGACTACCCCATAAAAGAGAAAAGTTAGGGATGCTACTAAGTTTTTACAAAGTAACTATTATCCCAATACTTAAACAATAAATATGGAGATACAAACCCCCCCAAAAAAATGAAGGCAGGAAAAGAAAAAGAAAATCACAGCTTCATTTCCCTGATGAACACAAATGTAAAAATCATTCATCATGATCATATAAGCTTTATTTCTGAGATATAGGGATGATTCTACATAAGTAACCAGAAAATGTTAGAAATTAAATTTGTGGATTCAAGTACAGAATCCATTGAAAAGCATACTGAAAAAGATATCAAGGAAACAATTCCAGTTACAGGAGTCAATTGATTCCTTAGAATAAACATAGCCAAGGATTTATGAGATCCCTACAATGAAAGCTTGGAAGTGCTGAAGAAAGAAATTGAGAAATATGCTAGACCTCCCATGCTCATGGATCAGAAGAACCAATATTATAAAAATGGTTGTGTTACCGAAAGCAATCTATAAATCCAATGTAATCCCTCTAAAAATTAGAGTGACATTTTTCACAGAAATTGAAAAACCAATCTGTTGGGATAATCTTCTTGTACACTGTGTAAAGGCAGTCTTTGTATTATTCACATGTTGATTTCTGTACCAGCAGAGAGCTGAGGACTTGCCAGGATTTTGGTAGTGTTATTCTTATGGATCATCACCTGCCTCAGTATTTTGCAAACATACACCTTCCTCGCCTCTGATTGGCTTAATAAAGAACTGATGGCCAATAGCTGGGCAGGAGAGGAAAAGCAGAGATAGGGACTCCGGGAGATGAGTTCAGTGGAGGCGGATTCGCCAACATGATTCGGGTGCCAGGACAGAATGAGAGGTCACAGGCCATAGAGCAGCACATAGGCCAGGAACAGTCAAGGCTAATTTGTATGAGCTGCCTGAGGTATATTGGCTAATCTTTCAAAAATGTTCATAAGTCTCTGTCATTACTGGGAGCTGATGGGCCCAAGAAAGTCCAGCAACACCAACCTTAAATTTTATATGGAAGCACAAAAAACATAGGAAAGACAAAGAAATCCTGAGGTGTGGGGGAAGAACCATCATTGGCTGTATACCTGACTTCAAGTTATACTGCAGAACCACAGTAACAAAAATTAGCATGATACTGACACAAAAACAGACTTAATAGAGCAATAGAATAGTATAGAGGACTCAGTGACAAGGCCACACAACTTACAGCAATCTGATTTATGACAAAGATGTCAAAAATATACATTGGAGAAAATTCAGTGCTTCAGCAAATGTGCCAGGAAAACTGGATATTTATAAGGAGAAAAATGAAACCAGATTCTTGTCCAAATGGATCAAGAACATTATCATAAGTCCTGAGACAGCAAAAGTTATAGAGGAAAAAAGTAGGAAATACACTTTTGAGATACAGCCAGAGGCAAAGAGTAAGTAGGACTCCGATCACTTGGGAAATAAAACCCTTAATCAAGAAATGAGATCTCCTGGAATGAAAAACTTCTGCACAGCAAAGGAAACTGTCAGTTGAGTGAAGAGACAGCCTACAATATAGGAAAAAATATTTGCCAGCTATACATCCAACAAAATATTAATATCTAGAATATTTAAAAAAAAAACCCTAAATGCCAAGAAAACAAATAATCCAATCAATACTGGGTGATAGAACTCAACCGAGTTCTCAAAAGAAGAAGTAGAAATACAAAAGGCTATTAAACATTTTAAACATTTTTAACATCATTAGCCACCAAGGAAATGCAAATTAAAATTATTTTGAGGTTCTGTCTCACCCCAGTCAGAATGGCTATCAACAAAAAAAATAAATAAATAAATGACAGCAAATGCTGTTGAGGATGTGGGGAAAGGGAAACGCTCTGTGGGTGTTACCAATTATTTTCTGAGGTCTCCTTTGCAGAGGGAATTCATAGCTGTCTCTGTAAACATGGTCAAAAGACATCACAAGTCCTGGGGAGGTGAGCTTTTGGGATACTGCTATTGTTTTGCTAAACAACCGTGTTGCCAAACTGTCCTCTAAATATTTATGTTCCTTGGTGGTGGAAATAAATGGTATCAGACTAAATATTGTTTATTATTAGCCCTGTAATTATTATGGTTGTATTATCTAACCACTATCATAATCAATAAGGACACTGATACCTGTTAGATTTTATAATTGCCTTATCACACCTTGGGCTGGGCAAATAATTTCACCTATGCTGCTCTTAATAACCTCCCCCATTCACCTCTCAGTCCCCTTGCAATGCCATCTGCTTTAACCATTCCTATCCGGCCTATTTCCATCCATAATTCCATAAATACTTACTTATCCTTTCTTCTGGATCCCTCCTTTCTAACCACTTTTGGAGTCCTTCCTCCCAGCCCATGTGGGTTTTTTTTTTTTCCATGCTAACCCATCATGGCTTCTTCCTCTCCTCTTCCCATCTGTCTCCTTCCCAAACCCCAGAACCTTAGCCATGCCTACCTCCTTCTGCTCTGCCTAGGTGCAAGCCTTTTAATCAACCGATCAGGAATAATTTCTTAGACAAGGTTAAACAGCAAATACTTAAGGTACATGACAATTTGCTCATAAACAGTAAGAATCTTGAAGGGCAAGCAACTAACAAATACAAAGCACCAGACTACTCCAACAGTTCCTCCTCAGGCAAAAATGGGAGGGAAGGCACAGAGGCCTTTTTGCACATGATGTTTCTCAATTACTTAGCTCAAAATAATCCTAATGCCAAATGATCATATCCTGATTCCCTTCAGAAGAAAGACAGAGAGAAAATAATTATCATGTCAATACCTAATAATACTTCTAAGTACCCACTGATCTCTGATTAGCCTAAAGATAAGAATACAATGTCATATACCCGATGTCAGTAGTTATCAGCAAGTTATTTATTTGCTTTATCTATTTTACAAGCAAATACCTTTGAATGATCAAAATGCTCCCATCTTGAACCACATACAGTTTTGTCAGGCAATTTGTTTCTTTTTTTTTTTTTTTTTTTTTTTGGTGGTATTCATATCAAAAACTGTAGGAACTGCTGATGATCCATGGGGGAAAATGGAATTTCTATTTAGGGATAATTCTGTTTCAATATTGAATCATGTCTTTTCAGCATGGCTTTCACTGCATTTGGATTAGTGCGCTTGGTCCTTCTAAGTTTGTTGGCTCTTGTTATTTAGTCTTCACCTGAAATCATCTCAGTTTCTGATATTAAAATCTGTTGCTATGGAAACAATTATGTTATGTCAAGGGAGCAAAGGATAATGAATCCATGGATAGTAAAAGTAGCAGAACTGACAAAAATCTCAGTAACAAAGATACTATTTTAATACTGAAGGTGCTAGTAAAATGTGTTGGAGAAAGGAGAGCTGGGAAATGAGAGGAAAGAAAAATGTCACTTGACTGTGTCTGTGGTATCTTGAGAAAAAAACACTTATTAATCTTAGTTGGAGAAGGACATGTTGTTACAAGCTCATGATCTCCCAAGACAGCTCCAGAAATTGCTAGAGTGAAGTACAGTTTCATAAAGTTGTTCAAGTTACCTGAGCCTCTTGGCATGTATAGACAATTGTAATGCTTCTGTGCACCTCCTCTGTGTGGGGTTAGATGTCCGGATAGCACAACGACCAGGTAGACTTTCAAAGAGGGCAACAAGCAACGTCAGGTGGGGTTCTCCTTTTGGTTGTGAATTTCAGGCAACATAGAATAGGAAGTCAGCAACGCTTGGTATATCCTGCATAGTGAAGCATGTTAGCCACAAAGAAACACTCCCTAAAAAAAAGTGGTGCCATCAGCCCTTCCACTCCCATAAAGCCACATCAGTACTTCTCAAGCTTGCCTGCGCAGTAGAATGCGGTGCTGAGTTTTCCAAAAGCACCCAGACCTGAGCCCAACCAAACCAGTCAGGATGGCTGTGGTTTTCCCAAACGTGGGTATTCTAGTAAAGGTTCCTTACAGAACCACTGGCCCACAGGAACAGAGGCCAACAGATGCTGAAGCAGTACAAAGCTGGTAGGTTCCAGCTGTGTTCTCCCCTCCTGCACCCAGGTCAAGGGGCTCTGCATTGAAGATGTGCCTGTCTACACCCCCCACAGGTTCTAGTCATATTAGCCATGGAATAAAAATGTCAAAAAGCCATGGCTCTTTTCCATGCCCCGTCTCTGTTATACCTGGGGAAGAGCTGAAACTCAGAAAGGGGGAGGGGGGAATGAGCATACTGTGGCTATTCGCTATATACCTACACAAATATCTCCAGCTGAGGCTTAGCTCTCTGTGGGTGCAGGGAGAAGGTCAGCAGGAAATTGGATGTGAGATTGAAGTTTCAGCATAAAGCAAATAAGACTGGAGTTTTCAGTGCCTGAAAATGACTGCAAGCTTTCAGGACCTGCCCAAGATGTTGTTAAAGGATGCAAAAACTCAAAAGCAATTCAAAACAGCATATTTAAAGGAAGCGATAAGAGAGAAACCACTTCACACAGGAATCCCACTGAGTCAAGATGCCCAACAAATCACTTGCAGTTTGGTGATTGTGAATCCTGCAAAGATGAATCACACCACAACTGGAGAAAACAAAACATGAATTGATAACCTCCCATGCTTCCTCTGTCAATGATTTTGTCATAGGTAAAACACCAGAGGATGCAAAAGATAAAAAGTAACAGTTCAGGGACAAACTGAAAAATTTATAAAGATCTACTATACAGAATGGGTGTTGGTTGGCATGTTACTTAATTTGTGGTAAGCATCATTATATACATATATATGTATATATATGTATATATATATGGTAAGCATGATTATATATACAGGATATAGGTATATCATATTGTATCCCTTACAGTCAATCTTTGACGAGTAAATGTTTTAAAATAAGGGCGATATATTCCTTTTCATTTTCTAGGTCTAGCCAAAAGGTTGAGTTTTCTCATTTACAACCAACGGAATGGCATCCAGACAGCTCCACTGGATCCATGGAATGGCTGTACTATCTACTATTTGAAATATGCTGATGAAAATCAGTATCTGGAAGTCATCTGCCCTGACCTTTAGAAATTACCAGAGTGACTGGAGACCTGCTTTCCAGAGGGAATCTAGACCTTCAGCCTCTGAAACTGGCAAATCACCGAGAGCTAAGACTCCTCAGGTGGTCAACAGTAGCTGTGGATTGCTGGCAGCTTCCCGTTATCCAGCTGTGTTGGTTCGGTTGTTTGGTTTTGTTCGTCAACCTGACATGAGCTAGAATCATCTGAGAAGAGGAAGCCTGAATTGAAAGATTGCCTCCATCAAACTGCCAGGAGGCACATCTATGGGGGATTTTCCTGATTAATGACTTACATAGAAAGCCCCAGACTCCCAACCCGGGCAGGAAGTCCTGGGTGGTGTATGAAAGCAAACTGAGCAAGCCATAGAGAGCAAACCAGAAAGCGGCATCCCTCCATGGTTTCTGCTTAGGTTCCTGGCTGCCACTAACTGTTACCTGGAAGTGTAAACGAAATAAACCCTTCCCTCACCATGTTGCATTTGGTCATAGTCTCTAACCAAAAAAAAAAAAAAAAAAAAAGAAAAGAAAAACCAAAAAGTATGCTTTTTCTTACCGACCTTCTGGTCATGCTTCTCTTATTAGTGAAACATATAGGCAAAGGGCTACACCCAACTACAAAGACTATCATGGCTAGCTAGGCAAAACTACTGGCTTTAAATAGCTCAAGTCTGTCTGTCCTGAAAATCATTTTCTAAGTATATAACTGTGGCAGAAACATACATCTATCCTTTATTCAATTTTTTTCTCTCT
The DNA here is from genome assembly GCF_030254825.1 of Meriones unguiculatus. NCBI lineage: Eukaryota > Metazoa > Chordata > Mammalia > Rodentia > Muridae > Meriones > Meriones unguiculatus. The sequence continues at coordinate 81,263,000 of NC_083354.1, forward strand.
CTCTAGTGTGTGTGTGTGTGCATGTGTGTGTGTGTGATGTGCATGTGTGTCTATGAATTAATTCTTGCACATGTAGACACACACACATGTACAAATACATGTGGCGACATCAGGTTGATGTCAGGAATCACCCCACACAACTTTCTTCATTGAGGCAGGGTATCTCATCAAACCCAGACCTTGATGATAACATTCATCTCAAAGACCAGCTTGTTCTGGGGGGTCACACTGTATCCCTTCTGCCTCCTGATGCTGAAATTACAGGCAAACCTATTCAAATTTTTTTTAATTTTTCATCAATTACACTTTATTCATTCTGCATCCCCCCATAAGACCCTCCCTCCTCCCCTCCCAATTCCACCCTCCCTCCTCCCTCTGCATGCATGCCACTCCCCAAGTCCACTGATAGGGGAGGTTCTCCTCTCCTTTCTGATCTTAGTCCATCAGTTCACATCAAAAGTGGCTGCATTGTCCTCTACAATGGCCTGGTAAGGCTGCTCCCCCCCCCAGGGGGAGGTGATCAAAGAGCAGGCCAATCAGATTATGTCAGAGGCAGTCCCTCTTCACAATACTATGTAACCCAATTGGACTCTGAACTGCCCTGGGCTACATCTGTGCAGGGGTTCTGGGTTATCTCTATGAATAGTCCTTGGTTGGAGTATGAGTCTCTGGGAAGTTCCCTGTGTTCAAATTTTCTTGTTCTGTTGCTCTCCTTGTGGAGACCCTGTCCTCTCCAGCTCTTACTATTTCCCAGTTCTTACATAAAATTCCATTCACTCTGCCCAACAGTTGCCCATCAGGCTTAGCATCTGCTTTGATAGTCTGTAGGGCAGAGGCTTTCAGAGGCCCTCTGTGATAGGTTCCTAGGTTGTTTCCTGTTTTCTTCTTCTTCTGATGTCCATCCTCTTTGCCTTTCCGGATGGGGATTGGACATTTTAGTTAGGGTCCTCTCTCTTGCTTAGTTTCTTTAGATGCACAGGTTTTAGTGGGTTTGTCCTATGTTATATGTCTATATGAGTGAGTATATACCATGTGTGTCTTTTTGTTTCTGGGACAACTCACTCAGGATGATCCTTTCCAGGTCCCACCATTTACCAGCAAATTTCATAATTTCCTTATTTTTCATTGCTGAGTAATATTCCATTGTGTAGATGTACCACAATTTCTGCATCCATTCTTCAGTTGAGGGGCATCTGGGTTGTTTCCAGCTTCTGGCTATTATAAATAAAGCTGCTACAAACATGGTTGAGCAAATGTCCTTTTTGTGTACTTGAGCCTCTTTTGGATATATGCCTAGGAGTGGTATGGCTGGATCTTGAGGAAGCGCTATTCCTAGTTGTCTGAGAAAGTGCCAGATTGATTTCCAGAGTGGTTGTACAAGTTGACATTCCCACCAGCAGTGGAGGAGGGTTCCCCTTTCTCCACAACCTCTCCAGCATGTGTTGTCGCTTGAGTTTTTCATCTTGGCCATTCTGATGGGTGTAAGGTGATATCTCAGGGTCGTTTTGATTTGCATTTCCCTAATGGCTAGTGAGGTTGAGCATTTCTTTAAGTGTTTCTCTGCCATTTGATATTCCTCTATCAAGAATTCTCTGTTTAGCTCTGTTCCCCATTTTTTAAGTGGATTACTTGGTTTGCTGCATTTCAGCTTCTTTAGTTATTTATATATACTAGATATGAGTCCTCTGTCAGATAAAGGGTTGGTGAAGATTCTTTCCCAATCTGTAGGCAGTCGTTTTGTTTTGATGACAGTGTCCTTTGCTTTGCAGAAGCTCTTCAGTTTCATGAGGTCCCGTTTATTGATTGTTGCTCTTAGAGCCTGTGCTGTTGGTGTTCTGTTCAGGAAGTTTCTCCTGTACCAATGAGTTCTAGTATATTTCCCACTTTTTTTTTCAAGCCGATTTAATGTGTCTGGTTCTATGTTGAGGTCTTTGATCCACTTGGACTTCAGTTTTGTGCAGGGTGATAAGTATGGATCTATTTTCATTTTTCTACATGTAGACATCCAGTTGGACCAGCACCATTTGTTGAAGATGCTATCTTTTTTCCATTGAATGGTTTTGGCGTCTTTGTCAAAGATCAGGTGTCCATAAGTGTGTGGGTTTATTTCTGGGTCCTCTGTTTGGTTCCATTGATCCACCATTCTGTTTCTATGCCAGTACCATGCAGTTTTTAAAACTGTTGCTCTATAGTACAGCTTAAGATCAGGGATGGAGATACCTCCAGAAGATCTTTTATTGTAGAGGATTGTTTTAGCAATTCTGGGTTTCTTGTTATTCCATATGAAGTTGAGAATTTTTCTTTCCAGGTCTGTAAAGAATTGTGTTGGTAATTTGATGGGAATTGCATTGAATCTGTAGATTGCTTTTGGTAAAATGGCCATTTTTACTATGTTAATCCTACCAAGCCATGAGCATGGGAGATCTTTCCATCTTCTCATATCTTCTTCTAGTTCTTTCTTCAGAGACTTGAAATTTTTTTCATACAAGTCTTTGACTTCCTTGGTTAGGGTTACTCCGAGGTACCTTATGTCATTTGTGGCTATTGTGAAGGGTGTTGTTTCCCTAATTTCTTTCTCAGCCCTTTTGTCTTTTGTATACAGGAGGGCTACTGATTTTTTTGAGTTAATTTTGTATCCGGCCACTTTGCTGAAGGTGTTTATCAGCTGTAGGAGTTCCCTGGTAGAGTTTTTGGGGTCACTCACGTATACTATCATATCATCTGCAAATAGTGATAATTTGACTTCTTCCTTTCCAATTTGTATCCCCTTGATCTCCTTCAACTGTCTTATTGCTCTAGCAAGGACTTCCAGCACTATGTTGAAGAGATATGGAGAGAGTGGGCAGCCTTGTCTTGTCCCTGATTTTAGTGGGATTGCTTTAAGTTTCTCTCCATTCAGTTTGATGTTGGCTATAGGCTTGCTGTATATCGCCTTTACTATATTTAGATATGTGCCTTGTATCCCTGATCTCTCCAATACTTTAAACATGAATGGATGTTGGATTTTGTCAAATGCTTTTTCAGCATCTAGGGAGATTATCATGTGGTTTTTTTTTCTTTCAGTTTGTTAATATGGTGGATCACATTGATGGATTTCCGTATATTGAACCACCCCTGCATACCTGGGATGAAGCCTACTTGGTCATAGTGGATAATATCTTTGATGTGTTCTTGGATTCGGTTTGCAAGTATCTTATTAAGTATTTTTGCATCAATGTTCATAAGGGAGATTGGCCTGAAATTCTCTTTCTTTGTTGAGTCTTTGTGAGGTTTAGGTACCAAGGTGACTGTGGCTTCATAGAATGAGTTTGGTAATGTTCCTTCTATTTCTATTTTGTGGAATAGTTTGAAGAGAATTGGTGTTAGCTCTTCTTTGAAGGTCTGGTAGAATTCTGCGCTGAAGCCATCTGATCCTGGGCTTTTTTTTGGATGGGAGACTTTTGATGACTGCTTCTATTTCTTTGGGGGATATAGGTCTATTTAGTTGATTTACCTGGTCCTGATTCAGCTTTGGTAAGTCAAATCGATCAAGAAAATTGTCCATTTCATTTAGGTTTTCAAATTTTGTGGCATATAGACTTTTGAAGTAAGTCCTAATGATTGTTTGGATTTCCTCAGTGTCTGTAGTTATATCCCCCTTTTCATTTCTGATTTTGTTGATTTGGGTGGTGTCTCGCTGCCTTTTAGTTAGCTTGGCTAAGGGTTTGTCTATCTTGTTGATTTTCTCAAAGAACCAGCTCTTGGTTTCATTGATTCTTTGAATTGTTTTATTTGTTTCCAATTGATTGATTTCAGCCCTGAGTTTGATTATTTCCAGCCGTCTACTCCTTCTTGGTGTGTCTGCTTCTTCTTTTTCTAGGGTTTTTAAGTGAGCCATTAAGGTGCTTGAATGAGCTGTCTCAAATTTCTTCTTGAAGGCACTTAGTGCTATGAACTTTCCTCTTAGCACTGCTTTCATTGTGTCCCACAAGTTTGGGTATGTTGTGTCTTCATTTTCATTGATTTCTAGAAAGACTTTAATTTCTTTCTTTATTTCTTCCCTGACCCAGCTGTATTCTAGTAGCAAGTTGTTCAGTTTCCATGTGTGTGTAGGCTTTTTGCTATTTCTGTTATTGTTGAGGTCCAGCTTTATTCCATGGTGATCAGACAAGATACAAGGGATTATTTCAATCTTCTTTTATCTGTTGAGGCTTGCTTTGTGACCCACTATATGGTCTATTTTGGAGAAGGTTCCATGAGGTGCTGAGAAGGTAAATTCTTTTGTGTTTGGGTGTAAAGTTCTGTAAATGTCTGTTAGGTCCATTTGATTCATGACCTCTGTCAGAGACATTGTGTCTTTGTTTAATTTCTGTTTTGTTGACCTGTCCTTTGTTGAGAGTGAGGTGTTGAAGTCTCCCACTATTAATGTGTGGGGATCTATATGTGCTTTAAATTTTATCAATGTTTCTTTCACAAATGTGGGTGTCCTTGTATTTGGGGCATAGATGTTCAGGATTGTGATGTCTTCCTGGTGGAATTTTCCCTTGATGAGTATGAAGTGTCCTTCCCCATCTCTTTTTATTAATTTTGGTTGAAAGTCTATTTTATCAGATATTAGAATGGCTACTCCTGCTTGCTTCTTGGGTCCGTTTGCTTGGAAAGTCGTCTTCCAACCCTTTACCCTCAGGTAATGTCTATCTTTGTGTCTTAGGTGTGTTTCTTGTATGCAACAGATTGCTGGGTTTAGTTTACGTATCCATTCTGTTAATCTGTGTCTTTTTATTGGAGAGTTGAGTCCATTGGTGTTGAGAGATATTAATGACCAGTGGCTGTTAAATCCTTTGACTTTGATGTTGGCTGTGGTCATACGGTTGTGTGCTTGGTTGCTTTTTGTTTTACTGAAGTGAGGTTATTTATTTCCTGTGTTTTCTTGAATGTAGCTAGTTTTCCTGGGTTGTATTTTTCCTTCTAGTGTCTTCTGTAATGCTGGATTTGTTTGTAGGTATTGTTGAAATTTGTTTTTGTCATTGAATATCTTGTTTTCTCCATCTATGAGGACTGAGAGTTTTGCGGGGTATAGTAGCCTGGGCTGACATCTGTGTTCTCTTAGGGTCTGCATGATATCCGTCCAGGCCCTTCTGGCTTTCATAGTCTCTGTTGAAAAGTCAGGTGTGATTCTAATGGGTTTGCCATTATATGTTACTTGGCCTTTTTCCCTTGCAGCTTTTAGTATTTTTTCTTTGTTCTGTATACTTACTGTTTTGATTATTATGTGGCAGGAGGATTTTCTTTTCTGGTCAAATTTATTGGGTGTTTTGTAGGCCTCATGTATTCTAATTGGCCTCTCCTTTAGCTTGGGGAAATTTTCTTCAATGATTTTGTTGAAAATATTTTCTGGGCCTTGGAGAAGGGAGTCTTCTTTTTCCTCTATACCTATTATTCTTATGTTTTGTCTTTTCATATTGTCTTGCATTTCTTGGACAATCTGTGTCAGGAATTTTTCAGATTTAACATTTTCTTTGACAGATACATCGATTTCTTCCATTGTATCTTCTACACCTGAGATTCTTTCTTCCATCTATTGTAGTCTGTTGGTTATGCTTACCTCTGTAGTTCCTGTTTTCTTCCCTAGATTCTTCCTTTCCATTATTTCTTCCATTTGTGTTTTCTTTAATTTTTCCAATTCTATCTTTAGGTCTTGAGTTGTTTTGTTTACTTCCTTCACCTGTCTGATTGTACTTTCCTGGTTTGGCCTTGAAAGGTGGCCTAGACCTTGTCATCCCATTTGAAACTGCCAAGAATTTTTCTTTCCTCCATCCACAGCTGACAATTTGCAGTTTCGATATCTGAACCAGACTCGAGCAACTTTAGACATAATGAAACTTCAACTGAGCAAGTTCTCCGAACCAAAAGTTTTCTCACAAATTAGGCATGTCCTAGGGATCCACTCTCGATAAAGTAATGCTGAGTCTCCCTACCCTGTGTACTGGAAGTTCTGGCGATGCTGCATGCTGAACTGGCAGTTTTAAACATGTGTTCTGACTGTTTCAAGCTATTCTTGTCTTCTTGATGGCACTGTAATGAAGGAATCTCAGAAGGAGTTTTTCTCGCTCACAACACTCACAATTAATTCCATTGAAAACATAACGTTCCTCATTTGAACTGTAGAAATTCTCCACAGTCTTATAAACCTGTCCATCCCAAGACAAGGATCATTAATAAAAGTATCCCTCAGTACACGCATAACAGATGCCAACTTCCCAGCTTAAGCCCTCATTAATCAAATTTTACTTAAGTTTTCTAACTTCTCATAAAATAAGCACACAATTCATCTCTTGGCAGATGTGTAGCCACAAACCATTAACAACATATTCATGGATGAGTTTAAAACTCTGTGAGTTCCAATGCGAGAAAACAGATAAGAGAGCAGTAGTGTGCCTGAGTGTTGGGACCTACTGGCTGACTTAAAATTTCTCCTAAAAGCACCAATATATAGTGTGTACTCTCAGTGGTTTGTTTGCTGCTTGTTTTTCAGGCTGTACTGGAAATCCCTAACTGAGGAGGTTCTTGAACTCCTGAGCCTACTGCTTCCACCTCTGGAGCTCCGGGAACGAAGTCATGTGTCACCACTAGGTCTGGTCTACACAGGATCGAACCCGGGATTTCATGTATACCAGGCAAGCAATCTAGCTACCCTAACTACACAACATCCCCAGGACCCACCCCATTAATGTTAAATGATACTTGAACATTCCTGAGACTACAACATTTCTGAGACCCTGAAACCAGACAGGTCAAAATGTTATCATTATGGTTTCCCAAATAGTTACTCCGGATGGTTACAGCTTGCTTCCAATCAATCACTACGTTACAAACTTGCTCTGGCTAAGGGTTACCCAATCATGTAATGGCCAAGTCTCCCTATAAAACCAGCTTCTTTCTAGGCTCCTGGCCTCTGACTGCTGTGACAGTTCATGCGGAGAGCCAGAGCTGAAGCCCAAATAAAGACTCTTTGCTTTTGCATATAATTTCTGACTGTTGGTGTTGGCAGTGGTCTTTTGGGGTCTCGTGGACTTGGCACAGCATATGCGTTTCCCCTAATCCTCAGGTGGAAGAATCCTGGAGCTTCACTCACCCCTCCTACTAGGAGAATTTCAAAGAGAGAACTAGCCTTGTCATCCTTTCCCATCCTTCTCTGCCTGCCTGCCAGCAATAAGTCTTCTAAAGGCAAAGGCAGAGCATTATGAACACTAAGCCTATTATTTTACATTACCTAAGTAAGATTTTTGGACTATACCACACAGAGAGAGAAACGTACCTGGGTCCAACCAGGTACCTGCAGTTCAACCAACATGTGCTGTGAAATCACCACTGAGCCAAATAACTATGTGTTACCAACCAATATCCAAAAATAATCTCCTGTGCTCTCTCTCAGTCACCATCCCAAAGGTGGCTTTAAACCCTAGAGATCAGTTGTCTGTTCTGAAGATTTACATAAATGGAGTCATGGAGTGTGGACTTCTGCATATGGTTTCTCTTGTGTCTGTGAGGGAGTCATGTTGCCACTTGATGCTTCGGTTCTGCATCTGCTGTGTAATATTCTGCTCTATGAAATAGCTACAACTCATCCATCAGAAGGCTGAGCTAACTCCACACGTGCTATTATGAACACGCTTACACATGTTTTGGCGCACACAGGCGCAAATTTCAGTTGGCTCTATGCTAACTAATTGTATCTGACTGCTGATAAAGATGAATTGATGGAGTTCCCTGCCAGGAGGCTGTTTATTTGTTTAGCTCCCCACTATCACGCACACTGCACTGCAACAGCTTCCATCCTTATTGATTGGCTCCAGAGTAGAATGAGGAAACATTACTGCCCGCAGAGAACTTGATCATAGCTCTGCTCAGCTGGAGAAAGAATGAAGCATCCTGCTCAGCAGGCTCGTTCGGCTACAATGCGATTTTGTGAAAGAGAATAGCACTTCTTATGAATAGAAACGAGCTGTGTGAAGAGGCTGGGTTTGAAGGACCAGGGCTCTCTGAAGGAAACTTTTACACACGAAAGGCTGTGTCCCACCTGCATTCTCTCCAAGTATAAACGAGGCACCTGGGAATCGGCATGAGAGACCAGCAGCTACGTGAACACAAAGCCCTATTTCGTCTTGTTTGGCTTGTGTGGCTGTTCTGCCTAACTGTCTTATATCAAACCCATGAAGAACAGTGGAGGCTACTCCAGACAGTTACCTCTCGTTCAGAGCCGCCTGCTAAGCAGCAGGACAGCTGCCCTCCTAGCTCTGTCTGTCATGGAGCCATCTGAAGACACATCACAGCAGAGGCCTCTGTAATGTGTGTCAGAGGCAGGTCATGACTCAGAAAACCTGCAGGCAAGATAACAGTGATGATCAAACACTCTGTGTGGGACCTTTGCTCTAGCCTGCCTCCATTTTTAAGGAAGAGGAATCCTGCTGATCACCGTTTTCCAGCCTTTGGCAGGGCTTTTCCTGAAGGAATGTGGGAGGACCTGCTGGTTGAGCTCCACTTGCAAAAATCAAGTTCATGGCTGTGGCTGGTCATGGACTCATCAAAGCACTGTTCAGAAGCATGAATTGTTCTGAAGAGAACGTGTACACCTACACACACACACACACACACACACACACACACATCACCACCACCACAAATGGGGCCCTGTTATACAAACTAAGAGGCCTGTTGTTCTCATTCTTGGGCCAAGCACAGAAGCCACCCGGAGACTCTCCAGAGTCTCCTGGAGAATATTTATTGGGCAAGAAATGGTTCTGTGGTCAAGAAAACCATGGAAATCCTATCTATCATCTCTATTCTCAGCACCCCACAATATGTAATTACATATTAAAGGCTTTGAGAAGTTCTTGAATAAGTAAATTTATCACACCCATCTCATATGAGGTCTTGCCCAAGGCTGGTCTTCAAATTATATTTTTTCTTCCTCAGCCTCCTGAGTGCTGTTTCACTAAAAAAAGAAAAAAAGAAAAAAAATTGTGGGGCTGGGGGATGGAGAGACAGCTCAGCAATTAAGAGCACTGGCTATTCTCCCAGAGGACCTGGGTTCAATTCCCAGTACCCACAAGGCAGCTCACAACTATCTGGAATTCCAGCTTCAGGGGATCTGACACCCCCACACAGACATACATGGAGGCAAAACACATGACATAAAAATAAATTATAAAAAAAGTGTGTGTGTGTGTGTGTGTGTGTATACAAGTATGTACATGTGGAGGTCACAGGAAAACTTTTGTAAGTTGGTTCCCTCCTTTCACTGATGCGTTGTCTACATCAGTGAAATAAACAAATTCAAGCTGAACTAAAAGGCAGGCTTATTGGGGGCACTCTCAGGAAGGATCACGGATCTCACAGGAGGAGGTCAGGAAAGCCACCATGCAGATGGGGAGACAGAAAAATGCGGGACAGAGAGAGAAAGTGAGAGCACAGAGAGTGGGAGAGAGAAAGAAGAAACCAAAGTGTCTGGATTGTATAGGAAAGAGCCTCTGGGGAAGAAGAAGCCCAGCCCCTAGGCTGGAAAGTTCAGGGTAGGGGTCAGGATATGCCAGCCACACCCTATAACAGGTAGGAACTGAGGGATACTGGGAGAACACAGAGGCCAGGTCTGCTTTGGTATGTTAAGTGGACACCTCAGCTGCTTGTCCACCATGTGGACTCGTGTGGGATAGAGTTCAAGACCTCGGGTTTTATGGCAAGTTCCTTTACCCACTGAGCCATCTCGAAGGTCTCAATTGCATTTTATTTAAACTAATATTTGGTAAAGCTGTTTGGTCTAGGAATCTTTTTTCATAAAATATTATTTCTGAACCACAGTTAAGGAAGGATGCTTGAAGATCCACATTAGCTCATCAGGTGTCCCGTCCAGAACCTATAGCCAAGTATGTGAGAGTGCACCTATTTGGGTAGTTGTTTTTGAGGATACAATTATGTGGCCTTTGCTTCATTTTTAAGAAAGCAAAACACCATTAGTTCCATAAATATCAGTTTACTAATCCATAAAAGGTACAAAATAACATACCTACTCTAAGGATAAGTACATTAAAGAGAATCGGTGTCTTTAAACTTGTTATAATGATGCCCATTACTACTACATCAACATGAGTGCAGTCCCTCTTCATAAGAACTAGTTCCTTAGAACAAAGGGCCATCACTTGGCATCTGTTCTTTCCTACCACTCACGGGGCAGACTGCAATTCTCAAATCTATGACAGTGAGGTAGACCTCAGCACACACAGGCAGAAGGACTTCCTTCTTAGGTAGAATCACATTCCTTCCAGCAAAGCCATGGTCACTTGCTAAATGGGCACCAGTCAATAAAATCTTACACAATTCCAGAAATGTGAGTGATGGCTTCCACACTGGGCAGTGTGGCTCTAGAGATTACCCTTTGTCCCCAGGCCTTTTCTCTTTTCTTCTGACTTCCCTAGGTCAAGCAAAGTCCTGGTTTATCTGTGTTATGGTGAGCCAGTTTGCAACTACTGCTTCATTATTAGGGTTGATACTTAGCTTTGGCAATGGAGTCCTTCATCAGTCACCCTAAAGAATGATGGAGCAAGTTTTCCAGATAACAAGATCCTTGCACAGGCATCACCCCGTGATCTCATCATTATTAACATCCTTGGATTATAGCCCTGAAAGCAGCTACTAAAAAGTGAGTGTATTATGAACCAGAAGATTGTAGTAAGGCATTATCAGTGAAGAATGCCTTTGTTCTACTAAATTTATCAGCTTGTGGCAGAGAATAGGGTCCTAATGGAATGAGACAGGAGATGGATGTGTTTTGATAGAAACAAATTATCAAGAAAATGGGCAACTTAGCTCATTAAAGGCCAATGCAGTGAAATGACTATTTGGAGATCAAAACTGAAAGGGAAAAATACTAGGTTCCGGAGATAATTTTTAACCATTTTAAAGCTGTACCCATTAGACTCTATATACTTTTTATTTTGTCTCCATTACTAAATAAATCTTTTATGTGTCACGCATATATACAATGTATCTTTATCACTCATTCTCCTCTCTTAGTCCCCCAGATTCCCTCCCAATTTCCTGTCCTCTTCTTTTTTCTTATCTTTCTAAATAATCCACCCAGTTTAATATAGACTTGGGTGTGGCAGCATCTACTGTAGCTCAGGCAACCAACTAGGAACAGAAGCTCCTCCCCCTCCCCCACCTCAGGAAAAGAATTCTTCCTCCGAAGCTATCAATTGCCAAGAGTCCCTCTGACAGGGGTGGAGCCTCCACACTGGGATTTTTATTGGCCTGATCTTATGTAGGTCTTACACATAGCTACTCTAAGTTCATGACCTTAATAACCATGTCATGAGCAGAAGACAGCATTTCACAGCATTCTCCCTACCCTATGCTTCTTACATTCTTCCACCTCCTCTTGAAGGATCTTCCCTGAGTTGTAGAGAAAAGGGGTGACACATTTAGGGGTAAAAATCAAGTCACTTATTCTGAGCACTTTGAACAGTTCTAAGTCTCTTCATTAATCACCACTCATTGCAAAGAGAAGCTTCTCTGACCAAGGGTGGGAGAGGCTCAAATTATGGAGTAAATTACTGCCACAGCTTCCCTGAATTCTCAGACCCATCTGGCTATAGTGGGTTCAACATGATCTTAGAGACAGGGTACGAATGGAAAACCATTGCCTGAGTGAGGCCCATTCTCTTAGTGAGGCCCCTGGGTCTTCCTAGTTCTTTCTAGCTACTCCTTTCAGCCTTTCCTTTTATCCCATCTCCATTCCTTTCTGACCCCCACCAATCAGCAGAACCTCTCTCTACCAGGGATGCACATCAGTCACACTAGGCTAGGACTCACCAGTTCAACCCTCACCAGAGAATCTCCTGCTATCCGTGGATGGTAATTAACACGGAGACCCACAACTGGACAATCCGAAGAGAGAGGGACACTTTGGAACACTCAGTCCTACATAGGATTTCCTTATCAAACCTCTCCCCTCAAAACCTGGGGATCTATATGGAAAAGGAGATGAAAAGACTATAAGAGCCAGAGGTGGTAAATGACTCCAAAAAAAAGCATCTTCCAGACACAACAGGGCTGATACACATATGAACTCACAGAGACTGTGACAGCACACACAGGACTTGCACAGTTCACACCAGAAAGTCCCAGCACTGAGAAGGAGAAATTGTCATAAAGTCCCACCCCTAAACAAAAAGCTAATCACAGTTGATATCTGCAGGGAAAAGGAAAATAGGTTTTCTCCAATAGATATATCAACCATATTCCAAGGCAGGCCCTGTGGCAAGGGAGAGTTGGCTAACACAAAACAGATTCCATGGTTTTGGGGTTTTGGTTTTGTTTTGTTTTGCTTTGCTTTGGTCTGGTTTTTGTTTTGTTTTGTTTTGTTTTGTTTGTTTGTTTGTCTGATTAGGTTTCGTTTGTTCTGATATTCGTGTTTTGTTTTTCATTTTGATACAGGGAGAGAAAGAACACAAGGTTGGGTGGGTAGGAAGGTGGGTAGGATCGAAGGAGTTGGGGGAGGCAAAAATATATTCAAAATACATTATGTAATTTTTTTAATTAATAAAAAAGAGAGGGAGGCCTCAAGATGTGCAGCTTCAGTTCTCATGGGGTCCTAAGGTGAGGTGGTGGGAGAGGTTCTCGGTTCTTCTTTGGTAGTTTCTTTGGACTCATATACTCCCCCATGGCTCTTCCGGTCTTGAAAGCCCAGCTTGTGTGAGGATCAGTGCCTCTCTTAAAATTTCTGCTGCTCTCTCCTGGGCAGTTTTATTAGGCAGCTTCAAGCTGGGCTCCAGAACTCCCTGCAGAGGTCTTCCTGGTTTAATATCTATCCACACAACCCATCCATCTCTCAGAGGATGAGCCCTTCTTCAGCAGTATCTTAGCTGATTTGTTTGTTGGTTCGTTTGTTTTTCACTGAGTCTTAATGGTGGCTCTTCCAGTATGCCAATTGATCCAGAAGTCTAATTCTTTCCTTTTTATATTTTCATCCTCAATCCTTAGTATAGGGCACCATTTCCTACCAAATATAGAATTTTATAAGATCATGAAGTTAGGTTAGGCACAGAGGGATTCAAATTTTAAACATTTCATTTGGGCCAGATGAGGGAGCGCTCTCCAGCCAAAGAAAATAATTTTGAAATTCTTAAAAGTATAAGCAAGTCGAGAAACTTTCAGATCTTAAGAAGGAAAAAAAATCACTTGTCTCTTCCAGAATATTGTTTATTAAGACAGAAAGTTGCTCATCTTTTGTATGAGGAATAGCAAGGATTGTGGGTAAAATATCATTGAAGTTAAAGTTTTCTGCATTGGGCTAGCAAGATGGTGCTTGCCACCAAACCTGACAAACTGAGTTCCATTACATTCCAGAATCCCACGTGGAGGAAGAAGAAAATTAACTCCCTGTGGCTATCCTCTGACCTCCACACACACTGTGGTACATGCACAGCCATGTGCAAGCACACACACACACAGAGATAAATAAATGCAAATTTCAGGAACTATTTTCTCTATCAACATTTATGATGGCTTTAACCCAACAACGTGAAGGTTCTAATGTGGTTAGCTCACTCATACACTTTTTTGCATAAAGTTTAAGAAAAGGTTCTGGGGATGGAACACACGGGTGGGAGTAGAAAGGAATAGTGGGGGGGGGGACAGGAGATATTCATGGATTCAGCAGAGCCATGTACTTTGAATTTGGAACTTTTAAACAAGCTTTACCTCAATAGAAACATAAAGGGAACAGAAAATGCAAATGATTAGGGGAAATGAGGCTTCATTTCACATTATAGAAAAAAATCTCACACTCAGCTTTTTAAAAGAACATAAGTTGTTTAAAACTTCCTTTCCTTTACCAAGAGCTAAGTTCAGGAAACTAACAGCATTGAAGCTCGAGCAAGAGGAAACAACCAGAAAATAGCACATACAGTGTGCCAGCAAAATAACAGGCCGAGTTCCCTGACAGGCTGAAGATGGGTTACTCAATGAAGCCAGGAGCTCTCCTTTTCTTGGGCTCTTTAAGAACAGGACAATCTTTGCAACCACCTACAAGATCTCTGAAGATGCCCGGGAAAGAAGCAAAAGACAGCACATCTTTCTCAAACCTCTTCCGTGTATGCTTCGCTGGGATAGACAAGCAAAAGGAATGTGTGCTGTGTGGCAGTCAACTTGACTAACACCCGAACCTCGGACCTTCTAGTCAGCTAGCACGGTGTTCATCTTCCTTTTCAGCGTGTAGATACATCACAGACCAGTTCCCAAGGCACAGAGCACCTAAGGTTCCTCTAGGCCTCCTCTCAACTTGTACTTTCATTTGGTTTGATGAATCACTTTAATATGCAGTAAAGGACTGAAAAATGTAGAAGCAATATGTGCCAATCAATAGAGCTTCATAAAAGTCCCTGTTTCTCCGCTTTGTTTGACTCTAAAGGGAAATTTACTTTGGCCTAAAAAGGTTCTAAATAGAAAGACTGACAATGCTGCAGCTAAGCCATTGTCGGTTGGACTTATCTCAAAGCAGAGAAAAGAATTATCCCCTGGAGTTCCGTGTCTTATGATTTACTGTAGTGAAGTGCCAGAAGAGGGAAAATGCAGAGAGCTGGTTCTGTCGCAGTATGATCATGGCGGGAGAAACTTAGGGCTAATAGCTCACAGCCTTTCCCCCTCTACCACTTTATTCCCATTCCAACCTATCCCAGAGGGGCATCTGGATCTACAGGAGCAGCCTCAGAGAGAATTCTCGTATTGTTTTGGGCTAAGAGATTTGCCTGGGCATGAAAGTCTTCCTCTGACCCCAATGAATACAGAGAAAGAAAGGCCTCTCTTTTGAGCAGGTTATGAAGTACCTCCTGTGAGGCTTCTTTGTGCAAACAGGAATTGGCACGGTCTGCTGTATTTGATGCAATTAGTGCATGTTAACAGTCAGCTGGGCCATGTTAATCAAATTATCTGGACACTGAAATCACATCCCCAGAGAAGCATAAAGGCTGAGCTAGGGAGGAGAATGGGTAAGGTCGGGATAAAACGTCCCAAGGTGAGCACAGTTCACTCCAGGCTGTTCCTGAAAGTTCCTCTTGGACGTAGCAAGGCAATATGAAGCCATCTTTACCCCTCCAAAACAACCACCATCTCTGTGCTTTCTCCTCCTCAGAATCAGGCTGCACAAGGCGGGAAACACTGACGAATCTTCACTATGTTGATTATATTATGAGGAGCTGTTATCAAGACTACCATTACAGCTCAGTGTCCAAGTGGGTTTCCTAATTAGAGGAACAGGGACTGTCTCTGACATGAACTCAGTGGCTGGCTCTTTGACCTCCCCACCCCTGAGGGAGGAGCAGCCTTGCTAGGCCACAGAGGAGGACATTACAGCCAGTCCTGAAGAGAGCTGATAAGCTAAGGTCAGATGGAAGGGGAGGAGGTCCTCCCCTATCAGTGGACTTAGAGAGGGACAGGGAGGAGATGAGGGAGGGAGGATGGGATTGGGAGGGAAAGAAGGAGGGGGCTACAGCTGGGATACAAAGTAAATAAACTGTAATTAATATTTAAAAGTAAATAAATAAATAATAAAAAGACTACTATCCATCCAGGGGGAAGTTTTGTTTATGAATACTGAGAACTGTACTGTTAAAGCCTATCCATGAGAAGGATATTGTACTTAGCACATGCTAGGAACTTCTCTTCTTATTTTTTATGTATGCATGTGTTTAACCACTTTACAGCCTAATCCCAGCCCCCTTCCTCCTTTCCTCCCAGTCCCACCCTCATGCCCTCTCCCCTCATTTTTCCCTCTCCATCCACTCAGAGGAAGGGAGGCCCCCAAGAGGTACCAGCCCACCCTGGCACCTCAAGTCACAACAGGACTAAGCGTAACCTCTCCCACCAAGGCCAGACAACCAGCCCAGCTAGGGGCAAGGGATCCAGTGTCAGGCAACAGAGTCAGAGACAGCCCTACTCCCATTGTCAGGGAACCCATATACTAACCAAGCTGTACATCTGCTACATATGTGTAGGGGGTCTAGGTCCAGCCCATGCGTGCTCTCTGGTTGGTGGTTCAGTCTCTGTGAGCCCCCATCAGCCCAGGTTAGTTTATTCTGTAGGTCTTCTTATGGTGTCCTTGATGCCTTTGGTTCCCTCAATCCTTCCTCCCACTCTTTCACAAACTCCTTGAATTTGACCTATTTGGTTGTGAGACTTGAATCTGTTTCCATCAGCAGCTGGATGAAGCCTCTCAGAAGACAGTTATGCTGGGCTCCTGTCTGCAAGCATAGCAGAGTATCATTAATAGTGACAAAGGTTGGCTCTCTCCCATGGGGTGGGTCTCAAGCTGGGCCAGTCATTGATTTGCCATTTCCTCATGTTGATCCCTATACTTCTTGTAGGCAAGACAAATTTTGGGTCAAAGGTTTTATGGGTGGGTTGGTGTGCCCCTCCCTCCACTGGAAGTCCCCCCTGGCTACAGGAAGTGGTGACTTCAATTCTTCTAAATCTAAAAGGAGATCTTTACACAGACTGCAGAGGTGAATTCTCTGAGAACCACCACAGATGCAGAGAAGAGCAGCAGACAGTACAAACTGATGGATGCAAATATAATAGAGTAAAGACTACAGGTTACAAGGCATGCAGCAGAGGAACACCAGCATGTGGGGAAATGGTCTGAAAAACAGTAAGAGAAGAAAATGTAGCCATAAACTACTCACAGATTTAAAAGAAGGCTGCCTACTGAGATGGCCCACATAAAAGAAAATAAGCAAACAACAACAAAAAAGCAAAATAAATAAAAGAAAACAAAACAAAATCTACTACAATACAACAACCCATCACAGCATGGACTGATGAAGTTACATTCCTATGCTAAGGACTATACTAAGTTTCCAGCGTCAGTATCACCGTGTACATAACGCTTGCCTTCAGTCAGTCCTCTTTACCCTTCTCCCCATCTTACATGTTTTTTTTCAGAAAGAAATGAAAGCAAGGCAGGCTGGTCAAGCACTAACAAACAAGCAAGAAAATTCTGGAGAGCCACGATGCACCTTATGAAGGAAATGAGTTTTTGCGTGACTCTGAGCTATAGCAACAGTCGTATTACTGAGGCGTGTGAATGACTCCTGCCCAGCTAAACCATGAGGGGAGTCAGGTTCGCCCACAGAGTTAAGACCTAAATTTTGTGGGCCAGTTGGAGAGCACAAGCACATCAAGAAAATGTGAAGATGGGGATCTGAAGTGAGGAATTTCCTTAGGAGGAAATAGAGACTGCTGGAGAACAGCCTTCCCATACTAGGCTAATATGGAAAGGGGAGGTCCTTGTCTTGTTCTAGATGTCAGGAAAAGGTGATTTCAGCTCTGCCTCGGTTGATATTATGAAGTTGGCTATGGGTTTGCCCCATATAACCACCATCATGTTTAGACACACTTCCATACCGATTTTTTTTTTTTTTTAGGTTTTCATCACAAAGGAATGCCAGATTTTATCAAATGGTATTTTGAAAAGATAGAGTTGGAAAAAAAAATATGTAAATTAACAAAGAAAAAAAAGACCCAAATAAATAAAATCAGAGATGAAAATGAGACATGTTATTACCAGATACACAGAACAATGAAGGACTCCTATGGGCAGATAGCTCTACTTCTAAAAGATGCTCACATGCCCAAACAAGGGCTTACGCTGTCACGCAGTGGGAAAGCGCTGGTCTCACATGCACCAGACCCCATGTGTGATTCCTAGCACTGCAAAAAAACTGTCCAGTTGTTTGTTTGTTTGTTTGTTTTTAACCAGGATGTCTGACATATTGGCAAAAGTGAGATTTTTAAGTCTTCAACTATCATTTTATTGGAGTCTATTTCTTTCTTCAGATTTGGTATATGTAATTGGGTGCTTTAACACTGAACATGTATCTATTTACTCTTTTTGCAGAAGCCGATTCTTTCACCATTGTTGTATGACTTTGCCTCCTATTGCTGCTGCTTACTTAACATCTATTTTATCTCTGCAGGCATAGCTATTTCTGCTCACTTTGGGTGTGCACTGATGTAATATAGCCTTTTCCATACCTACACTGACAGTCTGTGTGTCTTTATTCATGAAATGAGGTTCTTTCTTATTTTGTTTTATTTAGGGTTTTGTTTCTGGTTTTTTTGTTGTTGTTTTGTTGGGTTTTTTTTTCTTTTTTTGTCCTGTTTTCTCAGATACTCCTGTCTTTTCAAAACAATTTTTTTTTGGTTTTGACCAGCCTCTGATCTTTTCTTCCTCTCTCATTGCTCATATTTGTGATTTGATGGGTTTCTGTATTTACAAATTTTGATTCTTTTGTGTATCTTTTCTACTAATGAATTTCATAATTATAAAGGCTTCCATTATACTCATTTTCCTCTCAAACATTCCAAATAAAATGAATCTAGTGGTGATAAACTCTAATTTTCTTGTGCTGGGATAGCCTTGTTTCCCCAACATTTCTAAAGATAGCTTTCCTGGATCTAATATTCTTTATTGGCAGCTTGTTTTTTTGTTTTGTTTTGTTTTGTTTTAAATTCTCCTGCAACTATAATCATCCTATTTTCCCCTGGCCTTCGTCATCTCTGTTGAGAAATCCAATGCTGGTCTTGTACAACATGGTGCTATTTTTTCCCCTTCTCTTGCTGTTTTAAAGAATCTCTTCTTTATCTTGAACTTTCAACAGTTTAACTCTAATTAGCTTTTTGGAGATCTTTTTTGGGTTAAATTTATTTGTCATCATTTGGTCTCTTTCTTTCTTCAGATTTGGAAAGTTTCCAACTACTATTTCATTTTAATCCGTATGCTTTTCCCCCTTCTCCTTCCAGAACCCTACCATGCAAATATCTGTTCACTTCGTGACAGCCGGTAAAATTCATGGGCTTTTTTTCTGATGGAGCTGTTCTCAGTGACCAGTCTTCGAGTTCAGGTATTCCTTCCTCAGCGAGATCTAGTCTGCTACTGAGGCACTCCGCTGGACTTTAGTTACTGAGTTGTTCAGCGTCAAGATTGGTTTTGGCTCTTTGCTATGTTCTCTACCTGCTGGATTTCTTTCTAATTATGGATTTTCTGACCAAATTTTGTAGAATTTTTTGCCTGTGTTCTCTAATATTTAATTGAGTTTCCTTAAAATCATTCTTTTTGTCCTCCATCCTCTTTCTTTGGATCTTCTGCAAGTACTCCATTGTGTTTCCTCTCAGTAATTCTGTGCTCCTGTATTGGTGTTGCGCACCTGCTGGATTAGCTACCTCCGTCAACTTTACAGGGTGGCTTTCACCACCACCTCCTTGAGGTGGACCCTAGGTTATCTATTGCTTTTGTTTCCAGGAGGGCGCAGCAATGTGGTTTTCATGACATTTTTCAGGTGCAATCAGCCTAGGAATTTTTGTGAGTATCTTAGTGACCCAGAGGTCAGGTTTCTCTGCTAACTCGGATGCAACTCTATTGTAGGACAGGTTTGCCAGAGGCTCTGGCACCACAAACCTAGCTTCAGGGACAAAGCCCTTATCATTTTAGATAAGTTATGGGGCACAGGACCACCCTAGTGAAATCAGGCAGATAAAAAGAGGCTGCCTTAGAAATGAAGTGCCTATCAGATTCCAAGGACTGCTCCGGCTCCTTGGACAAACATCCATGTCCTAGGGCTGGACAGATGCCCTGCTGTCCCATGACAGGCAACTATAGATGTTCTACTGTTCTGTCTAGTTGTTTCCTTGGACCCAAAATTGGCCTCCAGATATCTCCCACAAGGCTCAAAAGACCAAGTCGTACAAAAAGAACTATCCCACTATTTCCCCAAATTATAGGCTGGTGAGCAGGGACACTTTGCTTCTTCTTGATTCTACAAAAAATACAGAGAACCACCTTGCAGATCTTCAGGGGTGTGGATAAGTGAGTACAACAGCCTTTCTAGTTCACAGAGCCAGGGGGATCTAGGGGCGATGCTATTCAAAAGAGGCTTGACTATGAAATGGTACAGCATAGGAGAGGCTCTTTCTCATTCTGTAATACTCTTTCCCCTTCTCCAGCGCATCGATTCTCTCAATGGCTGCCCAAACTGTGCTCAGGGCTGGTAAGGGCTGTGCCTTATCCAGGAGCTCTGCTATACACACCAACCCACACCAATAATGCTTTAGGTGTCCATTGTATTATTAGAAATATTTGACAGACCTTTTTCCTCATGCAAATTTCTCCTTGCATAATGATGAAGTTCAATTGACAAATAAAGATGATAGATGTTGTGTGCATCGTTAATGTCTGGGCTCCCTCTCCAAAATCAGATGTTAATACTATCAATAGCCTGAAAACTAATCCAACTATGGTTTGTGTTTGTTGAGTTTGGTGTGGGTGAACTTAGGGTTTTGTTTTGTTTTGTTTTCCTTATTTTTTACTTTTATTTTTATTTTTAGACAGAATCTCAGTATGCAACCCTGGCTGACTTAGATCTCAGTGTGCAAACCAGGTTGGCCTTGAACTCACAATGATGTCCCTGCCTCTGTCTCCTTAGGGCTGGGTTAAGAGCATTACCACCCTGGCTGACCCGGCTATGATTTTTAAAAACAGGTTTGTAGGCCCTACTTTTTAACTTTGCTTTATTTGGGGTTCCTTAAGCCTCTACCTCCCTTCAAAACCTCCAACCCTAGGTAGGAGAGAAAGAAGGTGAGAAAAGAAAGGAGACACAGGCCTCTTTAGACTTAGTTCTGGTTGGTTAGGGTCGTTGGGTTCTTTGGGAAAATAACAATCTCAGTCATCAGCATATCTAGCAGTCCAGGTAACCAGCAACCCTCCTCTTTCTCTGTCTGTCTCCTCTCTCTGGGCTCTTATATTTATAACCTCCAAGTCATCAGAATTAAAACTATCTGCAGCTGGCAAAGACCACACCCCTCTCTGAGCCACACAATGCAATTATCAGCTGTAGACAAACAAAGTCAGTCCCATATCCCACAACTGGGATTAAAACAAAAACCTGCTTATGTAACATAACTGAGTTTTTAAGGAAACCAAAATTTCCACTACACAGATTCCTTGGAAAGTTCTTCAATTCAGATGACATCATTAGAGTGATTCACCACAAATGAACTGAACAACTGCAGCAACAAAGCACGCAGACACAGACAGGTGCATTCCCTCTGCCTTGCCACGCAATGTCTTCTATCACCTCAAATCTAGCACCCAAAAACCCATCACTCAGCATAGCTGCAGAACCTTGAGCCTCCAGAATTATAAGCTAAATAAACCTGTTTTTTTATATAAAATTAGCCTGCTTCAAGTTTTATTATAGTCAACAAAAAAAGAGAGAAAGAAAGGAAGGAAGGAAGAAAGAAAGAAAGAAAGAAAGAAAGAAAGAAAGAAAGAAAGAAAGAAAGAGAAAGAAAGAGAGAAAGAAAGAAAGAAAGAAAGAAAGAAAGAAAGAAAGAGAAAGAGAGAAAGAAAGGCGGGCTAATGAAGCCCCTTTGTTTCTATGGTCATCATGTATATCCATGTCTGTAATTTCTCTGCCACCTCCCCACTGCACTTTTGTATTCTGTTTCAATACTGAGGTCCAGCAGCAATTATTTCTTCTGTGTTTTAGATTTTAGCATATATTATCAATACAAAATAAGGGCCTTTGTTATGACATTTCCATGCATGCATACAATGTACTTTCGTCATATTCACTCTCCGATTACTTTTTTAAGCCCCTCGTCTTCTTATGATTCTCACTCTCTAGTCCCAGTAGTGTCCAGTTTTAGATCTACACCCTCTCTTTTCCATAGCTTCTACACACGAGAGAAAATGTGATTTCTGCCATTAGGGGACATGCTTGCTTCCTTTTCATTTAATGCAATCCCCAGTCCCATTCATCTTATTGTAAGCAACATAATTCCATTCTTCTTTATGAACAAAACTCCATTGTGCATCTCTACTACATTTTCTTTATCCTCTCATCTGTTGGTGGCTGAATCTGTCATTTGTTTTAGTTCTTCTTTTAAAGGGAAGAGTTCTCACCACCTCTAGTGAGCCATCCTGCTGATATTTTCCTCACACAGGATGTCTTTGGAAAGTGAGTCTTTTACTGTTTTCCAGAGTCAACTGGCTTTTGATACATCTCTCCTATCAGGAACAATGAGACAAATTGAATTGAGTATGTCAGAGAAAATAAAACTTCAGCTAGATCCTAAAGGAAGAGCCAACACCTGGCACAAGCTTGGTGCACAGTAAAGAAAGACTGGGCCCAAAGGAAGATGCAGGTTAAATTCCATAAAGCTCAGTTTCCAAAGAAGGGGAGGACTGGGGGTGGGGGTGCAGCCTGCTCTGCCCCTCTGCTGCTGACAAAGACGGGAGGAAAGCATGTTAAAAGAGCAGCTAAGAAGAGTGACGCATTTTTTTTTAATACAAGGTCAGCTTCAGGAAAAAAAAAAAAAAAAGGATGATTTTCTAGTTGAAGCAACTGTAGACACGAAAAAACTCAGTGTTCTAGGGACTTGAAAAGGGGGAGCCGGTGGCAGTGTCTGCCTGTCTCCCTCTATGCCTCTGCACAAAAGCAGCTATCCAGCATGCCATAGAGCTGCCAAAGATGAACACTCAGACCTGCCCCAGCGGAGACTGTGGCAAACTCCATTCTGGGCTGTATTGACTCATCTGCCAACACCAAGTGCAGCCCAGTCACACTCTTTCGCCTGCCTCCACTGACCAGTTGCTTTTGTCATTTCAGGAAGCATCTTTGTATATATTAATAATAGGTTTATAACCACACACACCTGTGGTTGGGAAGGGGAAAAGAGAAGTTTATTTTGAGAATTATAAGAGAATGCTATCCAATGAAAAGAAAGCAGAAATGTGACCTTGTAGTGTGCACTGAGGAACCTGAGGCAGGAAGAGCTCAAGTTCAAGGTCATTCTGGGCTATGTGGCAAAACTCTATCTCAAAAACAAGGTATTCTTTTTAGAAATAAAGTGAACTTCCAAGCGAGATTAGAGGCTTCTCTGGAGAGAAACAGATCTTCGGTGAACTTAACCCTAGCTCTGGCTCTGTTCTCTCCAAGTGTCTCTCCTGGTGGTGACAGATGGAAGTCAATGCACATCAGTTCCCATCATCTCTGAGCTGCCAGGCTGGCAGGCAGGAGGCATGGATCAGCCTTTACACAAGTACAGCTGTCCCATCATTACTGAGTTACACAAAGAGGATCAGTGAGTCATAACAGACTCCCAGACGTTGGTCCAGAGCTACCGTCTTTTAGAAAATTAATGAAAGAAGCATCACTTAATTATAGTCAACTCAGATCTGCATTGAGGCTTTTTAACAGCCCCAGTGCTGAAGGTGAGCAGGTGATGGGTATCATGGTGATGGGAGCTCATCCTGAGAATATCTTGATGTTCCAGATTTGTTTTGTTCATTTTAAAATTCAACACACAGAGAGCCATTATCCCACCCTTTATTAAAAAGATTATTCAGGATATCTCCAACATATATGCAGTCCTCCAGCAGTCTGTACAGCCAAGATCTAAATATCATTTCCTTGGTGCCTCTCTACCTCTAATGGGCCTGTCTCAAGCTGTTCTCTCAGCATGACTTGTAGAGATTAATCATTTTCCCTTGAATTTCTCTTAGAAATTTTGCCAACACCCCCAAAACACAAAAGTACCCAAGTCATTATCAAACTAAGAGGAGAGGAAACAGAAGGTCCCTTCTTGGCATGACAACTGGGAGGAAAGAATCAGTTTGCACACTAGGGAGGGAGCAGATCTCAGAGAAAAGGAAAAGGATGCTTCAAAGAAGCAGAGAGGCTGGGTTAAACCTCCAGGTTCTTACCCTGTCTGCCTAGGCACATAAGGCATGCAAGCATGCTTCTGATTGGTTCCCACTTACATATACCTAATACAGTTGTAGTTCATTGGTCAGGTAAAATTACAGAGCGAGAGAGACAGAAACAGACAGTGACAGACAGAGACACAGAGACAGAGAGAGAGATAGAGTTTTGAAATTTTGTTTATCTTGCCAGTGAAATAGGAACATGACTCAGCAAGAACAGGTTGTGTTTTTTTTTTCCAGCAACATAAACTTCATAGTCAGTAAATGTCTGTCAGATTGCGTTCTGGGTTTCATTCCCAGTCAACCACATAAGAGCCTTCTTAGAGTCAGCTTGAGTCAGCTTCTCATAAAGTTAGCATACATGAGATGACGCCATGCCCAGCAAACTGCATACACCCCATTCTCACAACCCACTTGGAGGAAGGAGAGAACTCTCTCTCTCTCAAGCTCTGATCTCCACATGTGCGTGCCACACTTCATGTGCCCATGCACAAAACACACTGAATAAATAAGTGAATAAAAAATCAATCAATAAATATAAGTTTTTAAAAGTCCACAGGTGTAGGATTATTTTTGAACCAATGACAGTTTTAGAACTACCTGCCAGAAAAGTTTTCTGCTCTCTAGTTGCCTAAAGTAGTGGTTCTCAAGCTGTGGGTCATGACCCCTTCAGTGCTCAAAAGACTTTTTCATGGCAACCCCTAAGACCATCCTGTATATCAGTTGTTTACATGATGATTCACAACAGTAGCAAAATCACAGTTATGAAGGAGCAACAAAGATAATTTTATGGGTGGTGGTTTTGGGGGACTTAGTGGTCGTGGTTGGTGGGCAGCACCTGAGCCGAAATGTTACAGATGCGACTGGCCCTTCGTCAGATTGCCCAGAGGACCATCAGCAACACTTCACGTAAGCATTTGGAAAACAAAGTTCCGGAGAAACAAAAGCTGTTTCGGGAGGGTAATGGAATCCCAGTGAATCTGAAGGGCAGGAGTTTGTCATGCCCTCCTCTACAGACTCACAATGGCTCTGACAGTTGGTGGAATAGCCTATGCCATCTGCATTAGCTTGGGCTTCATTTCCCAAGAAGCAGAACTGACTTCATCATCCTGGTCTTTATGTGGTTCGGTTCCATTCAGCACTCGATGGAGCAGGAGTCTGATGAGTAACTGAGCTCTTCTTTGGGAATCAATATTTATTGACATGTACTAACTTCCACCAATAAAGCAGTCTTTACCATAAAAACGTTATAATAGTTTTATGGTTGAGGGTCACCACAGCATGAGTCACTGTATTAAAGGATCACAGCATTAGGAAGGCTGAGAACCACTATCCCAAAAGAACAACATAAATTTACCAAATATACATATAAAGTGACTTTCTTCGGTCTTCCAGGAGTGACTATAAGAGCCAAAGAATATTCTTCCTGGCACCTTCTCGAAGCTTCTGAGAAAGGCCAACAAAAAGGTTAACAAAAGCCAAGATTACACAGTGAAGCTCCAACTCTTTGTATCCTCCTTCATTAAGGAAAATGAGATGGGAAACAGACCAAGCGCTGCAGGCAAGCTTAAGAGATAGAGTATTTGCTGCTTTTTTTTTTTTTTTTTTTTTTTGTCTCTGTGACTAAAATGCAATAAATCAGTTTAAAGAAAGAAGGGTTTGTTTGGATCCTGCATTAAGAGGATACAGTCTACCATAGCAGGGGAAGCATAGTGCCTAGGGCTCCTTCTGGGGCAGTGGGAGCCCGTGACATTAGCTTTTTGTAGGGTGTTGTCTCGGTCACTGTTCTATAGCTGTGAAGAGACACCATGACCGAGGCAACTTTCGTAACAGGAAGCATTTAATTGGGGACCTGGCTTACAGTTTCAGAGGATAAGTCCATACTCATCATGGCAGAGGGCATGGCAGCAGGCATGGCAGAGGGCATGGCAGCAGGCATGGCAGAGGGCATGGCAGCAGGCATGGCAGGCACTGGTGCTGGGGAAGTAGCTGAGGGCTATATCCTGATTCTCAGGCAGAGATTGAGGCTGGACCCGGCATGGGCTTTTGAAACTTCACAGCCCATCCCAGGGACACTCTTCCTCCAACAAGGCCACTCCTTCTAATCCCTTTAATTCTATCGGGAGTCCCACTCACTGGTGACTAAGCATGCAAATATGAGCCTATGGGGGCAGGTATGCTTTCTCGCTCAAACTACCACATTCTGCTCCCTGGTTTGAACAGGCTCCCAACTGTATCACAATGCAGAAATGCATTTAGTCCAAGTGCTGAAATATGTGCTCCATGGAGGGCATTCCATGCAGATGATAATAGAGAGAATGAACAAGGGAAAAATTATTTTTACAAGATACGGAAATTGTTTTTCTCCCCCTGTTGGAATCTGAGTAGCCTTCGAGACAGACAGGCTTGTGAAAAATTCCACCCAGATATGGCTAGGTCCTCTTTCCAGCAATAGAGCAAAGAGTCAGCAGTGGCAGGGAAAGCAACTGTCTTCTCTCTGGTGACACAGTCTTGGTGCAGTAAAGGGACTATCAGAGTAAAGCTTACTCTAGCATCCACTGACCTTTAAGAGATTTTAATTCAAAACAATCAGCATGCTAATCTGCCATGTCTCCAAGTAAGCTTTCCCAGAACAAAAGTGATTGCTGACGATGGGGTAGACCTTCCCAGCATGGATTCACCACCACATGAATCTGCAGAATAAACTAACTGCCTCCTCTTATGTTCTGTCGCCCAATAAGCTCCCATCCTAGAGACAGTCTTTTCCTTTATCTTGACACTTCTCTAAAGATATGTTGTCCTTTATCTTAGAGGTCTAAGGCACGCTTTGAGACACGCTATCATGTTCTGTCTATCCCCAACTTTAATGTGAAATATGTCATGAAATTGTGTTTTTCTTCCTATTGTCAGTGTCTTTGGCCACAGAATCCATCCCAAGCATAAGAGTGGTAAGAAACTGTTTTTACGACCCCTCCAGTCATGTGAAGCCCAAGTTCCACTCAGTGCACACCAGCTCCTGGATATAAATGGATTATATAAATTTTCCTGTATTAAGGCAGGAAGATACATTTTTATGTCAGTGGCTAAGATAATAATTTTTCCACTTCAATACTATGCAGATATGGTTTAAACTAGTGTGGTGGTTTGGGGGTAAAAATTTTTGCTTGTTTTGTTTTACTTTTAAAACCAATTAATGTCATTTCTTTGATGTTTTAATTTACTGCTTCATTTGTCTCAAATTTCTGCTTAAAAATAAATATACCCCACTCAGTGAACTTTTGCTTTACATCATGTTTTGACAAATTCTGACAAAGTTTAAAAAAAAAAAAGAATATGAAGCAACTTCCTGTGTCTACTTCAATCAAGTCCATCCTAAGACAATTTTTAATCTTTCTTAAGAGTGACTCAGGAAAGGGCATTCATAAAAACCAGAAAAGACTTTTTTTTCTGAAGAGAATAAGCAAACCATTCCCAAGACAAAATGATATATTAATTTAGTATAAGAAAACTATATATTGAGTTATGAAATTAGTAATTAACTTGTTTTTTTTTAGATCCAGAAATGGTATAGGAACTTATACATGGTTTCACACATACTTGGACCCTCTACTGCACCCTCAAATTTAGTTCATCTCATAATAAATTTCTCAAAAAAAAAAAAAGATATATGTCTACAAATGGTGTGCAGGTTGGAAACCCAGCTGTAACCCAGAAACTGAGACATTTTTGTGTTTTCTTAAGTAATTTTTTCTTCCTTTCCCTCTGTCAGAGACCAGGCCTTCCTGTCTCTAGCATCATCTCCTGAAGGAGTGGATTTTATTGAGTGGATCAATCTCACTTAAGAAAATATGGGGGGGGCTGGAGAGATGGCTCAGAGGTTAAGAGCACTGGCT